>NC_041401.2:58683109-59058109 GCF_900747795.2 Erpetoichthys calabaricus | reverse complement strand
GTATATATATATATATATGTATATGTGTATATATATATATATATATATATGTATATGTGTATATATATATATATATGTATATGTGTATATATATATATATATATGTATATGTGTATATATATATATATATATGTATATGTGTATATATATATATATATGTATATGTGTATATATATATATATATATGTATATGTGTATATATATATATATATGTATATGTGTATATATATATATATATGTATATGTGTATATATATATATATATATGTATATGTGTATATATATATATATATATATGTATATGTGTATATATATATATATATATGTATATGTGTATATATATATATATGTATATGTGTATATACGCGTATATATACGTGTGTATATACGCGTATGTATACATGTGTGTATATACATGTGTGTATACATGTGTGTATATATACGTGTATATACATGTAATATATATATATATATATATATATATATGTATATATATGTATATATATATATATATATATATATATATATATGTAATATATATATACATGCATAATGTGTATGTGTATATATATTTATATATATATAATGTATGTGTGTGTGTGTATTTATAGTTGTGTGTGTGTATATGTATAGATAGTATACATTTTAATATACAAGTATGTGCATATGTGTATAAATTTATAGCCGTTGTATGTAGGGTTTAGTTGGAGGGGTGCATTGTCAATGCTGTATAAAAACAATAATGAGGACTAATTTCTGCTGTAAAAATATAGTTACAAACAGAACATTTAGGATGTTGAGAACTGGGCGTGATGGTTCACCATGTACAGTAGCTCGAATGCACATTCTAGAGTTTATCTTTTCGCAGACATAAATGCAAATTTTTACAACCTCAGATTTACTCTGTCTGTATTGTTGGTCGTGCCCGTGAGCAATAGAGACCACATACAGGTGGTGGCAATGCATCGTTCACCTTTATCATTAGCCCGGTTATGTCTCTGAATATATAAGAAAAAAAGTATGATTTCCCTTGCAACAGGTTATGTTTATTTTTATTAGAACACCTTTGCCCTTTGCTGATAAGGTCACCACTGCTACTTTGAGCTCCATTTTTATGAGGCATTGGGTTGGTTGAGAAATGTCACATTCAGTAAATTGTCTAATTGTTCCCACCCACATTTAAGCCACATTCCTCACAATTTGCCTCTGTGGGTCTAAGCTTCTTGCAATCTTGAATTACTTGACTGAGTTGAAAAAATCAGTAATAAATAATTCTTAACTGAATATTACATTGTGTTCTTGTTTGTAGGCACAATACTTCCAAACAACTGGGAAGATATGACTGGAATAACAGGAGTCGTGTGTGTAAAACTGGAGTCAAAACTGAAAGAATATCGGACTGTAGAAGCTTTATTTAGAAAGACCTGCAACAATAAAATTCTAAAGGTATTAAGTTGAACTATTTCATATAAAATAAATTTACTCCACACAATGGATCAAGTTCTTGCCTTGCTTCCCCTCTCCTTGTGTGTCATTAAGATCTTCATAAAGCATGCATTTTTTTCTCTTTAATTCCCACATAAATGAATATATCTGAAACTAAGAGTAAAAAAAAGAATGTAGCAATTTCATAATAAATGGACATTCACCCATGTTTAAACTGTGATTAATGTGGAAAAGGAGTAGACTAAGCAGTACACTATTAAGACACCATGGCTGCGAAAAGAACTGGGAATTGTTCACTTGGTAAAAGAGTAGTGTAAAATGATTGGAGTGTGGTCATTTTGAGGTTGCATAGGCAACAATCTTAGGTTTCAGGTATATGCAGTCATCTAAGATCTACCCATACCCACATTTAAATAGAAACTTTCAGTAGAAAGGAGTAAGTGTATGTTGTCACCCGCATCTATGATATTAAATAATGAAAAAGCAATGATTGAAACACAGAATCTAATTTGCTTGACTAGTGCACCTACTTAGAGTTACTTTTATTTAACCTAATGACTGAAATAACACTAAAACTGGAGGCAGAGTTACTGGCGATGAAAGGGGAATTACATTAAGCAGTGTTTTTTTTTTTTTGTAATTTTTTTTTTTTATGTTGCTCGATCAGAAAATACATCCATCCTTCCATTATCCAACCCGCTATATCCTAACTACAGGGTCACAGAGGTCTGCTGGAGCCAATCCCAGCCAACACAGGGCGCAAGGCAGGAAACAAACCCGGGGCAGGGTGCCAGCCCACCGCAGGGCGCACACACACACCCACACACACACCAAGCACACACTAGGGACAATTTAGAATTTAGAATCGCCAATGCACCTAACCTGCATGTCTTTGGACTGTGGGAGGAAACCATAGCACCCGGAGGAAACCCACGCAGACACGGGGAGAACATGCAAACTCCACGCAGGGAGGACCCGGGAAGTGAACCCGGGTCTCCTAACTGCGAGACATCAGAAAATACATTCATACATAAATTATTTATAACTCGTCTGTCATAAGCACTGCCTGCAAAGCATTACTTTCACAGAAAAGTTTTTTTTATACTTTTTGAAAGCATAGCAACTGAAGAAGAGGTGCATTAAATAGTACTTTATCTGATACTAGAAATTTTATTAAGTATGTAAAGATATGAAATCACTACAGTAGACTCAGAAATAATTCTCCCAGGCACAAGATGATAAAATTATGAAATGACTTGGTAAGGTTGTTGATAGCTATTACTTTAAAATTTGCTCTGCAGCAAGAGTGTACAAGAGTTAAGTGGAAGTTAAAGGTAAATATAGGAGAAAAAAATACTTCCTCACTTTTCTGTTAAAGAGAACTGTAGATGAATAGAAAATTTAGCCAAGTAGTGAAATTGAATGCAGTATCTTGGGCACCTTTAAATCACAACTTGACAATATTTCTGTTCAGTATACAAAGCTGATGGAGTATGTGCTTGACCAAATGTGCTTTGTAGTTTCTCATGCGATTGACAAATAACTTGAATGTGGAACATGAACAAAATGTTTGAGATTTTTATTTTTTTAACAAGTTTGTGCTATACTTCACAACAGTTGCACATTTGTTTCTTTTACTTTAGTAATCTGTCATACTCCCCATCTTTTTTTCCCCTAAAGATCTACAGTACTACAGCTAGCAGGAGCATTTTTCTTTTTCTCTTTATCTCTCCAGTAAACACTTGTAGTAAGAAAATGCCTTGTCAACCTGAAAAGACCCAACAGACTTAGTCCTTAGATTTCTGCATGCACTGTGAGGATTATGTATAGCTGTATCAGCATATCTGCCAATTATTAAATAAAACATTCAAATTCGCTTCATTAAAGTTTTCATTAGGAACACATGACATTAATTTACAATTCAAGGAGAGAATTTAAAACAAGACTATTGCTTGCTACTTATTACACTTGATAAATATCCATCCATCCATCCATTTTCCAACCCGCTGAATCCGAGCACAGGGTCACGGGGGTCTGCTGGAGCCAATCCCAGCCAACACAGGGCACAAGGCAGGAACCAATCCCGGGCAGGGTGCCAACCCACCGCAGACTTGATAAATATAATAAACTAATTTTCTGTTTGTAAGTTAATGTGAATGAAAGCTTCCCTTTTTAAAGTAACTTTTGGAAACAAATATGACTTTGTACACAATAACTGTAGATAAATTGACTTGACAGTGTTAGTACTCCAGTGGCACACAGACAGCATCATGTATTTAAATCCCACATCCAGTTGTTTGGGTTGTGTTAGAATGTTCTGGGTCTATGTGAGCCTTCTTCTAGGTATTGTCATTTTTCTTTCACAGCCCCAGTGATGTGCAAGTTGGGCCAATTTTTTTTAAATTGGTCCAGTTGAATGCAAGAGTATGTGTGTGTTTGCGGCATCGGCAATGTGCTGGTATAACATCCAGAGCTGTTTCTAGCTTTGTGTCCAGTAATGCCAGGAAAAGCTAAGGCTGTCTTGTCTCCTTGATTTGGATTAAGCAGGTTGGAGATTGTTATAGCCATTATGAATACAAATGTAATAAATACTACCAACATCATATTAATTATGTACGTGTCTCTCATGAGCTAAATTAGTACATCTCCAGCACTATTAATAGATGTCTTCACAGAGAGCCTTGTTGAATTTAATTACTGTACATCTGATACCAGCAGGAATCCCACTATTATGTAAACATTTGTATAGAAATCAAACCCCTGATTGATAGTTTGTAAAAGACACATCCATTCATCCTATAGGTTTATATGCCAGCTTGTCCAGTTCAGTGTTGAGAGGTGTTGGTGCCAGTCTTGTAAGTAAAAATGTGCAAAGAGGGAGCCATCACTGGGCCAAGCAGATACTCATAGTCACTCATACCAGCACATTTAAGTTATTAGTTAATTTAACAGAGATGGCAGAAATCTGGAAGTCACTCTTATAATATTAAAACTATAAAATATACTATTGTTAGCCTGGTTACAGTTTTATTTATTAATTTTATTTCTAAAATGTTGCTTATTTAGAGCTCAGTTACAGTGATGTGTATGTTTACCAGTTTGTTTTATGTATCCAGTAAAACAAAGTCACACTTGTATTAATTTATTTGCATTTTGCAGATTGAAAGAATCCAGAATCCATGCCTATGGAATAATTATCAGATTAGAAAGAAGGCCTTTGATGAAAAAAATGTTGGAGTTGCAAATGAGAAGTTGTTGTTTCATGGAACATCTGCCCCTACCATACAGACAATTAACAATCATGGATTTAACCGAAGTTTTGCTGGAAAAAATGGTAAAAGCACTTAATACATACATACTTTATGTACCAAGTGTTTGTTAGGCCTGGTGTCAGAAAAGAAATGTTACCAAGCTAGCATGTTGAGTTGCCTTTAGAAAGGAACATCATTTCAATACAGCTTTATAAATATGAAATTGTCAACTTTGTCTTTGGAATGGTTCTTGGTATTTTTTAGTAGATAAGCAAACAAAAAGAATAATAATTACCAAAAACAGCAGAGTATATTGAGAACAAGTAACTGAAAAACATTTACATTGTCACAAAACCAATAAAATAAAAAATGTATTTCAGCTCTACAGCTTCCAAAAATGAGCCCTCAAACTTCTCATTGTGTTTTGTACTCGCAGACAGTGCAAGATGTTAATATAAATACATTAATAAAAAGAATAGAAGCTACATATTACTAGGGAACTGAATCCAATCCAGTCGTTCCAATTGTTAATATCTAATCAAGTCTTCTTTGGCTGACACATTTGGGAATTTGCTTTTCTTTTCCAGGGCCAGAAAGTCAAACATCTTTTAAATACAGTAAATTATGTAGCCATCTTGTTGACACTGTTATATTAGATTTGCAAATCTTTCTGAATAATTGTTTTCACTTAGTCATTATGAGTTATTGATGGGCAAAATTGTCAATATTTATCCATTTAAAATTAAATCTACAACACAGAGTAGGCAGAAAGTGAAGGTGGTCTGAATACATTCTGAATCTGCTGTATTCTCTTCCTCCACCTCTGTTCCAAGTCTGTATAATTTTTACCAAACACAAGTCATGCATTTATACATTTTTTTTTTGGCTGTTCACATTAAATAAGCCTGTGCACTATCTAACATTTTACCACTGCACATTGAAGGTTTTAGTAGCAAAAAGTGAAAAATTTCCATAGATCATGGCCTGGTACCACTCAACTGTATGGTGAAGACTGAACTAGACATTTTCCCATCTCTGTGTAAGCCTGGTGCTTTTGGACTACTGTCTACAATGATTTTCAAATCATTTTAACCTTTAGATAGATAGATAGATAGATAGATAGATAGATAAGCAGCGTGTTCTGTGTGTGGACAGTGCCAGCTTTTGAAGTGTCAAAGATTTCCTAATAAAGTAATATTTTAATGAACTGCAACAGGGTTTAGCCAAGTTTCAGACAGTAACAGAAACTTTATAAAATTTGAACAGACTTCTGGTGCCCATCAGACAAGTTTCCAGTCAGATTTTAGCATTGCAAATCATCAGTTCAGTAAAGTCAACAAGGGTGTTTTATCTTGGAAAGGCTTTTGTGGCAACCTCTCTTTAAATATAAATCCCCATTTTCTACAAATGCACAATTTTATTAATGTGGACAAACAACATAATTCTTGGTCACTACTTTAATTTGCATATTCTTAAAAGTTTCCATCCTTTGGGGATCTACAGTCCACAGTTGCAATGTGCTTGCACCCAGAACTATGGTCCACTAGCTTCTTTCAGTATTTTTGTCAGACTTCATCTAGATAGTGCTGTCACTGTAGCCTTCCTGTTTGGAGTGTGCTCTCTCCTTCACCTAAACTGGCCTAGCTGAGAAAGTAAGTTGGTTCTCATCTCCCGCTAGTTAAAATACAGAAAATCTACAAGCAGAAAAGCAGGTGTGAACACCATACAACCTGGCCCTATTGGATGGTTAGATTTTCCTGGTGGCCAATGTCTTGTGTTGCTTGAAGTGTCAGTAGTCATTCAGAGCATTCTTGGATTCATTTCCCACTCCTCCTTTTTTCTTCCTATTTATCAGCTCATTTATTGACCTTGTAAAGCTCTTTGCCATTATTCAAAGTTCATTAAAGTAAAATCGTTTTTGAAATCGGCTGATTTAGGTAATGCTTCTGACATCATCAATGGGAGCCAACAGCACATGAAGTCTTGTGTGTATTATAGTAGTTCTGCATTATACATTTAGTTTAAATTGGTTCTCATTTCCTGTGAACAAAAACATGCCGTGCCAAGCAACGCCTTAGAGTTACAATATTGCAGCATTTATTACACTTTCTACTTAAACTACAATAAATATCAAAATATGCCCATACATACTTTTTAAGCAAACACAAAAGCATTAGCAGACAAGGTATAATTTTCATTAGCCAAATAATAAGCTGTTTCCACCAAACAGGCTGTTTTAGCATAGAATGGAGTAAAAATGTCTTTTGTAAAAAATCCACTTTTTAAATGCTACAAGAAAAGTTCTGATCCTTTGTCCAACAAAGGGGATACATGGTGTCCCCCTGGGAGAATTGGGGACATTCGCAAACCTTTCTCATTGAGTACTCTTGTAATTCTTTACTGAGCATGACCCATGCACAGACATCGCTCAATAAGCCATAGTTTAAGAAACACTGCCCTAAAGTAACAGTTTGTTAATAGAAAAAATCGAAACTTTGATTCCTTCATTCATTTTCTAACCTGTGTGTCCTGTTGTACATAGTGTAAGCCAAGCCAGGACAGAGCATCATTAGACACATACACACTTGCCATGCTGCTAAGCTCGATACAATTCACACTTTGAAAAAAGTGTGTTTAGGTGAGACATATTCTAATCAGAATGTTTAAATGGTTTATAGAATGTATATTTAATAACTATGGCTATGAATATGACACTTTTACAATACAAAACATTTATAATACTCATCATAATGCCTTGCAGTACATTACATTTAACTCTTCTTTTTTTGTTTCTTATTTTTTGTACAGCTGCAGCTTTTGGAAATGGGACATATTTTGCAGTTAATGCATCATACTCTGCAAGCAGTACATACTCAGTACCTGATGCCAGCGGAAACAAGCATATGTACCTTTGTCGGGTGCTCACTGGTGTGTTCACTAATGGACATGGTGGGATAGTTGTGCCACCATCCAAGAGCAATGATCCAAGCGACTTGTATGACAGTGTGACAGACAATGTTGCACAGCCAGGAATGTTTGTCATATTCCATGATGTACAAGCCTATCCAGAGTACTTAATTACTTTTAAGTGATTTATTTTTTGGCTGTTAGAGAACTCAGACATGTTTACTAATATTTATATACATATCTAGCAGAAATTTATTTCATAAAAATGGGTTAACTTACGGTTTACAAGTAGCACTTTCTATATTGACTTTGATACAAATAGGTAAAATATTTGGTTTAGGATAATAAATGGGTGCCTTTTAAAGAAAATATTGTTGCATGTTTCTTTAAACAATAAATGGTACACTTGTACATTTATAGTATCAGTGCTCCTCACTATGAGTAGAAGTGTACATTATATTTAATTGTAAATTTAAAGGAACATACAAAGTATATGTTAGCTTTTGGCCAAATATGAATCATCATGTTTACATGCTACAGGCTGTACTGAAAATAAATGAGTATCTTTACGTACGCATTTGAGGACGATATAATCACAAGGAACTTAGTGACTACCTAGACTTCCTCAGGCAGAACATTTTTATGGCTTGAAACATTACCAAACAGAGCATTTTGTTTTTCTTTTGCATTCTGTAAATAATGCCCATGTTTACGTTTGAAAATGAAAATGTTCAAGTTTGAAATTTTCTGTTTTATAGTTGGCTTCAAGGTTACATTTATACTTTGTAGTTTTTCCAGTCTTTTACAAGCAACAAAATTGAAGAATGTGTGATTTAACTGCATAATTTGAGGGGTAACAGTTGCAGTTAAAAAGAAAATGTTCGTACCTTGTCCTGTTTTTCTGCAATACTGTCTTTAAAAAGTTTTCAACTGTAACTAAGTGTTTTTTTGGTAAATCATAAAAAAGGTGTGTAAAGGCTGTTTATACTAAAACGGTTGTCGTTATCTGAACAGCTTGTATACTGCAGTTGTCTTAAGTCACACTCGGGAACAGCATGGTACTAATGTGGAATATGCAAAAATGATTAATATTGTCATCTCTTTAAAATAATTACATACCTAATAAATTGTTTTCTGGCACTTTGACTCAGGTCCCAGCTGGTGTCCCTTTTTGTATGCATGTTCTTCTCATACTTAAATCTGTTGCTTTTCCTGTCCAAAAACACACACAGGTAGTTTTAAAGATGTTCCAATACTAAAATGTTACCTGCGGATTCAGAGCTGGTTGAATATCAAACTGCCTTCACAGTACCACAGCTGGTGGTGGGAGAATGCGATGTGTATGTGCAGAAAAGCATAAGAAATATATGAAGTCTGACAAGTGAGAGAAGATCATGCAGTCATCTCTCATGTTTGGTTCACAAAAAGTATTATTATTATTATTATTACAGAACTCAGAAAAAGAAAAGGGCAGATTGCATGACAGAGCAGATTGAATTGGAACACCTTAAAGCAGTTACTAAAAATGTTACTTTTAAAGCCTTTATAATAATAAAAGGAAAATTAGAAATATGACAGTTGTTTCCCGTTATGTTTAATGATGAAGGAAACCAGCGTTTCTTTTTTTGTTTTTTTTCAGGGGCAGCACTTTTTAATAAACTTTAGTACTAGACTTTTTGACTAAAATTTCACAGGGCTTTGGCAAGCTAATGTGTGTTATCTATGTCAAAATTACACCTGTTTGTAATGTTCAAAAACTGTTAACAAATACACATGTTGCAAAGTTATATTTTACAAATGCGAATCTTGACCAATTCACTGACTTACTCCGAGCGAAGACTAGTTTCTGTCGACTTAATCCGACCAACAGGGACAAACCCTTCAATCTCATTATTAATATTTTATTATTCTCTCAATCTCAAGATGAAGAGAACAAAAGAGACTGGTGCTACTTTTAGAAACAAGAAACGCAAAAAAGAATGAAAGGGCATTATTGAAATACCTCAATCGTGAAGAAACTACTGTTACTGCACATGAAGCAGTTTCTGAATTAAAGCCATCTTTAAGCTCAAGTAGTTCTTCATCTTCAAGCAATGAAATGTATGACGAAAGGCTTCCTTGAACTTTTTAACTTTATTCAAAAATTTAATCTGGGAAGTTCAGTTCCAAAAATTGTAATACTTCTGCGAATTTTCTTCACAATTGCTATTAGTACTGTGTAAAGGACAGCCGCGTTCCATGCCCGGCAGGGACGCCTCTGCTGCATCTGTTCCGGGGGAGCCACCACAGGCAGCTCAATACCTCCCCCGGGACACTTGGTGGCAGCCTCCCTGGCGGATGATGATTCCCCAGCCTGGCGCATGGCTCCATGGGACATGGAGTCCTCCACAGCCTGGTTGGGGGCTTGGATGGCCGCCAGGGGGAGCTGCATGGAGTCAGCAGCCTGGCTGGTCATATCTTCAGCCCCAGGGCAATTAGGACCAGGTGGCCAAGCACCTGGAACGCTTCTGGGTGGGCTATAAAAAGGGCCAGCCACCATCACTCGGGAGCCAGAGTCGGGAGGAGGAGGTGCCCCACGGCTGAAGAAGAAATAAAAGACTGTTTATTAAGTACATACCTCTGCCTGAGTCTGTGCTGGGTCGGGCGCTATATAGCGCTCTTATTACAACTGCTAGCTGTGAGAGAAATTTCTCCAAACTGAAACTTACAAAAAAATGATTTAAGATATTCAATAAGTACCTTGCTTTCAAGAAACCTTGCCATACTTTCCATAGAGTAGCAAATGCCAAACAAAATCAACTCTGATAATGTTATCAATGATTTTGCCAACATAAAAGCAAGAAAAGTAGTATTGTAGATTTATTGTTTGAATAGTTGTAAGTTGTACTTAAATTGTAATTAATAATTTAAAATGTACTTAACATTTTCGTTGTTTCATTTTTGTATGTTTTATTTTGTAAGGGGAGAGGGTGCAAACTCAAAGACTGCCCTGGGCGGAAAAACTATGCCATTGCTTAACAGTCTTAATATGAAACAGCAAATTAGGGAACTCGGGATTAAGAGTAAAATGATCAGGAGCAAAACAGTTCTTTCAGGGCAGTAGAGAAGTGTTTTAAAATCTCGTTAGTACACCCATTAACCAAAAAGCAGAGCAGTGCACTAGAGAAATCTTTTACAATAAAAAAAGACGATAAAACTTAACAAAAATTTTAAAAATGCTGATCACAGAAGTGATGTGCAAGATATATGCAAAACACAAGATACATCGTAGTATAATGGGTCTGGAGTAACACAATCTCGAAATTAGTGTATGGTAAACTAAAGAACTGTTCTTTTACAATTAAACATTAGAGATTGCCTTTGTTTACAATTTTTTCAGTAAATTTTGAATTAAATCCAAATATTGATGTTCATTCCGTCAGCCCTACATGTGACAACAGTGACCTATAAACATCTATCACTTGCCTGGCCTTCCAACCAGTAAAAACAAGCCATAAATGACGGAATAACAGAATGAACAAAAAGATCAGAAATAATGTCTGCTCCTTTTGCTTTTCTCTTCCCTGAGCCCCAAAACCCTTTCTCCAGGCCAATGACCATAGGTGGGGCTAGGGATGTAGATCGACTAGTAAATCAAGAACTTCGCCTTCTGACTTTCTTCACCACTACAGATCGGTATAGCAACTGCATAACCGCGCTCACCGCCCCTATTCATCTGTCAGTCTCACCCCCTCTCATTCGTAAACAAGACCCAGAGGTACTTAAACTCCTCTACCTGAGGCACTTGCCCTCACACTCGGAGAGAACAGTCTACCTTTTTCCTAATTAGGACCATAGCCACAGATTTATAGGTGTTGTTCCTCATCTCTGCTGCTTCCCAATACATGCTGGAATTCAGAGCCTGATGACACGAGTAACACCTAAGGCCACTGAACTGGATAGGAGACAGCACAGTCCCACATCCACTGGAAACGGTGCTGATATTTTTCTAAGTATACAGACACAGCTCTCACTATGATTATACAAGGACCGAATACGCCTTCTCAAAGTCCATGAAACACAGGTAGACTAACATACCCCCTCCAGAATCCTCATGAGGGCAAAAGCTGCTACACCGATGCACAGTCTGGATGGAATCCACATTGCTCCTCCTGGATCTGAGGTTCCACAACTGGGCGGAACCTCGTTTCTATTACCCTGGCATAAGCTTTTCCAGGTAGGCCGATGAGTGTGATCTACCAATAGTTGGAGCACGCCCTCCTGTCCCCCTTTTTAAAAATGAAGGGACCACTACCCCAGTCTGCCACATCAGAGGCACAGCTCCCGATCACCACCCAACATTGAATAGGTGTGTTAGTCATGACAGCCCAATAATGTCCAGAACCTTCAGCATTCCTGGATGGATCTCTTACACCCCTGGGGCTGTTACACATTTGTTTCTTTAATTACCTTCAGATCCAGCTCAATTACAAAGTTTCTCAAGTCAGGAACATTTTCTGTATGATCTTCTGTGGCATAATATAATAGTGTCATGTATGTGCACATAGGGGACAGCTTAAGGGCTCAGGTGATGGTGATTACTCCAGGGGTTGGTGCTGTGTTCTAATGCCTGTTCTCTTCCTCATTCTGCAGACCAGGGGCCTCATGCATAACGCCGTGCGTACTACTCACACTATAACATGGTGTACGGACAAAAGCAGAAATGTGCTTACGCACAAAAAATCCAGATGCATAAATCAGTGCGAATGCCAACTTCCACGTTCTTCCGCTACACAAATCCTTGTCAGCGTGAAAAGTAACGCACGTGCACGCGCCTGCTGTCCCACCCCGTCTCCTCCCAGAATTACATCTCTTTGAATATGCAAATCAATATAAATAGCCCTTAAGCTAAGTGTTCTGTGAAAAGACAATGGCAAAAGCACGGGGAGGAATAGAAGAATTTCAGCGAATACCAAGTGGAGGCAAAGAAAAACGTACAATTTGTTGGTTTAAACAGTGATATACACAACAAAAAGAAGTTGATCGAGTGACATAGAGTGTCGGAGAAACTCGAAAGCTCAATTTCACAAAGTTGCACAGTGCCCAAAATAAAAAAGAAGTCAGATATCAAAGTGAAAAGGTGAGTCGTAGCCCACCATCTTGAGTGTCATATGAAAGCTTTTTAGGGTACGGAGGAAAAAAAACAGGCACACAGTGGGGGAAAAAAGCACGAAATGTCATCTTTGATCACGAAATTTCCACTTTAATCACATAGTTTATTTTGTCATTAAAGTAGAACATAAACTTCATCTTTAAATCGTTTTTACTAGTTTCTCAAATCCCATCGTAACTAAAGTAGCATGTTAAATGCTTTGTTTTGTATTTGATCTTCTATGTGCTCTAAGTGTGTGAATCACTACCTGCTTCCGGGCTTTTTCTTCCTCCGACAGGACACAGAATTCATTACATTCGTGATATTACTGTCTCTTTCAAACATACTAACCTCCAATTCCTGTCATTCCTTATCTTTCTCCAAGTAACCAATCGCCACACAATCAGCTCTGTAATAGACGTTAAGCCATCTGTAAGCTTAGAATGCAGATTCTTCAAAACTTTTAAGGAACATTGAAGTAAACGTATCTTCGTAGTACATATTTAATTGTTCTATCCATCCAGTGTCACGCCAGTCCTAGCAAGAATACAGCACGAGGCAGGAACAATAACTGAACGGGCGCCAGATCATTGCTAGCGCTGCGGCACTGTGTCCTCACATGTTCAGTTATTAACAATATAGATTATTTAAATGAAGTTAGTTTTATCTGTATAATAAACATATTTTGCTGCATTTCATCTTAAAAATTATCATATGTAAATACGTGCTTTATAAAGTGGCTCAGGTTGTGCAATATTATAACTGTAGTGCAAGTTTACAGTGAGGTAATTGTACTTATAAGTACAAACAGTTCTACAAGGAGCACTAGATGGACTGATTGAGTGCGTTTATAGTTCTTGGGATGAAACTGTTTCTGAACCGCGATGTCCCAACAGGAAAGGCTGTTTGCCATATGAGAGCAGTTCAAATAGACAGTATGGCTGAGGCAGCATGTGCTTGATTCTGTATCCCGATAATTCTCTTTCCAGTCAGTTGCTGTACAGCTATGATTCCCCACTCAGATACAGTGATATAAATACTCCCGAGTGGTGCAGTGAGAGTAATATGGAAAAAGATGATCTGCTGTGGCAACCACTAACGGGAACAGCTGAAAGAAGAAAGTGCAGTGAGAGTAACAACGCTAAAGCAGCTATGGTATTTAGAATAGTTTGACCATTCTGTGGACTATTATATTGTTGCAGGTTAATTACAATCAGATGCATTAAACTAATAAACAATATGTGGTTAATTTTAGTGTATTCATAAAGCCGCATCAGGGATGTGGATCTAAAAAAGAAAGGGTAACCACACTGGAACAGTAGCACTGCTTTGACGCTGGGTGTCGCCAGAGTATGAGGTACCATGGAAATGTGCGTGGCTTTACACCAAGTTTAGGTTTTATACATCGCGATTTGAACGCGGAAATGTTCGTACGTAACATTTTTTGTGCGTACGCACCATTTATACATGAGGCCCCAGATGATTGACACCTGCAGCATCTCTGACGTCACTTCCGGTGTCAGTCAGCCTGGACCTTCCTTTTCCTGCCAGGAGGACACATAACTGGAAGTTTGGCCATTTTCAGTTTACTGTGGAACTCTAAAATGACATTCTTTGCCACTATTGCTCATTTCTCTGCTTTTCCATTATACAGGGTTCACCAGGTGGTGCCCCAACTCTTTAGCATGGTCCGTCTACTCTCTTGCAACAGATAGACAGATAGGGTACTGGGTGCCCAAGGTTTATTGATGGCCATGAGGAGCAAAGGCTAGCTTGTCAGGTCTGATTCCATAGGAGAGCTTCTGTAGCACAAAATGCTGAAAAACTTAATGCTGGCCATGTCAGAAATGTGTCAGAACAAAGAGTACATCGCAGCATGCTGTGTTTGGGGCTGTACAGTCACAGACAAGTCAGAATGCCCATGCTGACCCATGTCCACTGCTGAAAGTGGATACAATGGACACATAAGGGTGAGAACTGGATCATGGAGCAATAGAACAAGGTGACCTTGTTTGATGAATCACATTTTCTTTAGATAATGTAGATGGCTTGGGTACATCATGTACCAATACAATCCTGGCCTTTAATGACTTATTGGGCACAGCCATCAGCAGTGTGTCTGTGGAGAGAGTGTTGACCCTGTGGAGAGGTTTCCTTACCTTAGCAGCACCATTCATGTCTCTGGGGACTCTTCCTAAGAAGTAAGCGGACAGATTGGGAGACCATGGGAGGTTCATGAGGTTGCTGGAAAGGGGTGTGTGGCACTCCCAATATCTTTGCAAAAGGACGAAGGTCCAAGTCTCTAGAGTCCTGGTGCTTCCTATTCTGCTATATGGTTGCAAGACATTGATGCTATCCAGTGACCTGGCCCTACGACCATGTAGCGCGATTTCCTGAGGACCAGAGTGGCTCCACCAGGCTAAGGGGACGCCCATGTAACACCTGGCTGTGTCAGATGGTCATTTCTGGAGGGTGGGACTGGACCGTGTGTCTGCCTGAGGGGTTGCCAACCAGGATCCCAAGCTGTTTTGTCGTGTGGTGAGTGCAGCAACATTCTGTACCAGTGCATACTCCCCAACCTGACCTGACCTGACTTCATGTACACTCCTTCATGACAATGGTATTCTCTGATGGCAGCAGCCTCTTTCAGCAGGATAATGCATCCTGCCACAATGCAAAATTTTCAAGAATAGTTTGAGGAACATGACAAAGAGGTGTTGATCTGGCCCCCAGATTCCCCAAAACTCAATCTGATCAAGCATCTGTGGGATGTGCTAGAACAACACTTCTGATTCATGGAGGCCCCAACTCACCACTTACAGGACTTAAAGGCTCTGCTGGTAATGACCTTGGTGCCAGATACAAGATACCTTCAGAGGTCTTGTGGAATCCATGCCTCAATGGGTCAGAGCTGTTTTGGTTGCATGAAGGGAACCTAAACAATATTAACCAGATGTTTTTATGATTGGTGCATATCAGGTAAGATAAAATTGTGCTGTGATAAATCTATTGTGATATCGTTCATCACATTACTTTTATGAAGACTGATTATTCTCAACTGGAGGAATAATTCCAATCCACCTCCCATAACTCAGTGGTGAAGTGATGTTCTATACTCAGTCTCAAATTAACATCCTCTTTACAATGATCAGTTAAAAACACTTCAGAAGTTGGCAAGAATTCATTAATCTAATGGTAAAATAAACATGCATGGGTTGTTCTGAATCTTAATTTTATTTGCTGTTTTATTTTACAAAAAAAAAAACACTTTAAGAACAGGTTTTTTTCACAAAGCTCTATGAGTTGGGTGGGGGTTGAGTGCTGTACTTCCTTAATTGTCTTCATAACATTTTATTGTGTTTGCTTTTCTAATCAGATTGCACTTTACTCTTTGAATAAAAAAATACAACTTAAAAAAGTCCCAGAATTAAATCTAAAAAGGAACAAGAGTGACTGATTAAGTAATCAATTATTTTTAAATGAAAAACAATCAGGGTGTTCTGCTACTAAAGTAACTGCACAATGTTCAGTGTATCAAAATAATATTAAGCCTTCTGATTTTGGTATGAGTGCCTAAATGGCTCTCCAATTTCCTAAACCTACAGTATGTGTGAGAGTTTTATTTGTGTAGGTTTTCAGTTGGTATTTCAGTTTTCCTTACACATGCCAAAAGTGTGCAGGTTCGTTTTACTGGTGACTTCACTTTGGGCCATTATGAGTAAGTATGGGAGTGTGCAGGATACAGCCGTCAATAATCTCAGTATATCTGAACACATTCATACTCCATTCTATTTACACATTGCACCTACACTGATGATCTTCATTTCCTCCAAATGCCCTCCTAAAATTCAGGTGTGTCTAAGAACACTTTAGAAAGAGCATTTGAATCACCTGGATTGCTAACCTTTTCATATTCATGCATTTTGTCAACCTGCTTATATCAAAAGCGTTTGTTTATCCTTTTTGATATTGTGTTTTAAAATTGTATTTGTGTAGAGCCAATCAGTATTAAATGTGCTTCAACCGGATCCCGAATGCTAAATGTGCTGACAATAAATCAAAATAATGCTGAGGATCATGATTAAAAAAAAAAACATGCAAACAGAGACAGAGAGAAGATAAAATGTTTATTATCTAAGAACAGGCAAGAAAACCAACGACTGTCTAAAAGTAATTGGAAAAAGGAGGGGAAAGGTTGATTAAGGCATATGATCAATTGAAAACTTCTGAGTTACTATTGTTTATAACAACAAAATGCACATTTAATCATGGTTTGTCTCATCATAACTGATAATCATAATCTTTTAAGTATATGATTGGTAGTATCTACTATATAATAAAACACCAAGGTCTGTGTGTCCAGTCCCTCAGAGCAATCTGATTGGTCAGTTTAGCTTTGGTGATGTGACAAGAAGTTCAGATGCACACAGATATATCATCATCATCTGACTACACATTTCAATTCCATTTTTCTAGATCCCATGACCCTACTACTAATGCACAAATTCTAGCAATGGCTATTTACTGTCTGCACTGGATGGCTTCCCTATTGACCTGTGCCACTTCCCTGCCATCTTCTTATATTTAGTCTGCCAATCATCAACTTTCTGGACTGCCAACTTCAGACAGTTAGTATTACAGCTATTTTCCAGCTTTTACTTGTGTAAAGCACTTTTAATTTTTTTCAGCCCTTTCTCTAATTTGCCTGGATGGTGGTGCTAACACTTTCTCCCTTTTTTGCTCACAGCTATGAAGCACATGTGGAAGAAGACACCAACCCTCCCGGACTCTGACCTAAGCCATGCCCCTTCCAGGAGCTAATGTATATATTTATGAAGACGGCTCAAGGGAAGTCATCACATGGAAACATACGCACTACAAGACAGAGTCCTACAGATAACCCTTGGCTCAAGAAGAGCAGCATTTAAGTTGGCAGAAAAGCTTTCTTTTTGAGACTTTGGTGTTTATTAAATGGGGATCACCCAGCTGGTACTCCAACCATTGTTTTGGTGTCTACTACAATTCTGTGGCCATTCACAGGCTTAACCACATGTTGACAACTGCCTCAAGCAAAACTGAGCAGCTTCAACAGTTGTCTTCAGACCTGAGCATCACTTTTACTAAGCAGGTGCCATTGACCACACTGCCACCTGTTGACGGTGTCACTTCTTGGCCACAAACTCCTGTGAGAATATGGTAATTTGCCCACACTGGGTGCTCTTAACATTTCACCTTGGCCCAACCGAACAATATAAACTCACTATTGCAATAAGGCAAACTTAATAAAACACAGTGAAAACATGAGTAGCAAAAAGTAGGAAATGTACTGTATTTGAAAAGAGTCTTATTAAAAGATACTTCTGTAAAGGTAACATATAATGATGAGGACAAGTCCCTTTAAGCCTGGATGCATATAGCCGATTAAAAAGTTTGTTCAGCCTACAGAGGTCTTTTATTTCAGCGGTTTCTGTGGGAATGCACACACCTTGTCTGGGTAATGGTGAAGATCTTCTCTTCTATTTTGTCATTACAGTGCTACATGCATAACACACATAAAGGCCTCTTCTTATGTGGATTTAACAATGATAACATAAATGACGGATAAACTAAAAACTAATGTTCTGTTTACATTACAAAAATGTGTTCTCTGCAAGTTGATTGCTTATCTTACTTAACCCAGGCAAAATAAGGATTGTTTTTGGGCATTCCTAGCAGTCTGGCATTATGAAACAATGAAGTAAAAAAGACAAATTCAAATCAGTTCATAGTTCAGTATAGTGAGTTTGAACATATGCTGTATTAAAACAGTCTTCAGTATGACTTGTTTCCATCACCACACAGATCCAATGCAGATGAGCAAGTGGGCTCAAAAAGATAACGCAAAGACTGGGAACAGGAAAAAGCAAGGTTACAGAAAAATCTTCACTTTTAACTGAAAAGATTTGGGATTAAATTGCTCAGAGACAACATCTTTGCATCCTATGAACAATTACATTCCAAATTTAACTTTCCAGCTACACATTTCTTTCACTATCTTCAAATTAGGAACTTTGTTAAACAGAACCTGCACAATTTTCCCCATCTTGCACCCTCCTCCATGCCAGAAATAATATTGCTCAATTTCAAGGACTTAGACACCATCTCTGCAACATATAAAATTATCCTGCAGTCCCTCCCTTTTAAAGATCCAAGAGGACAATGGGAAAAAGATCTCAATCAATATATCAGAAAGGAGTGGAAAATAGCAATGCAGAGACTTCACTCGAGCTCCATATGCGCAAAGCATACAATTATTCAAGTCAAAATTATATACTGTATCGAGCACATCTGTCTCACCTAAAACTGTCCAAAATGTTTCCAGGGCAAGATCCAACCTGCGAATGCTGCAATCAAGTCCCAGCCTCACTGGGTCACATGTTCTGGGCCTGCACCAAATTAACATCATTTTGGACCAAAATTTTTAAGTGCCTTTCAGACAGCCTTGGTGTCACAATCCCTCCTAACCCATTAACAGCTGTGTTTGGTGTTTTTCCAGATGGTCTTAAAGTGGAGAAGGACAATGATTGCATTCACTACACTATTGGCACGCAGACTTATTTTGCTAAACTGGAAGAATCCTAACTCTCCTCTTTTAAGTCAGTGGGAAACCGATGTGTTATACTATTTGAAATTGGAAAAAATCAAATATTCAGTTAGAGGATCTGTACAGAATTTTTTCAAAACCTGGCAGGATCTAGTCAATAATATCTTAGAATAAGCTTGTAATACACCGAGGCAGCAATTATCTCCACATTTCTTTTTCTTCTCCATCTATCTCTATTGCCCTATTAAACTCATCAATTTATGTTTACAAGCCTTAAGTTTTACTCTGTTGGCCATGCTCTCTCTCTCTCTCAGGGGTGGGGGGCGACTTGTTTTCAATCCTATCTTTTGTAAAAATTGATCTATTTGTATGAAATGATTACAATAAAATTAATAAAATTAAAAAAAGAAAAAACTGCCAATATGAGAAAATGCTTAGAGTCTTAAAGACTTCTAATTAATGTTTTTTTTAAATAAGTAGCTGTTTTATGAACTGCAGTAAAGGTAAACACTCACCAGTATTGTATGTTTTTAGGCTTATATATTAGTAAATTTAAATTATGTTTGTCTCTGCAATTGGAAATTTATTGTAGAAGAGGAATCCCCCTCTGCTGTATCGGGCATCTCTGCATTTGAATATTATATACCGATAAAATTTGCAAGACGTTACCACCCATTTCATTTGGGCTGCTTTTAGGCTATTTATGTATTTATTTATTTAAAAAGCTTTTATTTTATTATTATTTCCAATAAATGAAAGTTATCGCAAATATACTAATAACCCAATTGTGCTTTACTCACTCAGAATATGGAACCAAATTAGGAAGCATTTTAAGATGGAAAATCTTTTATCAGTGGCACCTCTGCAAGAGAATCACCTCTTTCAACCTTCGCAAGTATATCCAGTTTTTAATACCTGGAAAAGTTTTGGGATTAAAATGCTCAGAGATCTTTATATAGACAACATATTTACATCTTTTGAACAATTACGTTCAAAATTTAACCTCCCAGCTACACATTTCTTTTACTATCTTCAAATTAGAAATTTTGTTAAACAGAAATTGCCCAATTTCCCCCACCTTGCACCCTCCACAATGCTGGAAAAAATACTGCTCAATTCCGAGGAAACAAACACTATTTCCGCAATATATAAAATCTTATTAGAGTCCCTACCTTTCAAAGATCCAAGAGGACATTGGGAAGAAGATCTCTTAATCAATATATCAGAAAAGGAGTGGAAGGTAGCAAAGCAGAGAATTCACTCGAGTTCTATATGCGCAAAGCATAGAATTATTCAACTAAAAATTATATATCGAGCTCATCTGTCTCGCTTAAAACTGTCCAAAATGTTTCCAGGCCAGGATCCAACCTGCGAGCGCTGCAACCAAACTCCTGCCTCACTGGGTCACATGTTCTGGGCCTGCACCAAACTAACATCCATCCATCCATCCATTTTCCAACCCGCTGAATCCGAACACGGGGTCACGGGGGTCTGCCGGAGCCAATCCCAGCCAACACAGGGCACAAGGCAGGAAACAATCCTGGGCAGGGTGCCAACCCACCGCAGGACACACACAAACACACCCACACACCAAGCACACACTAGGGCCAATTTAGAATCGCCAAACCACCTAACCTGCATGTCCTTGGACTGTGGGAGGAAACCGGAGCGCCCGGAGGAAACCCACACAGACACGGGGAGAACATGCAAACTCCACGCAGGGAGGACCCGGGAATCGAACCCAGGTCCACAGAACTCCCAACTGCGAGGCAGCAGCGCTACCCACTGCGCCACCGTGCCGCCAAACTAACATCATTTTGGACAAAAATTTTGAAGTGCCTCTCAGACAGCCTTAGTATCACAATCCCTCCTAACCCACTAACAGCTGTGTTTGGTGTCCTTCCAGATGGACTGGAATTGGAGAAGGACAAGCAAACGGTGATTGCATTCACTACACTCTTGGCACGCAGACTTATTTTGTTAAATTGGAAGAATCCTAATTCTCCTCTTATAAGTCAGGGGGAAACCGATGTTTTATATTATTTGAAATTGGAAAAAATCAAATTTTCAGTTAGAGGATCTGTACAAAATTTTTTCAAAACATGGCAGGATTTAATCAATATTATTTTAGAATAAGAGAAATAACTATTATTGCATTTAACTCCCTTCTCCATCTCTTATTTATATAGATATTTACTTCTCCCCTTCTTTTGTCTAATGTTGCCTTATTAAAAAGCTTAAAGAAATTTTCCTTTAGCTAAGCTCTCCTTCTCAGGGGTGGGGTTTGATTTGTTTTCAAATTTGTTGGGTTATAAATTGATCTGTTTGTATGGAATGATTACAATGAAAATTAATAAAATAAAAATATTAAAAAAAAATAAAAATAAAAATAAAAAGCTTTATTATTTTATTTATTTTAAGGCATTTTATTTAATTTAAAAATGTCAAATAAAGTTCTCTGTCTCTAATTCCAAGTTACCTGTGAAGTTGTGTGCCTTACTGTGCTCTGCAGTGGACTGAATGTTGGACTGATACACTGCTATATGCACCTGATACTCAGTCGGACTGACATCGGCCTCCCACGATCCTGTATAAGAAAAAGAAGTGGTTTTAATAATAAAAGTCTCGGATTCAGCGGGTTGGAAAATGGATGGATGGAAGTCATATGGATTTTTTACTCAATAATTTCTACTTAAGTTAACCGTTAAAAGTTAAAAAGAACGTTCAATTATCTATTGTGTTAAAAAAGCATGTGACAAAATGCAGTATAAAACCGAGACGCCCTTTATTCCTGGAAAAAGCCACATACTGTTTATATTGTCCGGAGTCTAACTTTCGCTTTTGATTTTGGCAGAAGCAAAACCGAAAGGGAAGTTTTTTTTTTTCGCGTAGAAACGAACATACGGCCGGCAGGCCTGCGAACCTCAAGGAGCGATGGCGGAGGAATATCCCTACCGTCTAATTGTTGATGGCAATTGGAGTCAGGCAGCGGGCAAGAATATCAAAAACAAACTTCAAATCTATTTCCAGAGTAAGAAAAAGTCAAATGGAGGAGACTGTGACGTGGAGTACGACGATAAAGACAGCACTCGGGCCATCGTGGGTTTTAGGAACCCAGAAAGTAAGTTGAGACACCTGAAGGCGCTGACAGGCTGTATGTTCGGATGCGGGCTTCGGGGTTCGAGTAACCGGGCGTGCCCTCCGTCATAGACACGCCACTCGTGTTCAGCTGCGTGGCGCGAGACAAGCACTCGTTTTAAACATCATCCGAGTGTTGTTTGCCACTGTCGGGATACGTACGGATGCTCGGCGTCTTGATTGCCCCCCCCCCCGTTGTGTATTGTGTTGTATTAATTCTGTGACGGTATTTCAAGTTTGGTTTGACCGGGATGAGCTAAACATAACATTCTAAAATGGTTATATTTGTTAAAACTACCGAAGTAACAGTTTTAATGACATCTACTGTTCAATAAAAGCAATGACGGACATCGTTAACACAGGGAAATAATGTTTTTCAGCGCGGACCTGCGTTCCCGTGTGGCCCACTGGAAATGCTCTGTTGTAGGGAGCGACGCCGGATCGATGACAACCAGTCTCGTTTGGTTCAGACCTGCCATAAAGCACTCCACGGAACCTTTGGTTCAGATCTTCCATAGACACCTCTAAGGAAAGCACTTTAAGGACAACTCCATCTAGTCCAGCCGAGCCAAAGGAGAACATTTTGTTGGTTCTAATATTTATGGCTGAACTGCTATTATTACACAATTGTTTAGCGTAACACGCAGACACCAGCATATTTCCAATTAAGGATCGGACGTATGTCCAGTTTGGGACTCCTTACTCATCTGTACGTTTATAGGAATCTAAGAGCAAACACAGGGTTAACCTGTGGTTTGCGACAAGGAAATGTTATCATTTTTTTTTCTGCAGACACACCGGTTTCCATCATCATCTTAAAAATGTTTATGTCATATCTATTTTTACCTGTAATGGCAAATATTTAAAATGTTATTTTAGCAAATCATAATTACGTTTTGACAAAAAATAAAATTTGACTACACAGATACACCCGACCATCCATCGTGTATTATGCTGATTACTTCAGTTCTCCTTCCCAACCCCTAAACTGGTTTTTACAATCCTGATGTTTGAATTGATGAAGAATTTTAATTGGACATATCACATCTCATTTCATTATATCAGTTTTTTGTGTATACTCTTTATCAACATTTGGCTTGTTTTACCCACTTAACAAATAATTGATCACAAAAAATTAAGTTCTAAATGAGGGTGTACACGTGAATATTCCTTGTGTTAAACAATTGCACTTCTTTCAGTTTTAATTTCTGCCTCTTGACTATTGACCCAAATATGTTTTAGTCCCTGTGATCCTGAATTGAATTAAATATGTTAAGTAATGAATGAAAGGAAAATGTCATTACAGACAGCACTAACTAAAAACACCATATTCTCAGTTTGACTAGACAAAACATTTTTGTAAAACAATTGGCAGAAGACTTTAAATGTTGCAACAGATTACTGTACTCATGTCACTTGGTGGAATTAACTGACATCATGGTGTTCTAGGTTTGCTGTGTTCCCCAGCTAAATCATAGGAGACTGTGCATCTGTGTAATAAAAAAGCAGACTTTGAAAATGGATAGATTGATCTTTATCGGTTTGCTGAAAATGGATACTTTATGGAGGGTAATTTCTAACTGTAGCAGAATCTAAATACTGCAGGCAGAGAGTTAAGGATTTGGGATAAATATCAACGCAGCCGTGAGGAGAGAGTGTTAACTTTTATGTAATTATTTTAATCATAGCCTTCTCAGTTTGAATCCCATGTTAGTTTAATACATCTGTGAACTTCAGATATTCTCCCTTCTCCACATGGGGGTTTCTCACACTTGCCAAAAGCAGTCTTCATTTTAAGATGGCCCTGTATGGCTGTGTGCATATGTGGACCATTCAATTGACTGGTATCCAGTCCAGAATTAATTCCTACTGGAATAGGCTGTGATCCTCTGTGACTCTGACTTTGGATTATGCAGGTTTGAGAATGTTTTGTGTGTGATTTGCATGTAAATATCCATTGGGAATTAAGTGAAACATTAAAAGTACAGTAGACTATTTTATTTAATAGAGTGGGCCACTTTGTGTGGCACCCTAACTCGGAACAAAAAGTTGAAAAGTCTTTAAGTTATACAAAAATATTGTATTAAAAATGCAAAACTGAAGGATAATAATAGGAAGAGCAAAAAAGTTATTAATGTAGACAGAACCAAAACAAAGCTAGTTGGCCTACTAGATTTGATCTCTGCAGCTGGGATCACCAGATTCTTGCAAAGCAAGTGATGTTTGGGCTGAGCCAGGCTAGGCACTCCCTTCCACCCACACCCCAGTACAAACACCTCACACTCCTCCTTCTTCACTCCTGTTCACTCATCCAGTCATCTGTTCATTTACATCACACATATTAATTCAGTTCCGACTAATCAAATGTACAGTATATCTACACATGATAAGGAATTATCACACTTCTTTTGCGCTGAATGAATTCTGGTGTTATTATTCCAGATGCTTAGGCTCAGTCATTTTAATTAATTTTTTTTCTCATGAATTTCCACAGAGGTTGTACCCAGTGATATAAGTGTTAGTAATTTGTCAGGAAATACCATTCAATATTTGCAGTGCAAATTCACTATCAAAATAAATTACTTAGCAAAATGTCCCTGTCATAATGTTGTAAGGGGAAATGTACAGTGGTGTGAAAAACTATTTGCCCCCTTCCTGATTTCTTATTCTTTTGCATGTTTGTCACACAAAATGTTTCTGATCATCAAACACATTTAACCATTAGTCAAATATAACACAAGTAAACACAAAATGCAGTTTGTAAATGGTGGTTTTTATTATTAAGGCAAAAAAAAAAATCCAAACCTACATGGCCCTGTGTGAAAAAGTAATTGCCCCCTGAACCTAATAACTGGTTGGGCCACCCTTAGCAGCAATAACTGCAATCAAGCATTTGCGATAACTTGCAATGAGTCTTTTACAGCGCTCTGGAGGAATTTTGGCCCACTCATCTTTGCAAAATTGTTGTAATTCAGCTTTATTTGAGGGTTTTCTAGCATGAACCGCCTTTTTAAGGTCATGCCATAGCATCTCAATTGGATTCAGGTCAGGACTTTGACTAGGCCACTCCAAAGTCTTCATTTTGTTTTTCTTCAGCCATTCAGAGGTGGATTTGCTGGTGTGTTTTGGGTCATTGTCCTGTTGCAGCACCCAAGATCGCTTCAGCTTGAGTTGACGAACAGATGGCCGGACATTCTCCTTCAGGATTTTTTGGTAGACAGTAGAATTCATGGTTCCATCTATCACAGCAAGCCTTCCAGGTCCTGAAGCAGCAAAACAACCCCAGACCATCACACTACCACCACCATATTTTACTGTTGGTATGATGTTCTTTTTCTGAAATGCTGTGTTCCTTTTACGCCAGATGTAACGGGACATTTGCCTTCCAAAAAGTTCAACTTTTGACTCATCAGTCCACAAGGTATTTTCCCAAAAGTCTTGGCAATCATTGAGATGTTTCTTAGCAAAATTGAGACAAGCCCTAATGTTCTTTTTGCTTAACAGTGGTTTGCGTCTTGGAAATCTGCCATACAGGCCATTTTTGCCCAGTCTCTTTCTTATGGTGGAGTCGTGAACACTGACCTTAATTGAGGCAAGTGAGGCCTGCAGTTCTTTAGACGTTGTCCTGGGGTCTTTTGTGACCTCTCGGATGAGTCGTCTCTGCGCTCTTGGGGTAATTTTGGTCGGCCGGCCACTCCTGGGAAGGTTCACCACTGTTCCATGTTTTTGCCATTTGTGGATAATGGCTCTCACTGTGGTTCGCTGGAGTCCCAAAGCTTTAGAAATGGCTTTATAACCTTTACCAGACTGACAGATCTCAATTACTTCTGTTCTCATTTGTTCCTGAATTTCTTTGGATCTTGGCATGATGTCTAGCTTTTGAGGTGCTTTTGGTCTACTTCTCTGTGTCAGGCAGCTCCTATTTAAGTGATTTCTTGATTGAAACAGGTGTGGCAGTAATCAGGCCTGGGGGTGGCTACGGAAATTGAACTCAGGTATGATACACCACAGTTAGGTTATTTTTTAACAAGGGGGCAATTACTTTTTCACACAGGGCCATGTAGGTTTGGATTTTTTTCTCCCTAAATAATAAAAACCATCATTTAAAAACTGCATTTTGTGTTTACTTGTGTTATATTTGACTAATGGTTAAATGTGTTTGATGATCAGAAACATTTTGTGTGACAAACATGCAAAAGAATAAGAAATCAGGAAGGGGGCAAATAGTTTTTCACACCACTGTATATCAAGTAACATTGCGTTAGTGACAATTGAACCAAAAAGTATGCCATTCTAAAATACTTAGTTGACCTGTATTATCATTAATGAAACAGCCACTATCATAATACAGGTATATGCAATGTGACATGCCACTATCTTCACAAACATGGTGCTTTCAGAGAGTCCACCACAGGGCGTAAGCAGTAACATGAAAATTGAGGCACCAGGCAAAGCCTCGCCAAAGTGGTTTCTGGTGTCTGTGGACCCATGAGCCTTTAATTGCCCTTTAAAAGCCAGGTCTCCATGGCAGCTTCTTGGCTGCCATTTCCAAACAGGAGTGGTCCTTCAAGTCTGCATGCTAGTAGTAAAGTGTTAATACTAAAGTAGAATTCATCCTTAAATAACAAACTGTCAATAGTAGTTAGAAATTAGTGGCCATGTGCTTCCACTTGTCAGTCAGGAAATTGTGTGTCTGTTTGCCTGCAGTCCTTCCATAAATGACTGGTGTCTTTGCGTGGGGGCCTTAAGCAGGGCCCTTAACCTGCAATTGCTTCGTCCTGGGTGGGTGCGGCAACATGCTGTATCAGCTCATGATCCCAACCTCCTCCTCCTCCTTCTCTGCCTGTTGACATTTTGAGTGATGCAGCTTGTGTACAGGATTTATGGTTTTTTAAATGGCCTTGCCATACCACTGCCAGTTTAGGTCTCTGTCTCTGTCTCTGTCTGTCTCTCTCTCTTTATGGAAGTCTTCTTTGGAACTTCATCATTACCTGTGCTGTTTTTTCCAAGCTGGATCCCCTCATACCAACCATATAATATGTTGCCATTATTGTTGTACAATGTTTTTACTTGTAGCTTTTTGAACTGCAGAGTTTAAGTGCCTCTGGGTCTTATTCACAAGTGAGGGTAAAAGGGATGGTGAGACTGACAGATGGATTGGGGTGTCAAGCACAGTTATGTGGTCACCTTTCCTATATGTGGTGATGAAGAAAGAGCTAAGTCAGAAGGCGAAGCTCTCGGTTTACCGGTCCATCTGCGTCCCTACTCCCACCAATGGTCTCTGAGCTTTGGGTAATGACTGAAAGAATGAGATTGCGGATACAAGTGGCAGAAATTAGCTTTCTCTGCGGGGTGTCTGGGCTCTCCCTTAGAAATAGTGTGAGAAGTGCAGACATCTGAGAGAGGCTTGGAGTAGAGCCGCTGACCCTCTTCATTGAGAGGAGCCAATTGAGGTGGTTTGGGCATCTGGTATGGATGCCTCCTGGACACCTCCCTGTGGAGGTTTTATAGGCACGGGCAGCTGGGAGGAGACCCAGGGAACACTGGTAGAATTATATCTTCCAAATGGCCTGGGAACGCATTTGGATCCCAGAGTATGACTTATCAAGTGTGGCTGGGGAAAGGGATGTATGGGCCTCACTGCTAAGAGCATTTTCCCCGTGACCCTGTTTTGGATAAGTGGTGGGGAATGAATGAATGAAAACTGAAGGGTAATAATAGAAAGTGCACAAGAGTATTCAGTGTAGTACTTAGAAGTTAGTGGCCATGTGCTACCACAGGTCAGTCAGAATATTATGTGCCTATCTGCCTGCAATCACTGCCCTAAATAAATGGTTGGTGTCCTTACCTGTTGACTTTTTGAGTGATGGAGTTTGTGTACAGGATTTATGGTTATGTAAGTGCCCCTACCTTCCACGCTGACACTTTTAGTTGTCATACCACTGCCAACTTGGGTCTCTCTCTCTCTTTCTCTACCTGTCTGTAGAAGTCTTCTTTTGAACTTCATCATTACCTGTGCTGTTCTGATGGTGCTATTTCCCGTGGAATATTCTTAGAGCTGGATCCCCTTACATAGGCCATTTAACTAAGTTGCCATTATTGTTTTACAGTGTTTTTACTTGTTTCTTTTTCAACTGTAGAATGATTTGTGTGAGAAAATCAAACTGCTTATCTTTTCATTAAAGTAAACTTTTAACAATTCACTATTTTAGACCATCATTTTTAAAATAGGATGTTCTATTGTTGCTACGTTTTTATTGTTAATAGAAAAGTGCATGTTATTTCCCTTTACCTTGCTTTGTGTTGTTATATTGCTTTAGTAAGAAAACAGGTCCTTGAAAAGACCAGCCACGAACTGAGCGTGGATAATGAAACAGTAAAGCTGAAAGTCACACTTCCAGAACAAGCTGAGTCTAAAGTGCGACTTCCTGTGAGTACATCAACTATACTTTCCAGAAATACATTTTAAAAATCTCAATCATGTTAATTTCAAATACATATGTATCTTTCAGAATGAAGAAAATGAGAAACTGAAGGAAGGTACAGTATGGCACTCCCATATTTTATTTATAATTTAAATAAAAGTACAAAATGTGTTGTTTTTGGTAAAGGTTTAATGCAATATCACAAATACTAGCTATTTGTATTAATTTGCTGTTTTTAAAATGTTCTTTTTACTGTGGTATGATGTTGATGTTGGTATTTTCTGTTGCTCACTAGAAAAACAAATGCATTGTTCTCTGTCAGATTTTTAAAACAAGGTTTGCTTTTAGGAATCTTTTTCCTAAGATCTCATTATTACATTTATGAATTCAACACCATATTGTAGTGTTTTTCCCTTTAACTGGTGCAGTGGTTTGCAGGTGTAGTACAGTGTAAAGGGTACAATAAGGCACTCCAGTATTTTATTTGTAATTGGAATAAAAGTGCAAAGTGTGTTTTGTTTTTTTGTTGAAGGTTTAATGCAGTATCTCAAATACTAGCTATTTTTATTTAACCGGCTGTTTTTCAAAATGTTCCTTCTACTGTGGTATGATTTGCAGGCTAGTATTGTCTATTGCTCACTGGAAAAACAAATGCATTATTCTCTATCAGATTTCTACAAACCAGTTTTGCATTTAGAAATCTTGTTTTTCCTAAGAGCTCATTATTAGAATTGTGATTTCAGGACCATATTAAAGTTTTTCCCCCTTAACTGGTGCAGTGGTTTGCCTTCCAGATAATTTTGGTAAGAGACAGAGACTGGGGCCAACAAGGCGTGAATAAAGATTGAAATGTGCAACCTGGAACACATCATTGCTAACAGAGAGAAGAATCTGGTACCCTGGTGACAGAAATGTGTTTAATCTTTTTACATGTAAATCAGGCAAAAGTTCTTGTGTGACTCTCCAGTTCGCTAGGTGGCAGCACATGATTCCAGAGCAGAGGGAGTGAGGTCATTATTTCCTTTTAAGTAGTACAGTTTATTGTTCACTCTTTGTTCATGTCCCGCTGTGTGCCTTATTTATAGTAAAGGCGTCATACTTGAAAAATTTAGTCTCTTTGGCATCTTTCTGATTTGGGAGGACTGCTACAAGAGTCCCACCTCCTGTTCCATTGTCTTTTCCTACTGTCATATATAGTGTTTTTATACACTGTTTAGTTTTGTCTAATTCTGCAATTTGCATCTCACACTGTCTGCTTAATACAAAAGCATAAGAATCAGCTATTCACAGGATGGAAATAACAGTGTTCTACCAAGTGTACCCTAACATTAATTTACTAAGTGTCTATAAACATGACTGCTTAACTACTTATACCTTATGAATGTTGTTTTAAATAGATAAATGATTCCATCTGGATCTTTCTGTTGTATTTTTTTTTTCATGAAGCAATCAGTGATGAAGAAAGTTCAGAGCCACAATGCATGTTGGCTGTTGTGGAGAATATTGGTGACAATATCTCCAGAGATGTATTGATTATGATGGTGGAAAACATTTCCAATTTAGCTGATGGTGAAGATTTCACTGTGGAACTCATCTCTGAAATTAATAAAGCTGTTGTGTCATTCAGGGATGGCAGAGGTATGATTTTTGATGCTTATTGCACTGTCACAAAAAGTAGACATTAGTACTATATTAAAATGTATAACATATGAAAAGATTTTGAAAGTTGTCCTTTTACAGTCTTATTCCTGTTTCTCAGTTTTAAATATAGTACATTGTGCATATTTGCCCCTTTTTATGCTTTGACGGTTCATCTAAATCCCAGTATTAGACAGTCTCAAGAGATTTGTTACCATTTGTAGTTTATCAGTTCTTTGTATAATGTATCAGGATCATAACTCTTTGAAGCTGAAATAACTGAAATACTTCACCTTTATTACTGAGCTATCAAAACGTCTATTTGTATATAGAAGGAGCGCCGAGAAGACGATTGAACTTGACTATCTAGAGGAAGTAAAAGTAGTAACAAGGTTTCCGTAGGTGAACCTGCAGATGGATCATTACCGGTTGTGCCGACCCGTCGTTGGAGAGGTTTCGGGTCCTAACCGTCCGGCCCTCTCTTCTCCGGAGAGGCGGGGGGGCCGGGGCAGAGGGAGCGGAATGGGCATTCTTCCAGACCCGTCCCTCGCTCTGGGAGGTGGGGGCACGCCGGCAGTCCTCCAGTTTTCAGTCACAGACAATTGTATGTTGCTCTCTCTAGAGTTCCATCTTTTCATTCACTTACAGTCGTATCCTCAAACCCACCTCATGTGGACAACTGTGTCTTTCAGGAAGTGTTCACCCATCGATACATAATTATGTGGCGTATGCTATGCTGCGGGTTGGCTAGTATAGTTAAATTACTGCTAGTAATAAACAGTGCTACCTGATTAGGTTGAGGTTCTGCAATGTGGAAGGTCCAGCACTGCAAAGAACATATTCTCACTTGTTAGTCTCTCTACATGTGTATGTAAAGTTTATTTGCCTAAGTTCATATATAGCCTTTTTTCTGTATTCTTCCATGAATACTAGTAAACTTCATTCTAATACTATTTGCATCTTTAGGTATACTACATTTTTTGGAGAAATGCAGAACACATGGAAGATTTTGCCAACATAAGCTCACAGCAAAACATCTGGGACCTACAAAAAGCATCATTGTAGAGGACTTACCAACCAACATCAACGAGGACATGATATGCTTATACTTTGAGCGACCACAAAACGGTGGAGGCCAAGTTGAAAAGGTTACCTTGTTAGTTGAGGAACAATCTGCAATTGTCGACTTTCTGGATCATAAAGGTAAATCAAATATATTTGCAAATTTAAGCAAGAGTATTTGTTCTGCTCTTGGCCTGGGAAGTTTATTCCTATGTGTAGAATGAGTACTATTTTCTATTTCGATGTCTTTTTTTCTTCTGCTGCCTGAAGACACTCATTTTGGGTGAAAGGATAAAGATAATTTTGATCTGTTTTTAATGTGCTAGATGAAAGAGAGATCACTTACCACCTTACAGAACTTTTTTAAATTCTTTGTGATTTATGATTTCCAAAATATATACTTTAATTAAAATCTGGAGCACCCATTATATGTATCAGAAAGTGAAACACTCCATTACTCTGTCATTGTTCAAGATTAATAATTAATAATGTTCTTTATTTTGTTATTGAAGCAGTAATGATAACAGAAAAAAGGGAGATAATGGTTTAAATTCACAGAGTCTTATCATGCCAACAGTAATGCTTGAAATGTTGGAAGCTCACAGAAATAAATTGTTCAGGTATAAGTTTGTCAGCGGCATAACAACATTGACTGTTACCAACTAGTGGCCACTGTTTTAGTGCTAACTGAAAGCAAATGACAATGCATTTTGAAAGTGACATGGAGCACAAGAATTTCTGATACAAACTCAGAAAAGCAATCAAAGTGGGTAAATGTCAGTAATGTTGTAAACTACAGGTAGAATTTAACAGCTGTAATAATTCATACAAACTTCATAAAAAATGTTTCAGACTTCAAAGCTTGCCATTCTAATGCCTGCAGCACCACATGATTCATTCTTTTCAATTTCTGTACATGAAATAAGGAGGACATTTAAATAAGTTTATGTCCATATGGCATCTGGTCGAGATAGAATTTCAGGTGGCATTTTACAAACATGTAACCACCAATTATCTGACATCTTCATGTTCAGTTGAGACAATCTGTGGTCTGTGCCTGCTTTAAAAGGATAACAATTATCTGTGTGCCTAAGAACATAAAAGAAGACTGCTAGAATGACTACAGACCGGTAGCACTTCAGTCATGATGAAGTGAGTCCTTGGACACATTAAAAAGAATATTCCCGATCATTGCTAGTTTACATATCATCACAACCAGTTCTCAAAGGAAGCAGCATTCAATGTACCCCATACCATCCTGGCACATATGGATAATCAAAACTGTTATGTCAGAGTCCTGTTTAAATACTACAGCTAAGAATTTAACACTGCTGAATCAGCAAAGCTGAAAACCAAAATGATCAGTTTATGATTTAGCATCACCCTCTGCAACTTGTTGTTGTAATTCCTAAACAATAGCACTAACCATATGTAGATTGGCACCATCCCATCATCCATGCTAATCCTTAACACAGGCACTCCACAGAGTAATATGCTAAGCCTCATTCTGTATTACTTGCTCATCTATGATGGTTGGCTAGACACATCTCCAACTCCCATTATTAAATTTGCTAATGATACCACTATCATAGACCTGATCACCAATATTGATCAGGCAGCTTTCAGAGAAGTTTGCTTGCAGACCCAGTGATACCAGGACAACAATCTCATTCTTAATGTTAACAAAACCAAGTAGCTAGTCAGAGTATAGAAAGCAGATCACACTTCTATCTCTGCCAGAGGGGATGCCTTTCAAAGGGTGACCAGCTTTAAATTTCTTGAAGTGACCATCACTGGTAAATTGAGGTGAACTCCGCACACTTCATTTCTTTTCTAAAAAAGGCTTACCAGTGTCTCTACTTCCTCAGACATCTAAGGAAAGCTTGCATGTCTCTATTCTCACAAATTTCTACAGATATGCAATACAGAAGAGTCCATCGTCACTGGCTGCATCACATCATGGTATGACATCTGTTTGTCTGAAGATTATAAAGCCCTAAAGAGTCTGGTGAAGGCAGCAAAGAATATTACAGGCACCAAGCTGCCTTCTGTTCAGGACCTATAAAACACTCACTGTCTTAGAAAAACAAACCAATAGATTCAGGGACAGGTTCATCCACAATGTATGTACAGTGTGTGTGTATACAATATATATAGATATGTTGCATACTATATACAGTAATCCCTCCTCCATCGCGGGGGTTACATTCCAGAGCCACCCGCGAGATAAGAAAATCCGCGAAGTAGAAACCATATGTTTATATGGTTATTTTTATATTGTCATGCTTGGGTCACAGATTTGCGCAGAAACACAGGAGGTTGTAGAGAGACAGGAATGTTATTCAAACACTGCAAACAAACATTTGTCTCTTTTTCAAAAGTTTAAACTGTGCTCCATGACAAGACAGAGATGACAGTTCTGTCTCACAATTAAAAGAATGCAAACATATCTTCGTCTTCAAAGGAGTGCGAGTCAGGAGCAGATCATGTCACAGAGATAGAGAAAAAAGCAAACAAATCAATAGGGCTGTTTGGCTTAAGTATGCGAAGCACCGCGGCACAAAGCTGTTGAAGGCGGCAGCTCACACCCCCTCCGTCAGGAGCAGGGAGAGAGAGAGAGAGAGAGACAGAGTTTGTTTTTCAAGCACAAATCAATACGTGCCCTTCGAGCTTTTAAGTATGCGAAGCACTGTGCAGCATGTCGTTTCAGGAAGCAGCTGCACAAAAGATAGTAACGTGAAGATAATCTTTCAGCATTTTTAGACGAGCGTCCGTATCGTCTAGGTGTGTGAACAGCCCCCCTGCTCACACCCCCTACGTCAGAATCAGAGAAAGCGCAAGAGAGAGAAAGAGAAAAGTAAGCTGGGTAGCTTCTCAGCCATCTGCCAATAGCGTCCCTTGTATGAAATCAACTGGGCAAACCAACTGAGGAAGCATGTACCAGAAATTAAAAGACCCATTGTGCGCAGAAACCCGCGAAGCAGTGAAAAATCCGCGATATATATTTAAATATGCTTACATATAAAATCCGCAATGGAGTGAAGCTGTGAAAGGCGAAGCGCGATATAGCGAGGGATTACTGTATACTTTTTGGTGTATGTCTTTCTGCTGGTGTTTTATTACTACAATAACATTTAACGTACACACCTTCCAAGATCAGGTATTCTGCCCTACTGCTGGACTTCTGTGGTCTCACCTTGTCTCTTTTAAGAGGGGCAGGTATCTCTGTCAGTTGTTGGACACCTGCCCTATAATGTTCTCTAGCAACATTTTGTTTCCTTCTTGTCACTGCCAAAGAATTGCTCAGGATTGATACTCTCAGTCTCCATTTTAAGCCATCCACCCTAAGATTGCAGATGTGATATGCAGACTCAGAACATTGGGATTACAAGCTACAAGATCTACCTGTACCCTAAAGATACTTGCTTTCAGACAGCAGCAGATGTGGCTATTTAGCCTGTGAAGAGGTTTATCCTGTGTGTGCCTCCAACGATACTATTAAAAAATCTATTAAACAGTTAGGGGCTTTTATTCTTGACATTTTATCATTTGACCACTTCTTAAAGGTATTCTATTTGGAGATTATCTAAGCCTATAAGACAAGTACCATAGTCTTTTCGAGTTTTCCTTTGGAAGGAGAGAAACATCGCTATTAACTCCCTAAAAGTCTCAGCAGTAACATTGGGATCATCAACTTTATTCCTTTACTGGAGATTTCATTAGAGCAGTGTAGTTTACAGTTCACTTTCAGGTTCAATTCCACACTTGTAGCTAACAATTGGTCAACATGCCTTTTCATTACCTTCCCATTTATACGTGCCAGGTACATTAGCTTACCCTACTTGCCACCTTGGCAGATTCTGACCTGCACACTCTGATGAGGTTCAATGTCAATTTATTTATAGAGCACATTTAATATAACATCAGTAATGCTGTAGCCAAAGTGCTTTACAATAAAACATACAATGAACATAAATAAAATAAATAGAAATAAAGTACAATAAAATGAAATACAGCTAGCTGTTAGTAAAAGAAAGAAGATGACAAAGAGTAGGACAACCATCAATATCAGTGAAGGTCACTGAAAGCTAGAGAACAGAAATGGGTCTTCAATCTAGTTTTAAACAGTTCAAATGAAGGTGACTCCTTAATGTAATGAGGTAAAGAGTTCCACAGACGAGGTGCAGCAGCTGCAAATTTCTAGTTATATCCTGATTACTAATTTCCCTTTGTTTTTCCTTCATAGTTTTTCAAAAAGGTTTTTGAATAATTGACCACAGTGTTTTATTAGCCTGTTTAGAAATTAATCTTCTGGATATTTTACAGTTGTTGATGTTGTGTGATTAGTAAAGAAAACTAATCAGCTGTCCTGCACTTAAGTGACATATTATAGTTGTCTTGTTTTACTGAAAACTAGTACAATACGATCTGTTGCCTCATTGTTTTATGGAAAATATGTTACTAAGGTTGCACGTTTCACTGCATTTAACTTTAGAAAATGAGGTAAATCTGCATCTGACACTATTTCATTGGGTTGGCTGTATACTGCCACTGATTTTATCAGCACTTCCATCAATTTAGCAGGGGTAGTGCTGTTCAACTTTTTCATTTCAGCCCACCTAGGATATGCATGTACCTGCTCAAAGAACACAATGTTTGTCTTTCTGAAAAAGTCTTTCTGTGAAGTCTGCCACAGAAGCACAGGCGTTTTTTTTTTCCAGAAGCAGACCACCAAAGCTTACTCAGAACTATAGACTTCATAGTGAATATGCCTGAATGTTCTCTGTGGAGTTGAAGAAATTATGATTCTTGTTCAACAATGTACACAGTCATTTTCATAGGAGAGCTCCTCAGTCTTCAGTGAATAAGGTTTAGATGTTGTCATCAAGCCTGTAACTCATCCATCAAAGCAACATGTGATACTTGACCTTAGGGCCGGGAGATATACTAAAAATCTACCAATGCTAACAGTAAAGAGTTGCAACCAAACTAATTTTGATCATGTCAGAAAGTTTGGTAAATGTTCCCTCCTACTGTATGCTTTCATGAGCTATCCCTATTTTATTAAAAAATAAAAATAAAACTACAGCACCTAGTCACTGTAGCTACAGTTAGCATAACACATATAATTTGTTTCATTACTTGAAACACAGACATATTGTGGAATACAAACATTGTGTTGCCAAAAAAAGAAACCTTGCATGAGTCAGGTCCTAAATACAGAAAAAGTTAACATGCTGTTTTTTCCTTGGTAAGAATTTAGAGGAAAAGTACTAAAAGTGCTGTACGAACATTTAAAATAGTAACAAAAGGGAGGATTTTATTTATTTATTTAAATTATTCATTTTGAAAGTTGACAAGAGATGCATTTTTTGTTATTAAATCCTGCAACTTCAGAACCAGTAGCATTAATGCCTCTAGATTCAAGGACAGTATTTATCTTGAAAACATTAGACTATTCAACATCCATTCATATGGACAATTATCATATGTGATGTGTTCTCTAATGCAGCATGTATTTTCTGAGCTTTTATTTATTGTTAATTCTTCTGTTAATTGTATTTGTACATTTCTGGATAAATTGCATTGAGTTATTGTCTACTGTGCTTTATTTTTGCTAAAGTACATTTGAAGACCATAAACATTTACTTTTACTCCTTTACATTTATGTTGCCTATCACATTCAAATTTTCACATTTTTTTTAACTTAAAGTAACATTTACTGTGAATGATAAGCGCCAACTCTAAAGCAGGCCATCGTTCAATCACCTCTGTTTTCTCTTTCACAAGCCTGGAAGAAGAGACAATATATTCTTTAATAATAAAAAAATAAACTTAGTAAGAAGAATAAGTTAATATTTCAAAAAAAATTAAAAGCAGGCCGTCCTGTTATCAGTTTTTATATTCGTAGTATACATTAAATATGCAAATTACTTACTCAGGTATATCACTGCCCTTTCTGATGCTCTCACAGTTTTATGTATCAGGTAACTGTTTACATGTTCAGATAGTACCAGTCTTTAAACTGAAACATCTAGGGTTAGCTATAATTAATAATGTTTGCATAGTTACTCTTAACAATTTTACAAGTCAATTTTAAAAGTACAACTGCTAAGCTAAATTCAACCATTTCTTGTTAAAAAATGCAGTCCACCCTTCTAATAATACTTAAAATATATTTATATATGATATATTAATGTAACAATTCCATTCTTTCTAACATATAATGTTGTTGGCTGTTTCTTTAAATATGCTCATAAATGAACCATCAAAACCAAAAAAATACCCACTCAAATGTTGTAAGATATAATGTAATAGAAGGTTTTAATGTTATGTATAACAAATATGTATAACACACATAGAATCCCATTAAATTGTTTAACCAGGTCTAACAAAATAAGCACAAAACATCAAAACTGAATGTTTTTGACAAGTGTCTATCACAAACATAGTGACAAATGTAGTTTCCCATAAATTAAATATTTTGATCAAAAGTGAACTTGACTTGTTTGAGACTACATATTGAAAGTCAATGTAACACAGTATGTATTGTTTGTGACTATAATTTATGGAAAATTACCTTTTTCATTCAATATTAGGCATTTGTTTATTATAAAACATTAGTACCATTTTGATTTTTTTGTTTTATTCTGTCTTCAGTGATCCGAAATAGTGAGCATAATGAAAAATCATTTACAATTATTTGTTTTACTATTATTTATTTTGTTTTTAATTTTTCATCAGTTGCTGAATCTGTAAAGGAGAAGACCCATGTGATCCAAAAAACTACTGTAAAGGTGTACCTGTATTACTACTGCTTGGGCACGGCCTTGTATGGCAAAGACAGGCCACAGTGGAAGATGCCAGATGCATTTGTTGAGAACATTGATGAACATGTCTTTAAGTTTCTTCAGAAAAATGCCAGTCATATTGATCTAATAAGCAAAGAAATGGCAGATCATTTTTGTGGAATAGACTTCTCAAATCCAGCAGTGAATATCGCTCCCTCTTCTCAGCTACAGCATCACAAACAAACTAAAGATGTGAACAGCTGGGAAAAAAAGGCTTCAGATACCTTCTTAAAGATCATGTCCCAGTACAAATCCTTTAAAAATCACGTGGACCATTCAGCATGGAATATTGCCAAGGAAAAGGTTATCAATGATTTGCCAACATCTGTGATTTTATTGCCTGAGTTGGATAAGAACATGATAATTCTAGCAGGAGTTGCAGAAAATGTTGACAAGATCCAAGAGATAATGGTTAGTGCTATGACAGAAGCAACTAGGATTATTGAAAGAGAAAAGAACAGTGTGATGGAAAAGGTTGCAATGACAACACCAGTATATTACCTTCTTAAATGTGATGGCTTTGAAGAGAGAAGCACTATGCAATACCCTGACCTAAAACTCAACTTCATGCCGAAGGAAAAATGTCTAAACATTTGTGGTCTAAGCACAGAAGTATATGCCACAAAAAGTCAAGTTTTGGAAAAGATTATGATTCTGAAGAAGAAAGCTATTGAACTTGATATGTTTATTGTGCAATATCTGACAAAGGCAGACAACAACCTCTTATTCCATAAAATGTTTACTTCAAAGGGCATACATGCGGCTTATGAAATCAGTCAAGGGGTTTTGAACCTTACCAGCAGTGACGAAGTAGCCCTGAGTGCAGCAGAAAGACAAGTAAGGAACACTTTAGGAGTTAGGAACACCAATGCAGATGACTACAACGTAATCCAGAAGAAGGAATGCATCCAGTTAATGGATGGTCTATGTAGGGAACTGAACTCAGAAAATGTCACCGTGTCCTTTCAATTCTATGAGAAGCAGCTGTTCATTGCTGGTGAAAACAAGTCGGTGGAGCAGGTGTATGAGAAGCTGTATGACTTTATTAACAGAAATACACACATCCAGGAAAATATTGTAGTAAAATCAAGTGCAATTGTAGATTTCATCAAAGTGCGGAAAGCTGATACGTGGAGGAAGAATATAAATTTACAAGAAGTCATCATTGATTTTGATGTGCGTATGAGAAGACCCAGCATTTCCTTGGCTGGACCAAAGTTTTATGTGCAGGATGCCAAAAAGGTGTTACAGAATCTTATACAGAATATTTACCTTGAATGTTTAACAATTAAAAAAGCAGGTGCAAAAAAGTGCTTCCAAAAGGAGGAGAAGCTGTACTACAGCACTGTACTCCGCGATTACAATTGTGTAGTGATGCTTCAGGAAAAGGAAGCCATTTTAGATGAGGATGATAACATCACCCAACCACAAGTCAAAGTTTGTTTACCAAGTGGGGTTACGATAGCTGTTTGTAAAGCAGATATATGCAGCTTACCTGTTGATGCAGTAGTCAATGCATCTAATGAAGACCTACAGCATATTGGAGGGCTTGCAGGTGCACTTCTTGAAGCTGCAGGACCAGAGCTGCAAAAAATGTGTGACCAACTTCTCATGGGAAAGAAACTTAATCCAGGTGATGTGGTGATTACAAAAGCTGGGAAACTTCCTTGCAAATATGTGATTCATGCAGTTGGCCCCAGATGGAGTATGTTCAGTAACTCTGAAAAGGCTATATTTCTGTTGCAGAAGGCAGTGAAAACAAGTTTAAAGATTGCCGAAGATCACCATTTAAAATCAATTGCAATACCAGCCATTAGTTCTGGAATCTTTGGGTTCCCTTTAGACTTGTGTGCAAAAACAATTGTAAAAGCCGTTCATGAACAATGTGAAATGCTTGCTGAAGACCGCACTTTAAAACAGATTTACCTGGTTAATAATGATGACAAAACTGTAACAGCTATGAGTACTGCTTTGAAAAACAGACATCCAAATAAGATTATTAGAGCTAATCCAAGAGTGTCTAGCAGTGAAAAAAGAGTCTCTGGCAAAGCTCCCGTTGGAGAAAAATTGGAGAGCATGCAAACTAAAGAAGGGTTGATGATCAGCTTAATAAAAGGAAACATTGAAGAAGCTGCAGTAAGTCGATAATCTAATCTAATCTAAACTAATGAAAGTGCACCATCATGCAGCCCAACTAGTACAAACACATATTACTTAATTTTTTTTTTGATAGTAAAATTTTTCCATTGTCTGTCTACATACACAAGAAAGTAACAACTGCTTTCTCTCAAAAACCACAAGACAGATCAGTTAAATAATTGTTTTGTGCACAGTCCCAATCCTTCATGGTGCAAGTCCCAGTGGTGAAGTCGGGTTAGTACATCTCGTAGAGCACTTTATGTTGTCTTAAACTTATGCTAACACAGAAGGAGTCACAAGGATAGTTTTCATACAGTGTTTAAAATATCGCTGAATTCATTGTACTACATGTAAAACTAAACAGTGATGCAATTGTTAGAAGTAATGAAAATAAAACTACATTTCAGAAGATGTTTTCATTACATAAATTGTTTCCTTGTCAATGAAAATTTTCCCTAATATTTAATGCTTTCTTGATACATTTGCAGACTGATGTCATTGTGAATTCAATTGATGTCGACTTAGAACTAAGTAAGGGGGCTGTTTCACAAGCCATTTTGAAAGCAGCAGGATCCAAGCTTCAGACCCTCATTCAAAAAGAAGCATCTTCTAACCTAAAAACAGGAGACATTGTGAAAACTGAAGCATGTGCATTGAGTTGCCGACTGGTTTTTCATGCTATATCACCATACTGGAATAATGGACAAAACAATTCTCAGGAGGTAATATGCTGAATATTGTATAGTAGACGGACACCAGTATATTTCTAGCATTAGCACTGTATTATTTTATAGATTCATTATTTATTGGAAAACAGAAAGTAGGAAAATCAGCTTGTAGATGAAGATAACATGAATTATTAATCATTACAGCCTTGCAGTATTTTTTGAAAAGACATTCCTGGGGTTTGAAGTTAATTGGTATTTTTAAGATGTATAAGTAATATTTAATGGTACTAATCAGCAAATCACCACCAGATTGACCCACTTTTTATGGGGAAATACATAAGAATAAGAACTTTAATTGAAAATTGAAAGGATGACACAGTCTGAATCCGGGATTTCCAAATTTTGGGAACTGGTTATTTGCATATTTGTGTTTCTCTGTTATTTTCTCATATTTTAATTTTTTTGGTATGCATTATTAAAGCATAAATATCTTTTATTCTATACTAGATTTTACAGACATTGATTAAAACATGCCTCACTGAAGCCGAGAATGAACAATGCAGTTCTGTTACACTTCCAGCTATTGGAACTGGCAATTTAGGATTTCCCAGACCTCTAGTAGCATCAATCATGATTAAAGAAGCGATAAGTTTTAGCCGTAGAGAAAAGTCCATGCATCTAAGGGATGTTCATTTTATAGTTCATTCCAGTGACAGCCAGAGTATTCAGGTGAGTGTATAAAATGATAAGAGTGTATATAAGAGAGGTAATACTACAAGGCACCAAGAATGTGTAAACATCAAGTGTAAAAATGTCAAAGAAACTGTTAATGTGTACTAGAAAAATATGTTGACATATTATAATAGCACAGGTTTTCATTTTATTTCTTGGAAATATTGCCCTATATTAGTGATGTATTAAAGCTGATTTTAATTTGAGTAAAGCTGAGGAAGTCATTAATGTTGTTTGGCTTTCACTTAGGCACAACTGACTGTGTGATACATGCAAATAAATATAAAAATATAGCTTTAATTAAAAGTACATTTTTGTAATTTTATTGTATTGCTTCAAAATAATTTAGATACTTGTTAAAAATCATTAACTTGTTTAATACAAGAGTTGTAACTCTTCAGGGAAAGGATGTTTTCATTGCATGTGTTTATTTGTAATTTTATCAACCAGTTTTAACTTTATGAGCTAAAATACAATACACAAAATTGGAAAAGCAGTGCAGATCTCTCTCTCTCTGGGAGAAGAAAAAAAGTTGTATTGAAAGTGCTGTTCTGTTTTCATTCATTAGTGTGAATGATCCAAAAAAATATATTATCAGAACTTTGCCCAAAGCCTGGCATAGTCTGTGTGAACAAGTTACATTACATTTTTATTTTTAATATTTTGTTATAAAAACCTACATAAACATCAGCTGCTCGGGTGATTTACCCCTTCGTAATCAATAACTGGTTATGCTCATTTTAGCACCAGTAAGTACAACCCAATCTTTTCTTCAAATATCAAATAGTATCTTGGAAAACTGTGGAAGAATTATGGTTTTTCCCTCTTTTAAGAAGTACTTTAGCTATGATATTTTGGCTTTATGTGCATAAACCGCTCATTGCACACTGTTGTACAAAAAAATTGGTGTTGTTGCAGCTTTAGTATGAACAACACATGAGTGTCTAATGATATATCCAAGACCAAGGTCAATAGACATTGGTCCCTGAGAATAACCTAGATACATGGAGGCTGACACACCTTGGTCCCCAAGAATAATCTAGACACATGGAGGCAGATAAACCATTGGCAATATCACTTTCCAACCAGTGAAGAGTTACTTCCACCGTGCTGCCCTGTGTTGAGTGTCCTCTCTCTACCTGTAAAGCCTGTGATAAAGAAAGTGTCAGTCTCCCCACACTAAGGGCCCTGTAACCACTTTATGTTTTTCAGTCATTTAAGATATCCAAACATAGTATAGAAACTTAAGAGCAAAGGAGTATTTGTCAAAATAGAATAATAGCAAATGCACCCTTGCTTCGAAATCAGAAAAGATTAAATAATAGTTTTTGTAAAGATAAAGGTAACATCCATGTCAGAGTAGGAGCTGTCTTATTGGGTAGACTTTACATTAAGCTATCGGACTAATACATGTATGGAGTCTTTGATGTCCATGTCCATGTGCATGTAGTGTTTTGATAGAATAGACTCTCTCTCTGTTCTCTCTCTCTCAGATGGGCCGTTCCGGACCTTGTCATGTTACACATAAATATTTGGCTAGCTACTTGGTGATGGAGGTGATTTTAGGTTGTGCCTAAAAGATTTATTCACGGAAGTATGTAAAAAAACACTTTATTTTGTCAAGGGTATCTCCAGTTATAATTGATAAAGAGGCACTCTGTCTAACCTTTCCTTTACTCCTGTCTGGCATTTGAAATATACATTTAGATAATAATGAAAGAAAATGTGCATAGGCTTAGATAACATAAAAGGGATAATATACAAAATAAATATGCTGTATGATTAAAACAAAAAAGCAGAAAACAATAGATAAGGAGAGAGCTGTTCAGCGCTAGTACAGCACTAGTTCTGGTGGGACAACATCAAGCCCTGGGGCTTTAGATTTTATAATGAATTATTAGCATCTTTCAGTTCTCACAAAGAGGGGACATCTAGCAAGGCAGCATCTGAGGGTATAAATGAGCAAAATTTAGCTTAGATAGAAAGCTACCAATTTCACATTAACTTTCATTTTCTTCTGCTGCATACAGTCTAGCATACAAAGCTGCAAACTCTACATTTCTTTCATTTGGATCTTTATATATAGAAGCATTTAAATTCTGAATAGTTGGGGTTGTTGCCTGTGATTCATTTTAGTGTAAACGCTTAGCCAAAAGCTTGCTCAGTAGAGAGCCACTATCATAGTATCCAGCATGTAATAGCTAGAAAAAACCCTGCACAACAGTATAGTAAAGAACTTTATTCAGTTTATGGTAATGTGACTTGTGTTTCAAGTTATTGATCCAGAATACTTAAGCATGCATGTTCTAAGTTATTCAGTTTAGCCTACCTGCAGCTATTTTGTTAATTTTTAACCTATTTTTATGAGATGAATAAGCAATATAGTTGTTTCTGTTAAAACCTTTCATGACTTCCCTAAGGATTTCAGGATTTAAGACAGAGCCACAAGAATACCTTCAGTTCTGTGGAAAATACATCACAAAAATCTTTGTCTTTCAATAGTGGTGTATTAAATCTCCACCTTGCTGCCGGCTGGCAAAGCAATGGAAGGGAGAGTTTGACCATAATGACCTTAAGATTGTAGACCAGAGACAAAATAAAATTGGTTTTATGGACATGGGCTAAAGTAGGCTGAGAAATCAGAACATAATCATAATCTGAAAAGAGAGAAAAATCGTTTGCCATAGGATGCATTACTTGGTAGTTGTCCAAAATATTTAGAATGGACCAAAACTTACACAGCACAAGAGATGAGGGAGGTAAGTAGGAAATGGGGAGGAGGAATGATTCAAAAATTGAACAATTAACACATTTGCCTCTAGTCCCAGGAAAACAGTAATATCGAAAAAAATATAGCAGTCGGATGGCCAACATTGGGGACAAATGATAAGTTAGAGTGTATTTGCATAAATGTAAAAAACAACCTTACTTTTAGAACCAGTTTCAGTCCATAAATATGAAGTATGGCCAATCCCATCACCCCTGTTTTCCAAAATGTAAATACTGTATGCAAATTACGATGAATAAGGATCAACATGTCACATGTTTTTGGAGGATGCAACAGCAGGAGTGATAACAGAGCAAATTAAGAGAGTGTGTGCTCTAGGAAAGCAAGTTAATATTAGTCATTAGAATCTGTTATAGAGAAGCACCCTGATAATGAAAGTACAGAAAAAAAGGAAACATAAGGACTAATATAAACAAAATGCCATGGAACTCTAGGACATCCCTCCCTAGCTCGCATGCCCATAACACCACACCCACCATTCTCCCATCATGTTTAATAATAACAAAAAGAACGATAATGCAGAACGGGGGGTCAGGGGGTTTGGGGTCCCTGAAATAGGGCTTCCACAATAATGGGTAAACCAACTAATATTATGTTGTCTGTTCTTGAGCAGTCCTCCATCTCATCCATCTTCTGTTTTAGCTTTATTAATTGTCATAAAATATGAGCTTCTTCTTCGTCCTGCTGTGCTAGTTATTTAACAAGGGAGGAGACATGGCCTTGGATTTTACTTTGTTCAGATTTTAAACTCTGTACAGAATTCAGTGGCCAAAGTCTGCATTGTATTATTCAATATCAACTGATGTAAGCTCTCAATGTTATTTGAATCAAGGTCAGCACCCAATGTGCTAGGCTGTTTCTTTGGCAAGTAAGAAAACACTAAAGTGACTTCTGTGTGACAGGTTTGCTCTCTGAAAGTCACAAGTAGTATACAAAGATTAGTCACAAATAAATGAACTGCTTGGATAGAAACTGATTAGCCCTAGGTCAGGAGGGACAACAGCAATACATGATACCACACATAAAATTTGCTTATCTAAGCAAGATCCATGTACAAAATTAAGTATCACAAGGCTTCAAACCCCCATGGCCCTAAATTGAATTAAACAGGCTTAAGAATGATGACAATAATTAACTCTTAAAACAATTGACACTCCTAGAAAATTTGACTCCACTGCCAAATTATTACTGTGACTCTGCTTCAGGGAAAAAAACAGAACCTTAGAGTTTCTAATCCTTCGTGGAATAAAAGATATGAAAGTTTTCTGTAGATTTTCAGAAATTATTTTATCATGACAAGATATGCATTTAAACCATGTGTGCTAAGAAATTTTGTGGATTGCTCATATGTTATATATTTAAGTTAAGCAAAATAGTTTATTGTTTACATCTTCATAAGCTTTTTTGTTTTTCTAATAGCTATTGTCTTTTTAAACTATATTCATGGGTATAACTGTGGCAAATACTTCCATTACACTAGTAAGCCTCATGATAGTGTGTAATTTATCTTTTATTATGTACAAAAAAGTCAAATTGATAGTTACTTGGTTTTGTTTTACTAGGCATTTACTACTGAATTCAAGAATTCTCAGCATCTGGTTAATAAACCTACTGTTAAGCAATCAGGCACGCCACCCAAAGGAAATGCAGGTAAGATTTACCACTTCCACATACAGTATACACCTCTGTATGAATTTCATTATAACCATATGTTTCATTGATATATTTTAGCAGTATATCCCACAACCAGTTACTGGCTGTGTGAGTTGTGTATGTTGTTCCAGTGTGTAGGCTTTTTTGAAGGATTTGAGTATTTTTTAACAATCTAAAAGACTTGTGTGTTAGGTTAATTGGTGATTTCTAAACGCCTCAGTGTGAGTGTGGATGTGTGCATGAGTGAGCTCTGCAGGGTACTAGCACCATGTTCAAGGTTGGTTTCTGTCTTGTAAATGATGTTTCTGGTATAGACTCCAATTTCCTTTGATACTGAATTGGATTAAGTAGGCTTGAATCAGTTGAGATACAAGTGTCAATTTTAAGTTTCATGCTCAAAGTCTCTATAGACAGGTATATACCTTACTGGTCCTGATGGGGAAATTACAGTGGTATAACAACCAACACACAAATTACTCAGAATACATGCAGGATTAAAACACATTCAAATAAAAAAATATGATTGTATGTCCATCATCTGATTAAAATTAACATATTAAAATGGCATCAAAACACGATGTAGCCAAAAATTTATTTTTCTTTTCATGTGAACAATCTTTATTTGTTAATCAATAATATGAATAAGAATGAACAACGAACAACCACAAAAGATTGTTGGGGTCAAAAGACATTAATTGGAAGTCTTAGTAAGAAGGGGATGGAACAAAAAAAACCATAATAGAACTGTCTGGATAATCATCAACAATAACAGCTAAATTCAACAAAGAAACACCCCACAAAGAGTCCCACTCCCACCTAAACCAAATCTTGTGAGAAGGAATGAGCTGCTTAGGAATATTTGGATGGTTGTGTGAAACCAAGGAGAGTAGCACACCCTCACAAGTCCAGAGGTAGAAGAGCAGTGGAGGTCACAAGATCACATTGCCAGACTGAACAAATTGATAGTGACTGACAGGAAACATAGCTGCCTATAAAGAACTGCCACTAGTTTCATAGTATTTCATAATAGACTGAAAAAGTTGAATAGTCTGTGCATGGGAGATTGAGACAGAGAAGCCTTACATACTTTGAGAAGTAATCTGTACTGAATGTAGAAGTATGAAGAGGGAATATCACAGCACAACCTAACAGACTGGAATGTCCAAGGCCGGTGTTCATCAAACAAGTCTCACAAAATCTGTATTTTTTGCCTTGACAAAGAAGAGGCAGTATTCTACTTCCATCAATACGTAGATTCTGATTTTGAAATATTGATATATTTAAATATCTCCCAGAACCAAATTCCAGGCATTTCTGTCTTTTGTAAAACAGCATTGTGCAAGGAATCATGGAACCTTCTTTAGCTGAGTGTTCTTTGAGTTTAAAAGCAGTGAGAGTTGTAAGATGTTCAGGGTCAATTTTGCAAGATTGCATGGAAAGCCAGGAAGGGGCACCTAGCAGGAGGGAATAGTCATCTCTAAATGAGACAGAGGATGAATGCCTAATTGACTAGCTCCTTTATTTTAAAGGAATACTCCACCCAAAAATGTTATTTTTTATATGTTACTTAACTCATGTACTGTAATTTGTACTGATGTTAAAGAAAAAAAAAATATTTTATATTTTGTGAAGAAAGGACGTAACAAAATTTCTGATAGAACAGGACCCAATTGTGACCAACACTGGACAAGAGCAAGCAATATCAAAAATGTCCATGAAAAAATCTCAAGTTACTCTTGTCACATAATCCACACACCAAGTGATCCAGATGTCCGGTCATCCACCAGTCCTGTCTTCAATTCAAAAGTGTGACACTGTGTGAAGGGTCTTTCTGTTTATGGACAACTTGAGATTAATTTTTTTCAGCCACAAACAACAAACTGTCTGCGGGAAGTAAAATATAAAAATCTAGGGGGCTCCGCCCCCTGCTCACTTTGCTCGCACACCCCCGGGTTTGGTTTACCAGATACAGTAATCGCTCCTCCATCGCGGGGGTTGCGTTCCAGAACCCTCCGCGAAGTAGAAACCATATGTTCACATGGTTATTTTTATATATTTTAAGCCCTTATAAACTCTCCCACACTATTATAAACATTTCACGCACAATTATACAGCATAAACCCTTTGTATTCTCTTAGATATTAGGTAAGATTCGTTGAAATTCTGTATGTAAACACAGTAAAACCTAAATATTATTTTAAAGATATCGAGCGTCTCCGATATCACATATGTTACAGCCATTACGACAGACAGGCCACCAGCAATAAATACGTACAATGCAAGAAAAATTGTATACGGTAAAATGTGTGTACAGTGACACTAAACTATGTACATGTAATAAGTACTGTACGTAGATAATTAATTATGGTTACTCACCAACAATGACACGACGACTTGTCCGATAACGATGAGTTTAATTTTACTGCACAACAAAGGATAGCGTTACAGCTCTTCTAAAGGAGCCTCTTCAGGCGATTGTTTAGCACCGCCGTTGTTCTTCTTCCAGCACTCTTCAATCCAAATCCCTAAAGCAGATTCCATCTAGACTACTACCTTATCACGTCCACTTGCAACTCGTTTTGCGCCCTGGTTAAAGGACACTGCGGCCGTAGATCTTATATGCTTTTCCTCCTTTTTAAATAAAAAGAATCGTGGACTCATTGATGCTGTAATGGTGTCCTGCAGCGGTGTAGCTGTTCCCTTCCTTCAACATATCCAAAACTTTTACCTTTTCTGCAATCATTTGCATCTTCTGTTGGCGCTTGGACACGGCCCCTGAAGCAGTAGCAGGAGCACGTTAATGCTGAATGAGTGAGATGAGACTTCCTGGTTAATGCAGCACTCCGTCGCTGAGCCAATCAGCAGCACACAGGAACTTAACTGCGTGCTCTGATTGGGTAGCTTCTCAGCCATCCGCCAATAGCATCTCTTGTATGAAATCAACAGGGCAAACCAACTGAGGAAGCAAGTACCAGAAGTAAAAAGACCCGTTGTCCGCAGAAACCCGCGAAGCAGAGAAAAATCCGCGTTATATATTTAGATATGCTTACATATAAAATCCGCGATAGAGTGAAGCCGCAAAAGTCGAAGCACGATATAGGGAGGGATTACTTTATACAATTTAAAGAGATTGTCATTTTCATGGGAATTATTATATATGCATTATTTTCACTTTTACTTTAAAACTTTTGTAAAAACAATACTTGTCCTTTATTTCTGGCCCCGGGCGTGGTTAAATCCATCTCGCAGGATGTATAACGTTACTCGTGTTGTGAAGGGGGGTGGCTGAACGCACGCTAAGGAGATGCCGTTGGATCATCTGCTCTCTTTCAGCTCTTGCTGGTGGCAAGCTGCGTGTTCTTTTTGTTGCGCTGCACATCAATCATTTAAAAGCATGTACAGCAGCTGTCATTTTGCCACTTCGTGTTTCTGCCACTCGCGTTGTGAAGGGGGGGGGGGGGGGGGGGGGGGGTTGGCTGAACGCATGTTAAGGAGTTGCAGTCAGATCATCTGCTGGCTTGTTGCTGCACTTTGCGTCGATCATTTCAAAGCCGGTACAGCTGCTGTCCTTTTGCCAATTTGGCGCTCGAGTTGTGAAATTTGGTGTTGGGGTTGCGGGGCGGCTGAAAACTGCGTGTCCTGCTTGTCATTGTTTTAAGAGCTGGGAGCACATGATGTCTGTCTGACAAAAGCATTCCAACAACTGCTTGGTTAGATGTCCGTGAACTTGTTTTAAATGTTGTCTCACTGCCATCTCTCGCGGGATGTCAAATTGTCTTCAGAGAAGATCACGTTACCCTTGTCTCCCTCCCAGGATTTTTTTTATAATAGAGACATATTTTGGGGTGGAATTTTCCTTTAATAGCTAATGTCAGCTGTTTAAAAAAAACCCAGCCACAGGGGATGCACAAACCTGTATGTTTCTTCATGTCGGTCCCAAGCCCAGATAAATGGGGAGGGTTACGTCAGGAAGGGCATCCAGTGTAAAATTTTGCCAAATCAATATGCGGACAACAATACAAATTTCCATACCAGATCGGTCGAGCCCCGGGTTAACAACGACCACCACCAGTACTGTTAGTCAATAGGGTGCTGGCGGAAATTGGGCTTCTGTTGGCTGAAGAAGAAGAAGGAGAATTATAGGGGGGAGACATGTCCGGAGGCAGGAGGAGAGGAGGAAGGTAAAGAGAGTGGAACTGAGGGTAGGAACTTTGAATGCTGGCAGTATGACTGGTAAGGGGAGAGAGTTAGCCAATATGATGGAGAGAAGGAAGGTTGATATATTGTGCATGCAAGAGACTAAATGGAAGGGGAGTAAGGCCAGGTGGATCGGAGGTGGATTCAAATTGTTCTATGATGGTGTGGATAGGAGGAGAAATGGAGTAGGCGTTATTCTGAAGGAACAGTATGTCAAGAGTGTTCTGGAGGTGAAAAGAGTGTCAGACAGAGTAATGATTATGAAGCTGGAAATTGGAGGTGTGATGATGAATATTGTTAGCACATATACCCCGCAAGTTGAGTGTGCAATGGATGAGAAAGAAGATTTTTGTAGTTAGTTGGATGAAGTGATGAACAGTGTACCCAAGGGACAGAAAGTGGTAATTGGAGAGGATTTCAATGGACATGTTGGTGAAGGGAACAGTAGAGACGAGGAGGTGATGGGTAGGTATGGTGTCAAGGAGAGGAATGAAGAAGGTCAGAGGATAGTGGATTTTGCCAAAAGGATGGACATGGCTGTGGTGAATACATATTTTAAGAAGAGGGAGGAACATAGGGTGACGTACAAGAGTGGAGGAAAATGCACACAGGTAGATTACATCCTATGAAGAAGAGTCAATCTGAAGGGGATTGACTGAAGTGGTGGCAGGGGAAAGTGTAGTTAAGCAGCATAGGATGGTGGTCTGCAGAATGACGTTGGAGATCAAGAAGAGGAAGAGAGTGTGTGCATAGCCAAGGATCAAATGGTGGAAGTTGAAAAAGGAAGACTGTAAAGTTGAGTTTAGGGAGAAGGTGAGACAGGCACTGGGTGGTAGTGAAGCAGTTGGGAAACTACAGCAGATGTAGTAATGGTGACAGCAAGAAGGGTGCTTGGCGTGACATCTGGACAGAGGAAGGAGGAAAAGGAAACCTGGTGATGGAATGGGAAAGTACAGGAGAGTATACAGAGGAAGAAGATGGCAAAGAAGAAGTGGGATAGTCAGAGAGATGCAGAAAGTAGACAAGAGTACAAGGAGATAAGGTGCAAGGTGAAGAGAGGTGGCAAAGGCTAAAGAAAAAGCGTATGATGAGTTGTATGAGAGGTTGGACACTAAGGAAGGAGAAAAGGACCTGTACCGATTGGCTAGACAGAGGGACCGAGCTGGGAAAGATGTGCAGCAGGTTAGGGTAATAAAGGATAAAGATGGAAACGTACTCACAAGCGAGGAGTGTGTGTTGAGCAGATGGAAAGTGTACTTTGAGAGGCTTATGAATGAAGAGAACGAGAGAGAGAACAGGTTGGAAGATGTGGAGATAGTGAATCAGGAAGTGCAATGGAATAGCAAGGAGGAAGTAAGGACAGCTATGAAGAGGATGAAGAATGGAAAAGTCGTTGGTCCAGATGACGTACCTATGGAAGCATGGAGGTATTTAGGAGAGATGGCAGTGGAGTTTTTAAGCAGATTGTTTAATGGAATCTTGGAAAGTGAGAGGATGCCTGAGGAGGGGAGAAGAAGTGTACTGGTGCCGATATTTAAGAATAAGGGGGATGCACAGTACTGCAGTAACTACAGGGGGATAAAATTGACGAGCCACAGCATGAAGGTATGGGAAAGAGTAGTGGAAGCTAGGTTAAGAAATGAGGTGATGATTAGTGAGCAGCAGTATGGTTTCATGCCAAGAAAGAGCACCACAGATGCCGTGTTTGCTCTGAGGGTGTTGATGGAAAAGTATAGAGAAGGCCAGAAGGAGTTGCAGTGTGTCTTTGTGGACCTGGAGAAAGCATATGACAGGGTGCCTCGAGAAGAGTTGTGGTATTGTATGAGGGAGTCGGGAGTGGCAGAGAAGTATATAAGAGTTGTACAGGATATGTATGAGGGAAGTGTGACTGTGGTGAGGTCTGCGGTAGGAGTGACGGATGCATTCAAGTTGGAGGTGGGATTACATCAGGGATCGGCTCTGAACCCTTTCTTATTTGCAATGGTGATGGACAGGTTGACAGACAAGATTAGACAGGAGTCCCCGTGGACTATGATGTTTGCTGATGACGTTGTGATCTGTAGCGATAGTAGGGAGCAGGTTGAGAAGAACCTGAAGAGGTGGAGATATGCTCTAGAGAGGAGAGGAATGAAAGTCAGTAGGAACAAGACGGAATACATGTGTAAAAATGAGTGGGAGTTCAGTGGAATGGTAAGGATGCAAGGAGTATAGTTGGCGAAGGTGGATGAGTTTAAATACTTTGGATCAACTGTACAGAGTAATGGGTATTGTGGATGAGAGGTGAGAAAGAGAGTGCAGGCAGGGTGAAATGGATGGAGAAGAGTGTCAGGAGTAATTTGTGACAGACGGATATCAACAAGAGTGAAAGGGAAGGTGCTATGATTTGCATTGGGTGTGACGAGGATGAACAGGATTAGAAATGAGTACATTAGATGGTCAGCTCAGGTTGGGAGACAAAGTCAGAGAGGCGAGATTGCGTTGGTTTGGACATGTGCAGAGGAGAGATGCTGGGTATATTGGGAGAAGGATGCTAAGGATAGAGCTGCCAGGCAAGAGAAAAAGAGGAAGGCCTAAGTGAAGGTTTATGGATGTGGTGAGAGAGGACATGCAGGTGATGGGTGTAACAGAACAAGATGCAGAGCACAGAAAGATATGGAAGAAGATGATCCACTGTGGCGACCTCTAACGGGAGCAGCCAAAAGAAGAAGAAGTCAGCTGTTTAAAAAAAAGTCAAGCAGTGCTTTTTAGAGCACTGTGTTGGAATATGCATTGTGCTAAACATTCTTTGCAGGTTGATCAGGATGACATGCAAAAAGTAAGTGACATTTTTCATGTTAGCAATCAGTTTAGCCAACATGTTCCTCTTTGCTACTGCCTCAGGGAAATCCAGAGTGCACACAACCGAATGAACCTTCATAATTAACTTGTTAAATCTGCTGGCTTCTCCTGTTTTTATTTTACTGTCTCAACTTATAACCGAAAAGAGCACACTTTCAAATGGAGACTGATAGGACATAGACAGAAATATTTATTAAGATCTGCAATTATACATTTGGATTAGTAATGTACAGGTCTATATCATCCACACAGAGCAGAACTTCTCCCTCTGCAAATGCCATATCATTCAGCATGTTCTCTGATAGTCTTATTTGCTACTTAAAGGTTATCGATACTTGCAGAAAGGTGCACATTCGGAGCATTCACTATTTCACTGTCTGTATGTTTTAATTTGCCCTTAATGTCCCTAATACTGTTCACCTCATCCTTCAATATTCTTACTCTCTTACGGGCGTCTTTCAGGTTTGGTAACATTTCTTTCTAACTGCCTTCGATCTTTCCAAATATATTTTTAACTGTTGCTCTCAGTCTGCCATACTCTCCACACTTAGCACTGTAGTTATTTGTTTTGTACATCTTTTGCAGTTGTTTTTCCTTTGCAACCTCTTTTTCAGCTCCTTTGGTATCTACTGTGAAGGTTTCTTTAATTTCTTATTACTTCAAAATTTCTTTAAGAAACTTGTCCATCATTAAACATAAAACAGTTTTACACTTGCTCTACTTCTTCTCCTCACACTTAAAAGATTATTACAGTTTAACTCTTTTAAATGTTGCCAAAAATTTGCCTTACTAATGTTAAACTTAGCAGTCTTAGTTTTCAAGTATGCTCTCAGCCAAAATACTATGGAATGTATGATATTATGGTTACTAGATCCTAACTACAATCACCACCACCACCTGAATTTTATCCTGACTATTACATACGGCCTTATCAGACAACAATTTATCAAGTCATTGATCCTTGGCAAATAGCTCTGTTATGGTTCATTTATGAATAGCCTTTTGTTCATGCATGGTGCTTGTTACTGAAGTCTATTACTAACCCAGAAATCCAATAACAATTTATTTCTTGGATTCATATCAGGTAAGCTGTTTCTCCTGAAATATACCCCCCAGGTGTCTCTTTCCCAATGTGAGCATTTAAGTCTTCCAGTAGGATTGTAGATGGAACTTTTCCTAGTGCTGAATGCAATGACTCTAAAAAGGCCAAATAATTTGAATAGTTGTCTGGTACATACATGTAAACAACAGTAAACATTTCCCTCTCTGTGACTTGAAGTCATGGTGAAACAATGTTCTTATCCACCAGGACAACTTCCAGCTGTAGGAATGGGGGATTCTTACAGGGCCCTCTCCAATGGGGAAACTCCAGAACAGGACCGAGATTACCTTTGATCAAGAAGTTAAGATTTAGAGCCTGTTCTCTGCGTAAAGTTGAGTCTGACCACATTTAGTTGTTTTTTTTTACCTCACACACAAGTTTTATCTTATTTCTCATAACAAAAGTAATGTTCAGATTCTCAAGAGAATCCTATACTTGGCTGTGATCCAGCTGGCATTGCACTGCACCCATCCCTTTAAACCAGCCTGAAGTGGGTAATCCTATCAGGAGCACAGAATTTTAGGAATAACATAGCTAAGAATCATTGATGCACTCAAGCCCACAGGATTTTAAGAGTACATTTTAGGAGGGGGTTATTCATACCTGCAGTTTATAGTCCTATTTGTAACAGTAAAATATTAGTGTGTTACTTGTTCCTTGGCTAGCAGTCAGTGGCATCCTGTTTTTGGTATCCTTTTTATTGTTGCTTTAATGGGACAAAGTGTGACATTTTGTGCTACAGTTTAGGATTTAGGCAGTCTCTGATACCTAAGGAATCCATATGTAAACTTTTTCATTTTTATGATCATATATTGATGAACTGTTGTGCTTCTCTCTCTATTTATTTATTTATTTATTTATTTATTTATTCTATTGAGTAAACATTTAACTGATTAACTGTTTCGTTTCTCATCAGATTTTATTGGCCATGTGTTTTTGCCAAACTTGGGTGTGTACCAGATGACAATTGGACCAATTAATCTGGAAGTATTGACAGGAGATATCACCAAGGAAACCACAGATGCTATAGTGAACTCCTCCAATGATGACTTTACACTTAAGTCAGGTAGAGTCAACTATCCATCCATCCGTTTTCCAACCCGCTGAATCCGAACACAGGGTCACGGGGGTCTGCCGGAGCCAATCCCAGCCAACACAGGGCACAAGGCAGGAATCAATCCTGGGCAGGGTGCCAACCCACCGCAGGACACACACAAGCACACCCACACACCAAGCACACACTAGGGCCAATTTAGAATCGCCAATCCACCTAACCTGCATGTCTTTGGACTGTGGGAGGAAACCGGAGCGCCCGGAGGAAACCCACGCAGACACGGGGAGAACATGCAAACTCCACGCAGGGTGGACCCGGGAAGCGAACCCGGGTCTCCTAACTGTGAGGCAACAGCGCTACCACTGCACCACCGTGCCGCCCGGTAGAGTCAACTATTGCTTGTTAATTTAAGATTATTAACTGTGAGCTCACAAAGAAAAGGAAGTGGCACATACTTTGTTCAGATACATCTGCAAGTCATTTAAGCATTGAATATAATTTGTACACAGTTTTCTTGGATCTTTGGACTCATAGGGATATTTATAAATGAGAATACACCTGCGAAATACAAGTATAAAGATGAAAATTCAGTTATCATATACTGTATATTTTGCAAAGGGGATAACCGAAAATATAAAATTGTGTATTTAAGTATAAAATTAGCTATTAGGTTGAATTTGTTGCAATTGTAATTAGGTTTTTGACATGTAGTGTACAGCATAACAGGGTGTATTTGGCTTATTTCACATACGATAAGTATGAACTGTACAGAACATCTTGGGCAAGTTATTCTCATTAAAAGTCAGGAAATCATAATGTTGGAAATTGACAGAGAGACTCTTCTGGGGTAAAAATTCTTACTATAATCTTCTTTGTTTTGTCTTATACTTGAGCATTTGTACACTCTATTATAAGGATCAGACAAAATTTGTTTTTAGTTTTGGTGAATAGGTTGATAAAATTTATACTTTTAACACTGAATAGGATAAAACATGATTTCATTTTCAGTTTTAGACCCAAATGAAAGACATTGGCCATTCAATGGCTATTTGTTTAATGTTAGGTTTAGATTCCAGATAGAATGTTACACTGATGGTGTTGCCTCATTTAGAGATGGAAACTCCTTTTTTTTTTTGCAATGTTTGCATGACATATAAAGATTGCAGTCCACAATGAATCAGAGAGTTCTGGTGCTTTACCACTGATGAGTCATATGTTAAGCACAGCAGTGTTTAGATCAAGAATGTTCGTTGCAGGACCAGAGTTTATTTCAATATAGAGCAGACCAGTAAACCCCCGATTCTCTAACGAATTGTAAATAAACGCATGGCAATCACTGTGTGTGTCATATAATCGTTGGAGGGATGACAGATGATGGAGGGTGGGAGTGTTGTGGGAGGTTATGGATTTAATTAAATACATATATATTGTTGAGTTAGCTTACCTGCATTGAGTAATGGATTAAAGTCGTCTGTCACTGAGAGTCTGTATGCAAAATATTCTTTCATTGACACACGTGATCGTTTCTGTGCTTGATGTTGTTTATACGTACAGATTCTAGCACTCCATCCGTCCTGGCCAGTTGGAAACAAAATGGGGTATGTCAAAGTATCAAGTTTAGGAAAACAAATGTCCACGCGTTGGAATCTATGTTGGGTGTTTTCATCAGCACGTAAATGCAGGACAATATCGCAGTCAAATGGAGGCTCACTATCCGTACTTTGAAACACAATCGCCACTTCATTAACGATGGGCAGATTGTATCGTCTTGGATCTTGTTCTTTGTCCTTTATTAATACTAAAGCAATTGTAGTTGGTGCCACACCATCTGCCTCCGCTTTTTTATTGGCTTCATTTTCAACATCATGTAGCATGTTTATAGACTTAGCTAATGGATGATCGTTTATGATTTCAGCGACGTTTCTCAGTGTGAGCTCTGTGCATTGCTTGTTTTCAAGAAGGTTCATGCGTTGATAAATTGCGTCATCTGGATCTAACACGTAGATCTGTGCAAATTTGCGTTTGTGATTTGGTGCAGGGTGCACTGTTCCAATCCGATGCAATATTTGTCCACACACGCAAAAGCAGTATGGGCCATTCCCAGGTGGTGGCTTGATATTTACTCTGGTAGACGCAAAAGCAAATGAACTATTGTAGGATCTAATGCAGTCCATAAAGCTTTTACTTTCGGGGATATTGTAAGTCAAAAGCTTCCGTAGATACTGTGGATATTCATCCAAAGGAGGCAGCCTAACCTGACCTTTTTGACAACAACGTGTAAACTCATTAGTTGTCCTGCCAGTCGTTTCTTCAGGGAAGTTAAGTGAATGACAATGACTGCAAATGACAGTCATTCACCTGAACACCAGCAAAACCAAGGAGCTGGTGGTGGATTTTAGGAGGCCCAGACCCCTCATAGACCCAGTGATCATCAAAGGTGACTGTGTGCAGATGGTGCAGACCTATAAATATCTGGGAGTGCAGCTGGACGATAAATTAGACTGGACTGCCAATACTGATTCTCTGTGCAAGAAAGGACAAAGCCGGTTATACTTCCTTAGAAGGCTGGCTTCCTTCAACATCTGCAATAAGATGCTGCAGATGTTCTATCAAACAGTTGTGGCGAGCGCCCTCTTCTACGCAGTGGTGTGCTGGGGAGGCAGCATTAAGAGGAAAGACGCCTCACGCCTGGACAAACTGGTGAGGAAGGCAGGCTCTATTGTTGGCATGGAGCTGGACAGTTTAACATCTGTGGCAGAGCGAAGGGCACTCAACAGGCTCCTATCAATTATGGAGAATCCACTACATCCACTAAACAGTGTCATCTCCAGACAGAAAAGCAGCTTCAGCGACAGACTGCTGTCACTGTCCTGCTCCACAGACAGATTGAGGAGATCGTTCCTCCCCCAAACTATGCGACTCTTTAATTCCACCAGGGGGGGTAAACGTTAATATTTAACATTATACATAGTTATTGTCTGTTTTTTTCACCTGTATTATTATCATTCTTTAATTTAATATTATTTATTGTATCAGTATGCTGCTGCTGAAGAATGTGAATTTCCCATTGGGATTAATAAAGTATCTATCTATCTATCTATCTATTAATCCCAATGAATGTTCATTAACAGTGAACTCATTATAGAATGCGTTGTCAGCTAATTTGAGGAATTGTTCATTGGCCGTGTGTCGTTCCTGTCTTTGGTGTTTTCGTTGTTGGAATACAGAACGTCGTTTATCCTCCCTTTGAGAAGCGCGTTGTAGGCGCCTTTGCTCATTGTGTCTATCCATACGTGCTCATTTTTGGATGTCCGTTAGTTGAGCTCTTTTGTTTTGGAGCCATGACGTCTTTGCTTGGGGTGTTTCCGAAGCGCGTTGTAGGTGTCTGCGTTCATTGTGTCTATCCATGCGGGTTCACCTTTGTATTTCCGTGACTTGAGCTCATTCTTTTTGGAGCCGTGAGTCCTTTTCTGGTGGTGTTTCAGATGCGTGCTGTAGCCGCCTGCGTGCATTGTCTATCCATGCGGGTTCGTTTTTGTATTTCCGTGACTTGAGCGCATTCTTTGTGGAACTGTGAGTCCTTTTGCTTCTGGTGTTTTAGAAGCGCATTGTAGCAGCCTGCGTTTATTGTGTCTATCTATGCGGGATCGTGTGTGTATTTCCGTTAGTTCAGCTGTTTCTTTTTGGAGCCGTGACTCCGTTAGCTATACTTGGTTTACTGTTATGAATTATAATGGCACTTACGTTTAATGCGGAGCGTTCGTTTATTGTGTTTATCCATCTGCTCTTGTCTCGGTATTTTCTGTGACTTATTATTACTGTATAGGCGCTTGCGTTGTAGGTGCCAGCGTACATATGCTGTGTAGTGTGGACGTGTGGGGTTTCTGTACTGTACTACTGGAATGCGATTGAAATATGCGCTGAATTTTGTCGTTTCTGTTGTTAGTTGGTTTGAGCCGTGACTCCTTTCGCAAGCGCATTGTAGGCGCGCTCACAGCATGGACCTTTGGGGATTCCGTACATCCGGTGTGCCCTGCGCCCCGCGGTTTGAGACGTGAATCCTTTCGTTTTTGAGCCGTGACTCCTTTCGCAAGCGCGTTGTAGGCGCGTACGTTGTCACAGTATGGACCTTTGGTTTGAGCCCTTGAATCCTTTCGTTTTTGAGCCGTGACTCTTTGTTTGAGCCGCGCGCGTTGTCACAGCATGGACCTTTGGGGAGTTGGGGATGCCGTACATCCGGTTAGCCATCCGCCCTGTGCCCATCCGGTTTACAACCTTTGGTTAGTAATATGGATACGTTGAAAATCTAATGTTTTTAAACAGCCAGAATTATTTGGGAAAATTAGCCTAACTAGAAATAATCTAGAAAAGAAGGTTTGAACTATGCAGCAATCATAAACTGAAGTCTAACTATTTCTCAGTTTATTATCAAAAACGTCAAACTGAGCAAATTAAAGAGCATGTGTTATTTTTACGTTTGTCTTCTTATTAGATGTGCCAAAAAAAAATGTTTATTTTTTTATAGGTGACATGGTGACTTCTCTAAAGTTTGTATTTCATATCTTGGTCTGGCCTCTGCCTGTGTGGAATTTTCCCATCTTCACCTGTTTATTATCCAGATATTTTTATCTAGATACACTGATTTCCCCCCATATCTCAATTTCATAAAGGATAACTTGATCTTGTATGGATATATGATGAATGTATTAATAATTTAGCCTTGTAATAGACTGGCATCACATTCAAGGCTGCCACATTAAGAAGTGACTCCCCTTTATTCTAGTAGTATTCTAGTATCAGCAAGTTAGGAATGTGCAGTAGATAAATGGATGGATTACTTGCAACCAAGAGTCAGAAACCTTGTCAAGTATTAAAAGAATGCCTAGAACACATGCTAAAATCTGACTTCTGCAGTAGTATGTAAAATGTGTGCTGGTCCATTTACAGGTTTCATCAGCTAATATACATCTAGTACCTGTGTACAATATATAGTATCTGCTAAAGATGATACACAGAGCAGTACATAAAGTGACCTTTACATAATACATTTTAAATTTTTTAACTTGAGGCTTTGAATCTGAAAACCAAAAAAAAAAATCTCTTATCTTAAAGGCTAGTAATTTAGTGAGCATCTTTATGTGTTATCATCTTTGATGACTGATAACGGAGAGCGGCTGATTACTACCTAAAGAAGCTCGTTTTCTAGACACAAAGGCTGATCAGAAATCATTTGGGGAAAAAAAACCTGTGATATACTAATCGAGTATTTTGTTGTTAATTCTATTTGCCTTCCCTATGTGAATGTATTGGGCTTTTCATAAGAGATTTTCAGATGTCTGTTGATAAGGCTTTTTGCAACAACAAAAAAAAAACACATATTTAACCTTGTATCCTGTTTCATTTTTCTGTTTAAGGTGTTTCCAAAGCAATCTTAGATCAGGCTGGGCCGATGGTTGAACGTGAGTGCCAAATGCTGGGTAAGTGCCAAATGTTGGTTAATTTTTCAATTGTAAAACTATGAATAAGTTCTTAAACTAAAAATTAAAAACAATTATTGAACAGTTAAAATAATATAAATTCAGGTGCAGATGTATTTTGATATCTCAAGGCATCCAACTAAGGGTGTAAAACAGCAAAGGTTAAAGAAGGTCAGTTTTGTCATACTGGCTTACTTGTTGTGATATAATTTTTAGGATGATTATTTACTGTGTACAATATGTCTGTTTGATATGGTATTTTCAGTGGAAAATTGTTAATGATAGCTAAAGGCTTTCAGGAGTTCGCACTTACAGCTTGAGTAACAATTACATGCATTATGTATTAAAATATTAAGGTATCAGAAAAAAAAAACATTTTGTAGTGCTTAATTCAAACTCTTTCTATGCAATTCTAGTATTGCTACTGATGAACTTTGTATGTTGTATGGCAATTTGAATGTTGCATGTGCAACAAAAATAAATGTCAATTGCCTAAATGTCAATTGCTTCCACCCTAACTCATCCATGTCTACTTTTTCCATAAAGTGTGCAATAATACAGGCAGTAGAGCTACAAATAGTGCTCATATTGATACTTCTTAAGGTGTTTTGTTATATTTTGTGATATTGTACATATTCTGCAAATAAACATAACAATATAAAATACCAATGGAAAATTATAGCATCCATATTAACTTTTAATAATAATAACATAATAAAAGAAAGAGTAATTGCAGCTGAAGCAACTGAAATTATGTAGAGATGGTTTCTTTTCTCATCGTTAAACTTTTAAATATTCCAGACAGCAAAATGGGATTTTCTAATCTATATTTTCTTGAGGTGTGTGTGTATGTGTGTTTGTGAGTGTTTGTAATTTCTGGCAGGAGGAAGTGTATAAAATGTCATAATACAGTGCAATCCAAGCCATTAAATCAGTTCTGATAGCCTTTGTTTAATATTTTGTTCTCTGCCTTCCTTTCTCCAGCTACACAAACTCAAAATGGACTGATAGTAACAAAATCTGGAAATCTGCAGTGTACTTATATAATTCACTTAGCTGGTCGGAAAGATGCCTCTGGTATTAAGGAGATGGTAAAACAATCTCTTCAGCAGTGTGAGCATCTTAAGTTATCATCAGTGTCCTTCCCTGCCTTGGGAACTGGTGAGTTTAACTTAATCCATTTCCTATATGATGATCTGTTCCTATGCCTGTTTCCACCCATTTTCTTCTAAAATATTACTACTTTTCTGGTTTTTACCTTATTTTACGCAATGCTGTTTATCTCTTCTGAGCTACAGTCGTGTCATTGTTTAGTCACATTGCATGTTTTTAATTATTTTATTATAACTTGTTTTATTTCTTAATTGTACCACTTTGTTTTTGATTGCACGGTGTTGTAAATGTCTTTTTATGATGCTATGATAAGCACTATATAGAGGAAAGCTTAAGTGGTTTATTTTCAAAAAGTTATTCATTGTAGTTCAGTAATTGCTGTGAAAGCTGAATTTGTAGCATTTTCAGATTGTGGTTTTACACCTTACTAACTTAACTGGATTTCCTTTCTAGCATAACAGCAAATTAAACATGTAAAACTCCCAAATAGGATTACTTACTAACAATGTACAGTAGATTGCTTAATGATGATAATGATTGGAGAATTACATTACTTGTCTCTAAAATGGGATCTATATATGCTGTCAGGTATTTATATTAAACTTTTTACATTTATTAAAAACATAAACCCACAACTAATCATAGTTCTGTGAATTTAAATTCTTTGGCCTATGTAATATGCGTTTCCATGAAAATGTATTGTCATAAATTTATTCCAAGTGACATTACAGTTCATCTCTGTTCAAATTTGTTTCATTCTGCATAGTAAAATTAAATTCTTGCTTCCATATCTCCTACAAACTTCAATGACAGTAATACAATATCAACAACAGAGCAAAAAAAAAGAATAAATACAACAGCTTATACTGAATATAACATATACCGTATATACTATACTATTATATATATATATATAGTTGTGTCTGTGTGTTCTCGTGCATACTTAAAGTAATTTTGTGACCTCAGGATAAAAACTGTCCCTTAATCTTAATATTAACACTAATGGAGAATAGTGATTATGCAGCATAGTTGAGGACTTTAAAAATGCTAAATGTATTTCAAAGGCAGCATGCAATTTTTAATGCCGATTTTACCACTCTCTGAAGTGCTTTATTATCTTGAGATGAGCAGGTACCATACTAGTATATTTTGTAGCCAGTGAATATGGATACACTGTGCACATGTAGAAGTTGGTGATCATAGATGAAGACATCTATGCTTTATTCAGATGCCATAAGTAAAAATATTAGCTTGACTTCTTGACTTGCAAGTGATGACTCCCAAGAAAATTAAAGATGCTGACCCTATTCACAAGAATCCCTTTGAAACAAATGGAATTGTGACCTGCATCCTGCTTCCTGAATTTTACCATTACTTTATAGCTATTGCTGCCCAGGTACCAGTGTGTTTGGAGGCAAATCTCTTCTCTTCAAGACCTCTCTTTTATTGCTGGTGATGAGGCGTATGACATATGGTATTAACCTCAAATGTAATGATGGATTTGGAGCTATATATAGCAACACAGATGAGCAAGGAGCACATCAGTGGGCTCAGCACACTACCCTGAGAAGTACATGTCTTGAGTGTCAGTAAGAGGATGTCATTCTGCCAATCAGTACATTTTGAGATATGACAGTTAGGGAGTTCAAAATCCAGTTGCAGTGGTTGACATGAAGTCTAAAAAGTCTAGGAATCTGGTGATGGTATAACAATGCTAAATGTGAATAATGTGAATTTATTTATCTATGAACATTACTCTGGCATATCATCTATAAGCCAGAATGGTTTAAAGTGGAGCAGAATGGCATCCTCTTTCTACCAGTTGGAACGATATGCAAACAAGAGTTGGTCCAAACTGGAATATTATTTTTAATGTGTCTCAGCACCAGTCACTGAGAGCATTGCTTTGTATAGGAGTAAATACTTTTGGTCTATAGTCATAGCAACATTCCACTTTTGTTTTCTTTCACACAGTGATAAGTATTTCCTTTATAAAGAAGGTGGGTAATACAGAGTATCTAAATAATATGTTAAAGATGTGATTGAAAATGCCAACTAATTGGTCTCTACAGTTTAAATTTCTATAGCCTTCACATAATGTCCTGCACAGAGCTTATTATGAAATCCTTCTCAAACATACTTCAATCTGGTTTTTGAAAGTTCTGTGTTTATTATGTCAGTGGTGTGTCTTATTAACTGCAGTATCAGTAAATATCAGTAATGCTTCATGCATAGTTTTCAGATGTACATATTGTAGTGAAAAGCAAAGTTCAGGGTTGTTGTTATGCTACTCTTTTGCTCAGTGTGACTTTTACCCGTGGTGCAGTTATCTTGGTTGTCATGCACAGCAGCAGCGTGGTGTAGTTGATGCCTCACAGACTTGATGTATAGACACACACTAAAAGCACTCGGTACTTTGAGCTAGAGCAATGATCTGTTAAGAAGCATTTGTTTCAGCAATTTAAATGATACTGCTGAATACTTCTGGATACCATGCAGTTAATTATTAAAGGCTTCCTGGTTTCTTTGTCGTGGACAATTTTTGACCCACACTGCATAGAAAACCACAACATTATTATTACAATTAGAGCACATTTTAGCTTTATTAGATTTTTGGTTGCCCAGTGAGTCTCTAGTATCATTTGCACTTTAAAGTCTAGATCCTTAACCACAAGCCCAAATTCCCCAGGTTTTAATACTTTGACATTTGTTACCTTTTCAAAAAATTTCTTATAATATTGATTTCTTTTATAATGAATCAGTTCTGTTTTTTTGGAAATGTCATTTCTCAGACTTTACAACAATTTATATTTCAAGTCTACTTGTAGCTGCAGGGTGCGTAAGGCAAGATCAAGCCCAAGTTAAACGTGTTCCGAAAGAAATCTCTCAGTCCAAAAGTTTGTTTTAAAAGATTTAGTGAAAATTCCAAGTAAATAGTCCACACAAGAATAAAGAAAAAAGGTTGTTACACATGTAGAATAAAAGGCAAAGATAATATGTGAAAAAATGTTTATTTTATAAAGTTAGATTTTCTTGTCAAACTTCAGTTGTTTCTATACTTAAAAATGCTTTACTTCATCTTCACTACTCTCTAATGTACGGCACTGTATGTTTCATAGAGCATGTTAACTTTCATACTATTGAGTACGTAAGGCACGGTTCAAAACCGTGTGCCCTCCATGCCTTACACACGGCATGGCAGGTCACTAACTCAGACTACTCTATAGTTACAGGGACAAGAAGTAGTTAGAATATACAGATTCAGTTCTACTTGTGGGGGTTATACGAACCTCCCATAGACTACACTAATGTTTAGGCAAACATTTAATATAACTTAGTACCTACCAAATGGCTCTTACACATCTGGCCCCTAATTGTTTATGCTAAGAGCAGAAATCAATTATTTTAACATTACTTAGTAATAGCCTTAACTATTAATGAACTTAAACCAAACTTAAGAAACTTAAAATGTAAACTTATACTGAAATGTAGAAACACAAATACAATTTGAGCAAGAAAATGTTAAGACTAGTCATTTCAATTAATTGCTGCTTCTTGGAGCAGGCACAGTTTGTTCACAGGTATGTCCAGTGTGCTGGTTTTGGTTTGCACACAAACTCTTTTGACTGCTCCTTTTGCATCTGGCATTGTCTTGATGACTTCACCCATTACCCAGGAGTTACGGGGTGTAGTTTCATCTACAATGAGAACAATGTCACCTGGTTCAAAGTTTCTTCCTGGTGTGAGCCATTTTTGATGTTCTTGAAGTATTGGTAAATACTCTTTAGTCCAGGGGTACTCAATCACGGTCCTGGAGGTCCGCAGTGGCTGCAGGTTTTTGCTCCAACCCAATCGCTTAATAAGAAGCACTTACTGCTCAAGTAACACTTCTGCTTCACTTTAGTTGTCTCGCTCGTTAAGATTTTGAACCCTTATTGCTTATTTTAGTCTTAAACAGCTGTAGTCTTGGTTTTTAATTGCTCCTTATTAGCAGTAACATGCAAATGACAAAAGAGACCAGCATTTCTCGATTTAGCTTGTTACCATTTGCACCTCTGTATTTATCGTGCACTAATTGGTTTAATTAAATATTTGGAAGGAAAGTGAAGAGAAAAAAGTGAAGGACTAAGAATCACTCATCCATTTTAGTATTCAGATCATTTGGATGATATCCTTAGAAAGAGGAAGAAAATCCAGGATATGAGAATGACCTGACATAGCAGAGTAAAAGCACTAACAAGCCATGAAATTAAATTATTGGTAAGAATTGCTTTCTAATTAAGCAACCGGGTTAGAACAAAAACCTGCAGCCACTGCGGACCTCCAGGACCATGATTGAGTACCCCTGCTTTAGTCCATCTTTTCCAAACAAATTAGAGAGGTATTGTACTTGTTTCCAATGCCTTTGGGTATACTGGTCATTTTTGGAGAAGAGACCTAGGGGTAGGATGTATTGAGTCTTGAACAATAGCATGTGATTGGGTGGCAGTGCCTCCAGGTCATTTGGGCCATCTGATACCTTTGTGAGAGGTCTTTTGTTTAGGACAGATTCTGTTTCACATATCATTGTATGGAAACGTTCATCATCTAGAGTTTGTTGATTCAGAACTGAGTTTAGGACCTTTCTTATGCTTCTGATTTGTCTTTCCCATGCTCCGCCTTGGTGGGAGGTCATCGGTGGATTAAAGATCCATTCGATTTCTTTCTTCATCATGGCATTGCAAGTATTTTCTTGGTCAGGATTTTTAGCTGCTTCTCATAGCTCTCTTTCTGCTCCAGTAAAATTTGTTCCATTATATGAGCACATGATTTTAACTTGCCCTCTTCTACAAATAAATCTGTGTATAGCATTGATACAAGAATCAGTCTTTAAACTGTATGCAATTTCTAAATGTACTGCTCTTGTTGTTAGGCAAGTGAAAATTACTCCATACATCCTAACTAGACTTCATCGTCTTTTCACTTGGAAGGAGCCAAAATAATCGACTCTGACTTTGGTAAAGGATGGTTTGTCAGGGAGTAGACAATCCACTGGTAAATCTTGACATTTTTTGCTCACCTGTTTTGGCATTGTATCTTCTGCATGTAGTACACTTTTAAATAATCTTTCTAATAGCAGAATTGGCTTGTGGGATCCAATATTTCTGAGGAAAACTGTGCTAGCATGTAGTTACGTCCACAATGTCCATGTTCTTTGTGAATGTGTCGCAAAATGAGAGTATCAACATGTGAATCCTTATGAATGATTGCAGGGTGTTTTGCCTCTTCTGGCCTAGCAGATTTGCTGAGTCTTCCTCCAATTCTCTCAGTATTCCATCTTGCAAGACTGGGTCAAGTTTGTAGATTTTGCTACCTTTCTTTACATGGTGATTTTTGTGTACGGCTTTAATCTCTTCTGGGTAAGCTTGTAATTGACTGAGATGAATAAGTTCCTTTTCTGCTTTAGACAGGTCTTTCAGAGAGAGTGGCTTTAGCTTCATTGTTGATTTGTATTCCTTTTATATGTTCTGTGATTAGTGGTTTTTGTCTTTCTGGGCTGTGTCCAGATTGACTGACCATATACAGTATTGGAATGCCTTTCACTCTTCTTACAGATGCTGTAGCACTTCTTTGAACCTAAGCAACCCTGACACTGCTTTTTTAAGCGTAACCATTCTGAGTACTAGTCAATAAATCTTTTTAACTGTTTCAGTTTTTTCTTCCGTGCTTGATAAACTTACTACATATCCTTTGATTTCTGGGTCATCATTAATTGGAAAGTCCACTTCATATGGTCTCTTTGGCCATTCGTGTTCCAGGTGAAGCAGGAAATTTGGACTTTGAATCCATGTCTTACTTTTGATGAAGCTTTCTGTGGTCAATCCTCTTGATGCCTGGTCTGCTGGGTTTTGTGCAGATGTAATGTACCTCCATTGCGAGGGCTGGGAGTGCTCCCTTATCACTGCAACTCTGTTGACAACAAAGTTTTGTAGCATGCATTTTCATTTGCAATGTACCTTAATATGGTGGTGCTGTCAGTCCAAAAGGTTGACTCTTTAAGGGGAATTTGCAGTTCGTGTTTTAGCATCTTATCTGTTTTGACTGCTACCACTGCTGCTGTAAGTTCTAACCTTAGTATAGTGACAGGTTTCAGTGGAGCCACTCTTGATTTCCCTATTACGAATGAACAATGTCTCATGTTCTTTATTAGTTAGGAGAAAGTAAGAAACAGTGCCATACCCGTCTTCTGAAGCATCTCTAAATTGATGCATTTGTGCAGACATTATATGGCAAAATCCAACTGGTTTAATGTACCTTTTTACATTGTAATCCACAAGTAGCTGCAAATCGCCCATCTATTTTTTCCATTGCTGGACATACTTAACTTCCACTTCTTCGTCCCACCCATATTTCTCTTTACACAGTTCCCTTAAAATAAGTTTAGCGGGCAATATAACTGGTGCTAAAAATCCAAGTGGATCACATATTGAACTGACCACTGACAGAATACCACATCTTGTAGCAGGCTTATCTTGCAGCTTTACTTGGAACTTGAAACTGGCAGTCTGTGTGCACCATTGAACACCTAAGGATCTTTCAACTGGCAAAAAAATCATGGCTTAAGTCTAAGTTCTTCTAATCAATTGCCCTGTCTTCTTCCAGAATGGACAATTAGACTGATCTGCTATTGCTAATCCATTTTGTAAGATGGAACCCTCCCTTAAAACACAGGGCTTAAAGATCTTTGGACAATTTTATGGCTTGTTCTTCTTTAGCAACTAACTTTAAACAGTCATCAACATAGAAATTATGAAGCACAGTGCTAACTGCTTCTTCAGATGCTATGCCTGGCATTCTTTGCTGTTCTTCGTAAAGCATAAGAAGCACAACTGGGGGAGGAAGTAGCACCAAAAAGATGTACTGTCATTTTGTAATCCTCTAGTCCATTGTTTAGATTACCTTCAGGCCACCACAGGAAATGAAGTAGATCAGTGTCTTTATCTGGAGCCTTCACTTGATAAACATTGATTTGATATCTGCCATGAGAGCAATTGGCTGCTCTGTGAATCTTGTAAAAACTCCAATGAGTGTATTAGTTAATTCGGGTCCTTTCAGCAACTGTTCATTTAGTGAGAAGCCTCGATAAGTGGCTGTACAGTCAAAAACCACACTAATTTTATTTTTGTTTGGATGATATACTCCATGATGAGGGATGTACCACACTTTCTTTTTTTGAGTGACAGGTGTTCAGTGGGTACTTTAATAGCATATCCTTTGTCTAAAATTTTTTAATCCTCATGTGTTGTTGGATTCCTTGTTAGTTTTTTCTTGAGGCCAATAGCACACCATTCAGCAGTACAGTGATTGTTTGACACTTTAAGTGTCTAATCTTTAAAAGGCAGATTAATGCAATAGTGTCCATCCACTAGCTTGGCAGACTCTTAGGCTATGCACATGAACTTAATGTCCTTCTGTGACATGTCCTCCTTCTCCTCCTTCTCATAACTGCGCTCTGGAAAGTCTGTATTGTATTGCTGGAGTAACATTTGTTCTATTTCCATTATTGACACACAATTGACTGAGTAACTTTGCAGTCTTTTATTGTCTGTCCCCTTTATTAGGCCATTAATAATCCATCCAAGAGCCGTCTTCACAGCATAAGGTCCTTCATCTTTACAGTTTATGACTTGCCATGGCTCCATGGCTTTAGAGACATTTGTACCTGTTAACAAACCTACTTCAGCCTTTATCTGGGGTAGATGTACGTCTTTGATATAAGACCATCTTGTGAGATCTTCTTGCATAGGAATGTTCTTCCTTTTCACTGATATAAAGGTCAGTGTGTACACCTCTAGCAATTCAATAAACATGTTTTCTTCTACCCCACAGACTTGTAACTCCGATAAAACTGAACATTTTACTAATTTCTGTTTATTTACTTTATCCCTTTCTACATTACTTATATGGACTTGAGCTTTTCTTCCAGGAAGATTTAACTGCTCTTACAAGCTTTCTGTGCAAAATGTTGCTGTGCTGCCAAAGTCTATTAGAGCATGTTTCTACACATTTTTCATTAATTTTAGACTTAACTTTAACTGGAATCACAGCTAAGACATTCTTAACTGGCCCCGGTAGCAGTACAAGTCTCTAGTGGTTCCACAGAAATATTTGAAGAAGAAATGTTCTTCCTTTCTGACTTAGCGTTCTCCTTTTTAGGAGGTGTGGCTTTATCGTTGATATCCATTTCCTTATCCATATGCAAAATGACTGGATGTAAATGAGAGCATATTTGGCATTTAATTTTTTTCTGCACAGTCTTTACTAAGATGTACTTGTTTAAGGCACTTAAAGCATAAGCTGTTAGATCTTAAAAAGTCCAATTTTACTTTCATATGTTAGTTTCTGGATTTCACTGCATGCAACAAGATTGTGACTTTCATTGCAAAAAACACAGTGCTTACCACATGCACAACCAGCAGTCTCTCACTTTTTGACTGAGGTGTCTGTCACACCTTTTTTTTGGCAGCAACAGCAAAGCTTGTAGCAAAACTGCTTTTTCTAAGGCCGAATTTCCGTGGAAACTTCCCTTGATCAGTCTTGTCCTTTTACTTCTTAAAGGTATGGCTTTGAGGGGCTGTGCTGTACACAGGATCCAAAGCTGTGTTGCCTGTTCTTCCAGAACGTCCACTAGGTTGACGAGTCATGCTTGTCTGCCTTCCGTACTTTCGATACTCTGAGCTACATGTTGCCTTGGTCCTAGTAGGTCTTGTAGTACGAAGGTTATCGCTACTTTCAAATTCATGTCCGTCCTTTAATGTTCATACAGCCACCAAGAAAGACCGCATAATCCATCAGACCTTCTCCATCGTTTGCCTTTATTTGTGGGCCACCCTTTGGCTTTCCTCGTGTATGCATTTGGTGTCCATGGTTGGTTTCCATAAAAGCTTTCGAGCTTCATTCTGGCCTTTTTGTAACCTTTTGCCGGTGGGGGCAAACCTTTAGTAAATTGTGATAAGAAGTCCAATTTATCCCGAGGGTTCTCCACCACCTCATCAATAGCACGGTCAAAAGCTCCAATAAAATCTACATAGTTCATTGGATCGCCATCAAATATTGGGATCTTTCTATACAGCACATGATGTACTTATGCCTTATTTTGCTGTTCATTCTGCTGTTCATAATGCTGTTGGTGAGGTTCAAATTTCTATATGAAACGTTATGAATACATGTGTCATATGGTTCTTCATTTCTCACATCTGGTTTCTCAGGAACATTATAGGAATTTGCTTTACTTGGACTACGACTGCTTCCTTTAAGAGCTCTCAATTTTGCATTGGATTCTGCAATTGCAGATTCTAACGCCAGTTGATCTCTTTTAGCCTTTAGCTGTGCTTCTTCAAATTCTCTTTTGGCTTTCAACTGTGCCTCTTCTATATCTAGAGTCTGTTGTCTTTTTTGAACCTCAGCTCTGGCTAACAGCACAGCATGCATTGTTTCTACAGTCCTGTGGACATTAACTGTGGTAGCCGATGAACTTGCTTGACATTTAGTTTTTACAGAAACTTGAGAAACACTGTCGGCAGGAGTGATATCATCGACAAATTTGTACACTTTGAACTGGTTTTCACAATCAGGAGGTTGTTTATTGAGGCTTTTATTTTGACGCGCTTTCCATACCCCAGTCCACTGTCTTTCCAAAAAATGCATATAAAGTCTTGAGTATAGCATCAAAACCTTTACATAGCCTCTTTTGTTTGTCCTCGTCGCTTTACATGAAAAGGAATTTGTCATTTAAACTTTTGTATTCCATTCTCATAATGTAGAAGCCTGTCTTAATGGTTGTGTTTTTCACAGTTAGTTAGATTCACTTTTTTGTAAATCCTTTATGTAATTCATCAATCTGGATAAATTTCCATATCTTCTGTCTATTTCCAAGTGAAGATCAACACCTGGTTCTGAAGGGTTGGCCAGTAGCATGCGTCCAGAGATTAACCCATGCTGTGGTGGAACGGCAAACTGCTTTGCTGTCGTCTTGGAGATGGTCCTCCTCTGTTGCGTCACAATCATCGGGGTAACCACTCAGGCTTCTGTGCAGAGTTTGATATCTCCTCGGGCTTCCGGGTAGAGATGTTATGTCGATCAAGCACCAGGACAGGTTATTTAAGCTCCTTTATCTTAGTTTATATAGTCACACAAGGAGCGCTAGCAGTTCTTTCAAATGTTTAACTCCGATCAGATGACAAAGATTAAAGTGCCTGTAGAGTCTTTCAAGTCCTTGCTCTGTCCTCCATCGCAGCTCAATGTCTGACTTAAACAGGCAAGTGTCTTTCTTTTAATCTTAGGCAGGTTTTAAACTTTTAGTGTAGCTGCGGATGCATAAGGCAGGATCAAGCACAGGTAAAACGCTTGGCAAAAGAAATCACTCAGTCTAAAAGTTTGTTTTAAAAGATTTAGTGAAAATTTAAAGCAAATAGTCCACACAAGAATAAAGAAAAAAGGTTGTTACACACGTAGAATAAAAAGCAAAAATAATATGTGAAAAAATGAGCTTTTCTTGTCAAACTTCAGTTGTTTCTATACTTAAAAATGCTTTACTTCATCTTCAGTACGCTCTAACGTATGGCACTGTACATTTAATAGAGCACATTAACTTCCATACTATTGAGTACGTAAGGGATGGTTCAAAACCATGTGCCCTCCATGCCTTACACACGTCATGGCAGGTCACTAACTGAGACTATTCTATAGTTACTTGGGCAAAAAGTAGTTAGAATATACCAATTCAATTCTACTTGTGGGAGTTATAGGAACCTCCCATAGACTATGCACTAATATTTAGGCAAACATTTAATATAACGTAAGTAACTAGCAAATGGCTCTTACACTACTAAATCTCCATTCCTTTTATATTTCTATGAGGAATAAATGTTTTTATAATAATTTACTTTTAAAGTAATGTATTGTTTTTACAGGACAAGCAGGCATTGACCCTTCACTGGTAGCTAATGCAATGATTGACTGTATTGTTGAGTTTGCCAGCAAATCCAACGTACAGTCTTTGAAGAAAATCAGAATTGTGATATTCCAAACTAATATGGGAGAAGTGTTTTATGAAAGCATGAAAGCAAAAGAAGGTACTGCTCTCCCATCACAGGAAAGCTGGTGGACAAAATTATTACGTAAGTTATGGTGTTTTCAAAAGTATAGTTGTTAGCTTAATTAGATACTTTTTCATACTTTTAAACAATTCCTTTCAATTTACTTTTAACAATTAATGGAATCTTAAAGGGGTAAGTTGAGTCTTTCTTCCATTCTAGTACAGTAAACCATCATTTACTTTTGGGTGGTTGTATATACACTTGACAGAGCTTCAATAAGAAAAATTAACTCATTAGTGAAATTTCCAGTCTCGGGTAACTCCAAGGTTATCAGTCACTCATAAGGCACAGACATATGTTTATAATTATTTGAGTAAGGATTAGTTATGGTCTCCTGGGTTCTTCCGCTGAAGTTAAATGTCTTGATTGTTAGATCATTGCAGAAAAAACACATTTTGATCCAAATATGAATAATATTATCCAATTTCAAACTTAAAAACCTCATTTTCATTTTATTCATTACAATTTACTCAGTACTGCTGTTCTTTCCATCCATCTATCCATCCTCTTTTGCTTATCCGAGATTGGGTTGCTGGGGCAGCAGTTTGAGCAGAAATGCCCAGACTTCCCTCTCCCCAGCCACTTCTGCTAGCTCTTCCGGGGGAATCCCGAGGTGTTCCCAGGCCAGCCAAGAGTCCCTCCAGCATGTCCTTGGTCTTCCCCGGGGCCTCCTCCCGGTTAGACGTGCCCGGAACACCTCACCAGGGAGGCATCCTGATCAGATGCCCAAGCCACTTCATCTGACTCCTCATGATGTGGAGGAGCAGTGGCTCTACTCTGAGTCCCTCCCAGATGACTGAGCTTCTCACCCAATCTTTAAGGGAAAGCCTAGACACCCTGCAGAGGAAACTCATTTCAGCAGCTTGTATTCGTGATCTAATTCTTTCGGTCACTACCCACAGCTCATGACCATAGGTAAGGGTAGGAACGTAGATCACCCAGTAAATTTAGAGCTTTGCCTTATGGTTCAGCTCCTTTTTTGCCACGACAGACTGATGCAGAGCTCGCATCACTGCGGATGCCGCACCGATCCCGCTTGTCGATCTCCCGCTCCATTCTTCCCTCACTCGTGAACAAGACCCCAAGATACATGAACTCCTCCACTTGGGGCAGGATCTAGCTCCCAACCCTGAGAGGGCACTCTACCCTTTTCTGGCAGAGGACCATGGTCTTGGATTTGGAGGTGCTGATTCCCATCCCAGCCGCTTCACACTCGGCTGCAAACCGATTCAGAGAGAGCTGATGATCACGGCCTAATGAAGCAAACAGAACAACATCATCTGCAAAAAGCAGTGACCCAATCCTGAGCCCACCAAACCCCCCTCAACGCCCTGGCTGTGCCTAGAAATTCTTTCCATAAAAGTTATGAAATGAATCGGTGACAAAGGGCAGCCCTGGTGGAGTCCAACTCTCACCGGAAATGGCTTTGACTTACTACCGGTAATGCAGAGGAAGCTCTGACACCGGTTGTACAGGGACAGAACAGCCCTTATCAGGGGATCCGGTACCCCATACTCCCGGAGCACCCCCCACAGGATTCCCCGAGGGACATGGTCAAATGCCTTTTCCAAGTCCACAAAACACATGTAGACTGATTGGGCAAACTCCCATGCACCCTCCAGGACCCTGCCAAGGGTGTAGAGCTGGTCCACTGTTCCGCGACCAGGACGAAAACCACAATCAGAGGTTTGACTATCTGATGGACCCTCCTCTCCAGGACCCCCGAATAGACTTTTCCAGGGAGGCTGAGGAGTGTGATCCCTCTGTAGTTGGAACACACTCTCCGGTCCCCCTTCTTAAAGAGGGGGACCACCACCACCCTGGTCTGCCAATCCAGAGGCACTGTCCCCGATGTCCATGCGATGTTGCAGAGGTGTGTCAACCAAGACAGTCCTACAACATCCAGAGCCTTGAAGAACTCCGGGCGTATCTCCTCCACTCCTGTAGCCCTGCCACCAAGGAGGATTTTGCCCACCTCGGTGACCTCAGTCCCAGAGATGGGAGAGCCCAACTCCGAGTCCCCAGGCTCTGCTTTCTCATTGGAAGGCATGTTAGTGGGATTGAGGAGGTCTTCAAAGGACTCCCCCCACCGACCCACAACATCCCGAGTTGAGGTCAGCAGCGCACCATCCCCACCATATACAGTGTTGGACACTGCACCGCTTCCCCCTCCTGAGACGCCAGATGGTGGACCACAATCTCCTCAAAGCCATCTGGAAGTCGTTCTCCATGGCCTCCCCAAACTCCTCCCATGCCCGAGTTTTTGCTTCAGCAACCACCGAAGACGCATTCCACTTGGCCTGCCAGTACCTATTAGCTGCCTCCAGAGTCCCACAGTACAAAAAGGTCCTGTAGGACTTCTTCTTCAGCTTGATAGCATCCCTCACCACCGGTGTCCACCGACGGGTTCGGGGATTGCCGCCACGTCAGGCACGGACCACCTTACAGCCACAGCTCCAGTCAGCCGCCTCAACAATAGAGACACGGAACATGGCCCTTTCAGACTCAATGTCCCCCACCTCCCTCGGTACGTGGTCAAAGTTCTGCTAGAGGTGGGAGTTGAAGCTACTTCTGACAAGGGACTCTGCCAGACATTCCCAGCAGACCCTCACGATACATTTGGGCATTCCAGGCCTGACTGGCATCCTCCCCCACCATCGAAGCCAACTCACCACCAGGTGGTGATCAGTTGACGGCTCCGCCCCTCTCTTCACCTGAGTGTCCAAGACATGTGGCCACAAGTCCGACAACACGACCACAAAGTTGATCGGCAAACTGAGGCCTAGGGTGTCATGGTGCCAGGTGCACATATGGACACTCCTATGCCTGAACATGGTGTTCGTTATGGACAATCCGTGACACGCATAGAAGTCCAATTAGAAAACACAGCTCAGGCTCAGATCTGGGGGGGGCATTCCTTGGTCTCAATGTCATTGCCCACGTGAGCATTGAAGTCTCCCAGCAGAACGAGGGAGTCCCAAGCAGGAGTCCCCCTCCAGGGACTCCAAAAAAGGGTGGGTACTCCAGACTGCTGTTCGGCGCATACACGCAAACAACAGTTAGGACCTGTCCCCCCACCCGAAGGCGGAGGGAAGCTATTCTCTTGTCTACCAGGGTAAACCCCAATGAACAGGCTCCAAGTCGGGGGGGCAATAAGTATGCCCACACCTGCTCGGCGCCTCTTACCGGGGGCAACTCCAGAGAGTCCAGCCCCTCTCAAGGAGATTGGTTCCAGAGTCCACGCTGTGCGTCGAGGTGAGCCCAACTATATCTAGCCAGAACCTCTCAACCTCACGCACTAGCTCAGGCTCCTTCCCCTTCAGAGAGGTGACATTGCACGTCCCAAGAGCCAGCTTCTGTAGCCGATGATCGGACCACCAAGGTCACCGCCTTCGGCCACCACCTGACTCACACTGCACCCAACCTCCTTCACCCCTCCTACAGGTGGTGAGCCCATGAGAACTGTTCTTTCCACTTTACTTAAAAAACACATTATTTGCTTTTAGAACTTTATAGATGAAGTTCAGCTATTACTTTTCTTCAGACCAAATGACATTTTTCATATGGGTCCTAATTTGTTTTGAAAACAGACTAAAAAACAACTACTTGCCCTTGTATACAGTCTGAAAAAAAATCACAAGTATAATGAAAAATCAATTGCATTTTGATAAAATGCATGATCCAAATATAGTAGGAGAAAGTTGGATTTAGCACCAATAATAAAGAACAATGCACTGTGGAAGCGGAGGAATCCATTGAAACCAGATAACCAATAGCACAAAAGAGTATGGAAGAGTTAGTTTCAGACAGTTGATACATGAAGAAACATGTTTAATAAGGAAGTCTTATTTGTTTCAAAAGTTTAGGCAGATGATGTTAACATACTGTATGAGCTTTACATATGATACTTTGTTCTAATCTTGTTTGCTTAATCAGTTGTGATAATGTGCATAATGCTATTAACACTATATACAATAATATTTAGTAACTGAGAACGCTGACATGCAGTGTCTGATACCATCCATTTACTCCTCCATCCCTTAATATAAAACATGGAAACACAACACAAAAAATCTGAATGTCATGAATAAATGAGCTGGGATTACATTTTTTCAGAGATATTTAAACAGAAATATTACTGTTACATTCTCCTCTGTTTAGGTAATAAAAATACACATATATTCTCATTCATTCTCAGACATATATATACATGCATAAATTCTCAGTTCAGGGTCATGACAGGCAGGAGCGATACTGGCAGCACTGGGCATAAATTGAGAAATTCTTGAAGGCAAGGCCAAATCATGCAAACCTCTGCACTCACACTTACACCAGGCCAATTTAGAGTCCCCAGTTAACCAATCCTATGTGTCTTTGCTGCTATGCAAGGCAAACCAAAGTACCTGGATGCAGATTTAAACCCAGGATTATGAATTTATGATCCAACAACATAAACCACTGCACCACCCGACTGCCCATAATTGAAAATTCATGTGTTTATTTTATTAAGAGAATACAATTCAAACAGTTGAGCAAAGTGCAGTCAAAACTACAGTAATGCAAACAATAAAGTAATATACAATTATTGTGTTACAAAATTAAATTCCAAGAAAATTAAAACATCTTCCTTCCCCTAAACAATTCTAAAGATCCATGATAAGAGTATCTAATTTAATATTGCCCTTATTCACAGCAAACAAGGTTTAACAGTGGGCTGCCATGCTTATTTTAGAATGGCAAAAATGAATTATTATAAAATCTAAATTATTTTTGAGTATTCCTTGAAACCGGAAAGTTTTCCATGTTAAGATAATAATAATAATACATTTTATTTATATAGCACCTTTCCCATGCTTAAGGCACTTACAGAATATAAGAAATAATGGCAGGGTATGCAGTATATAGCATTGTACAAACCAGATAAATAAATAAAGAAGATTACGACAGTGAATTCAGAGAAAGAAAGCCTAACAGACAACATAATTGATGGTCTAGCACACACACATACAGGTTATATGAGCATCTAGACATAGAGGTAAACTGAAAGAAGGGTAATAAAATCAGTTGAGTTTTGAGTTGTGTTTTAAAAGAATTTACGGAGTCAGCTAATCTAATTAATTTCAGTAGGTCATTCCAGTCTGGGCGCTATACAGCTGAAGGCCTTGTCACCCATGGAGTGTAGATAAGTGTGGGGCACAACAAGATTGCCAGAATCAGAGGACCTTAGTGGGCCTGCAGGCACATAGTGATGGAGAAAGTCACTGATGTAGTTTGGCGCGAGGTTATTTAAGGCTTTGTAGGTTATTAGTAGGATTTTATATTTGATTCTGTAAGACACCGGGAGCCAGTGAAGACGGAGCAGGATGGGTGTGATGTGCTCACTGCTGCTGGTCTTTGTAAGGACTCTTGCAGCTGAGTTTTGAATAAGCTGGAGCTGTAATATAAGATTAGAAGGGGCACCTGCCAGTTGGGAATTACAATAATTGATGCGGGATGTGATAAAAGCATGGACAAGTTTCTCAGCATTAGAGAAGGAGAGGAAGGAGCGAACACGGGATATGTTACGGAGGTGAAAGTAAGAAAGTTTTCTTAATGTGATTTATGTGGGCAGAATAAGAGAGGGAGGAATCAAAAATGACACCAAGATTCTTTACAGTAGAGACAGGTCTGATGAGATCACCGCCAAGATGGACTGGGAAGGAGCTCATTTTATTAAGTTGCATTTTAGTCCCAATTTGCAGGAGTTCAGTTTTGTTGCAATTTAATTTTAAAGAGTTCTGCTCCATCCAGGTTTTAATTTCACTAAGGCAGGTTGTGAGCTGAGAAAGCTCTGATGAAGTTCCACTTTTAACATTGAAGTAGAGTTGAGTATCATTTGCATAAAAATGATAGCCCAGTCCATAGCTACGTATAATATGGCAAAGGGGAAGCATGTAAATACAGAAGAGAAGAGGGCCGAGGACAGAGCCCTGAGGGACTCCTTGTGTGACTGGCGCTGAGCTAGATCTGCTGTTGCCAAGGCTAACAAACTCTTGCCTATCAGTCAGATAGTACTTGAACCACTGGAGGGCAGTGCCAGAGATACCCAGCATGTTCTCCATTCTGGACAGTAGAATGGCATGTCTGACAGTGTCAAATGCTGCACTGAGGTCTAACAAAATTAATATGCTGGTTTGTCCAGAGTCTGCTGCCATAAGCAAATCATTGGTTACCCGTAGAAGAGCAGTTTCACAGCTGTGCCGCGCCCTGAAACCAGACTGAAAGGGTTCCATCAAGTTATTAGAGGTTAAGTAATTGCTGAGTTGGGAAGCTACAACACGCTCGAGAACTTTTGACAGGAAAGGTAAGTGGAAATAGGCCGGAAATTGTTAAGATTGTCAGTATCAAGACCAGACTTTTTTTTTAACATTGGGGCTACAGAATATACAAAAGCACTTTCAAATTGACATATGGAAGGCCAATTAGGATTCTTCCAGTGGAGGAATTAAGTCTGAGCAAGAAACACACTATTGGATACCTTGGTACATATTTTATCATACAGTGCTATCCTTTCTGGTGTTAGTTGAAAATTGCAGTAATACAGGACTAGAAATGAGTTTAGGCCTGAGGTTATCTAAGAGATGTGCATTTGATCACTAATCAAAATCAGTATAACATATGGCCTAGGGAGACACACACTTTATGACATTGTTCACAATTTGGATCTTGTGCTGAATGTGCTTTAGTTTTAACTGAAATATATGTGTACAATATGCAGTTTTCATCTAAACGGTGACATGCTTACATTCCTTATCTGTAATTCTAACTGAAAAAATAAGAAATATGATTATTAGGTTTGTATTAAGGTGCCTCTTTTTTATTTATTACATTATTTCAGCACCATATTTTCGAAGCATGACCAAAACACAGAAGAAAGAAGAGTTTGTCATTGTGGGAGAGATTGATCCAGCAATTTTTCACATTGTTGGCGAGTCATCAAATGCTGTGACAAGTGCTAAAACGTGGATAACAAATTTAATCATAAAGGAGCAAACTGAAAAAAACATAAAAGATGAACTAATCTATCATTTCACTGAAAGGGAACATGAAAAGCTAAGAAACCTGCAGGCAAATCTGCAGGTCAGTGTGAAAATTGAGTGCACCAGGTCTGAAGCAAGCATTCAAGTAGAAGGACTTACAAGAGATGTGCTCACTGTGTATGGAGAAATTCAAGACATGATAAGGAGTATAAGAGATGCGGAAACCCAGAAGCGTGAGGCTGAGATTTACAAGACTTTAGTAGACTGGCAGTATGAAGCCAATGGAACATTTCACTCATTTGACAGCATATCAAACCTAAGACTAGAGACAGGCTATAAGGACAAAGTACATGAGGTCCCGGTTGACATTAATCATAAAAAATATTATGTCATTTTAGCTGAGAATATTGGTTTGGGTATGAATAGTGACAAAGTTAAAGTGAGGAGAATACAAACAAGTAAGTAATTTTCTTTCTGTATTTCATTTCATTTCGATTTTCTGAATAATCATTATTTTTCATTTAAACGATTCAATATCAATTCTTAGATCAATCTTGTGAATCTATTTCCTGCTCAATTACTATATGTAGATTTTTTGCTCATATTCATTTTTGGCATCTGATCCAGTAGATGGCACTAATGCACATGTTAAGGCTTTCTACGGAAAAAGCACTTTACTGCTTCACTTAAAATGGTGTGTCTTTTTTAACTGAAATCACCATTTAGGACACTTAAATCAGATGTGTGGACTTACTACAGATTCAGGCGCTGTGTTGGTAAAGATCATTTGGATAAAAGTAAAGCAATATGTAAGCTGTGCAGCTGAGAAGTTAATTATTGTTGTAACACAAACAAAGTTGTCCTGATGTCACCCTGAAACATTGTCTCAGTCGACACTAAATAAGTAGAGCCTAAACAATCTACACTCTAGACTGCGTTTAGCTCCAAGCTTCTGTGCCCAAAAAGCAACAGAATCTATAGCAGTTTTTATCTGTAAAAGATAAAAGACCCTAAAGACAACAAACCCTACAATGCACCTCACCTGGTAAAACAAGCGGGCAATTCCTGGAATTTTCAGAGCTGCCAGCAATACAAAAGTGAGCGTGTGCTCAAAGCAGCCAACTTGAAGTAGCTCCATAATAGCAGCATTAGTAGTCATGATGGCGGGTTCTTTTTCTTTTATGTTCCATTCATTCAGTGCCACTGTCTGCAAACATCAGCTCTAGATCTTCGTTTTAAAATGCTTGCTTGTTCTCGGAGGACTGTCAGGACACATTTTCGATTCTGATTAATGTGACTGCTATAAGTGAGAAACTGAAGATATGGGTAACTTGTAGAATTATAGAAAGACACGAGGCTTCCTGCTGTATTTTTAATTTCAACTAATTCAAGATTATTTAAAATGTCCAATAGGGGAATAAATTTGGCTAACAGTTTAGTTGAAGGGTGTCTACATGGAGATTCACAACACACAAATATGTTATTGAATAACATTTATTATTTAAGAAAAGACCTTTGAATATTTTATAATAATATCATTTGCAAGATGATATACGAGATATTTTATAAAGTTGATACCATTGCATTGTAATAAAACAAGGAGCACCCCATAATATGTGTGGACTCTGATATGGCAGTACATATGTTAGTTAAATTATGGTGAATTTTGAAAAGTTTTATTTTTATTTATTTTTTTAATAGTAATGATATTTTGTTCCACATCTTCCAAATACTGATATTAATTATTCATTACTAATCAAGTATTTCTTCTTAAATGTCATTCCATGTGTATGCATATGTTATGAAGTCACTAAGCAGACACTCTTCAAATAAAGTGTTACTGAAAATTGTCACATTATATTATTCTGTTTGCATGGCTACATAATATCTAAAAAAGCCACCACTTCACATATATCAGTGCACAATAATTCAATCAAGATAAAATCAATATTGAATCAAATTGGGGTGAATTGGAATGGAATCAAATCGGACCATCAGTGCTGATACTCAGCCCTAAAAATCATCCAGGTATATTCTTCTTCTGGTTTCTTTTTTATCATATAAATAAAATGTATTCTGTATTTTATTATATATGTTTGATATTGTCCTGCATATATATCTCTTGTAGACATCAAATTAGTGTTGTCACACTTTTGAGTCTGTTGAATGGTTTACTGCTTCCATAGGGGAGGAAGTGAAATGAAATGGAACTGTGGCTAACTGATCTCTCTAGAGCAAATGGAGGAAGTGGAATGAAATGGAACTGTGGCTAACTGATCTCTCTAGAGCAAATGAGAAGACAATTGGCAAATATCAATAACATCCTTTTTGGTCTGTGCTGTTCCTTCATACTTAGTGACCAGAAGGGGAAGGGCTAGCAGATACTGCAGAAGGATGTGATGTTTTTGATTGTTGCCCATCATTTTCTCATTCACTTTAGAAAGGGAAATGACAAAACTGTCAGAGTGTGCTATTTTTTCATCCTCCATCGCCAATATGAACCTGCAAAATCTGTGTTCTTCTAATAATGTTGATATCAGCCTCCTTTCTAACAGTCACTGAATTTCTGTTTGTCGTATCAGCTAATGCTGATAACCCTGATCTTTTACTGACTGGTGTTTTTCTCTTGGAGAAATTCTAAAAGTAAAGGGTGCTTTATAAAGCTGACTGCATGACGTTTTACCTAATGGTTGCTTACATTCTTAAGACAATACTATATTATGGTTGATAGTAATACAGTTTTATTTCATTTAATCCTCTCCACCTTTGTTTAACTCTGCAGAAGAGGCCAAAATCTCCCATTTATGTGAAAACTAAAGTCCTATGCTTGCTTTTCAAAAGACTCCTGAGATAAGTAATGTTTGCATTATTCATTTTTATTATAAGCCACAGATACTGTTCCAGCGCACTGGGATGACATGAAGGGAAATTCTATGCTTCAAGTTGCACTTTTACCACATTCACAAGAGTACAAGGATGTGGAAGTCTTATTTCAGAAGACATGCAAAAATCAGATTATAAAGGTAATATGACAATTTGTAAGGTCTTTCAGTAAATCTATATGAACACCAGTTGCAATACAACTGAAAACTAAAAGGCTGTGGTTCTTTCAACAGTGTATTTTTAACGAAATTATAACATGATTAGGCAACCTTTTGGTTGACTTACAGATTTCATCAGACCACATTCAGTAATATAAAAATAAGGGCACAACATTTAAAACATAGTGCTAACTGTTGAAAGATCAAAAACTATTTTTGAAATGTTATAGACTTGTCTGTTTTATAAAGGTCTAATTAGGGACGGAGGTAATTCATATTCTAGCCTTCTAGCTACAAAATCCACTTCCATCTGGACTCTCTGTCTCCTTACCAAACAGTGGTTTCATTAACAATTCATCCAATTAGATTTTTGTATGTCACTTATCTACTTGTTCAGGGTTGAATTCTGAAGCTTTGGGTTGCCTTAAAAGTCTTTGTTCTAAGAGGAAGACTAAACCCTGCTATATACAGCTTTACCTGCATTCTTTCCTTAGGTACATTACCTTAAAATATAGTTTTGGTTTGTTTCCCATAATTTTTTTAAAAACATCCAAGTCGCATGTAATCTTACCCAGCTAAATTAATCATCTTTTGTTTCTTTATAGTATCAAGTGGGAACTGACTGTAACTATGTTTGGGTTGTGAATATTATTCTTTGTAAGTTATATTTGCATAGACTGCATGATTTACTTGATTATGTTGTAAATATTATTCTTTGTAAATTATGTTTGAATAGACTGCATGATTTACTCAATTATTTTTGGCATGTTTTGTTAGTCACTTTGGATAAAAGTGTCTGCTAAGCCATTAATAAGTAAATGTCAAGGTTGGCTTAGCAGCTTTGCTTATCAATAGTTGCTTGGTTGACCAGTATATGTGTCTAAGTGCAGGTGCTAGAACTATGACAGATGCACTCCATAAATACCATATTATCCTCAAGTGCAGATGTGTAAAGGATACAAAGATACTTTGTCCATATAAATGTGGATTCATACTGTTGTACAATATGTCTGGAACTCTGTCAATCCATCATCTAGACTCCAATAACCTTGATGATTAAAACCCTCTTTTGCTGTACCATTTGCCAGACCCTTGTACTTTAGTGAAGCTCTTCTTTTCCTTGGCTGTAGTGACCTTTTTACACCTGAACATCTGAGTGCCTAATCTAGTGCTCCAGTTCTGATCTCCAGGAAAGATCACTTGGTCACGGTAAACATGAAGAAACATATACTTTTCATATATAAATATTATTGTGGCTGACCTATATGTAATATATTGAAGATATCTGATTAAATGCATGGGAAAAATATTTTATGGTAGTTTCTTACATTACAAAATCATACTGTATTAAGAGTGTAGCTAAAAAATATTGTCAAATTATGTTTTGATTGTAGCCTGAAAAAATAAAATGTGACAGAAAGAAAAGTTTACCTGCATATTATGTCTATTGAAGTTTTATAAAGTAAAATAAAACTTTTTTTTTTTTGATGGCATGACAAACGTATGCAGCTATGTGCAAATAATAAGTTGCTCTTTACCACAGAAGCTTATTCCAACAACACTAAAAAAATTACATTATTTTAAATACACAAAAACTATAGTGAAAACTTCTAACTTAGCTAAAGATAAGGAGACATTTACAGATTGACATTAGAAAGGCATATTGCTGTAGGTATAAAGGAGCTATAGTAGTGTTTCTTCACATGCTACTGCTGAATAATTCTTTATATAGAAGTGCTACTCTCAGTATTAGTGTGTCATAGAGAAGATGTGCAGCATTGGTTGTAATGGCCATCAGTTTTGTCCTCATTCTCTCCTCTTCTACTTCCTCGAGTGGGTTTGAGTATGCATCCCATAACTGAACCTGCTTGAGAAACAATAAGCCTCAAATGATACCCCCGTGACCCTGCAGTTAGGATATAGCGGATTGGATAATGGATGGATGATAAAGTGATGGGTTTTCACAAATGAATGATTAAGTGAAAATGAGTGGCATCATCTTGAAACACTGATAATCAAAATGAACAGTGGTGTGCATGATTTTGTTATTTTATAATTTATATTTTTTATAATTTATGTTATTTTTTAAAAGATGAAGACTTCTACTTTGTACAGAATTAGCAACAAAATGCTAATATTTTTAACACATAAACTCACATAAATATCAAAGTTATAACCAATTTTAATAAGGTCTCCGACCATTTGTTTGTATGTAGATGGGCACTATATAAACCGAACTCCAATAAGTATGTCTTCATAAAGTGCAGTTCTAAGTTTTTGTTGTTAGCAGGGTAAGTATAACAACATTTATATATACAGTATTACATATTTTCATACATGAAAGTAGCGTGGAGTGTTTTACAATAGTATTAGCTAAACAGAGTTAGAGAAAGAAAGTAGAAAATAACTTTTCCTTACTTTTTACATATATTTTAAAAGCCTACAATATATAAAACATTAGGAAATTAAAAAGAAAGTCCAACATAATGACAAACGCTGTGGTGAGGAAATGCTGAGAGGGAAAAAAAAAACTCCAATTGGCTGGATGCTGGAGAAAATATTCCTCCATGGGTTCCAAGGTCAAATGTTCGCTCAGTCTTTCCTGGGCATTATAGAGCCCATAAATGTGTCACCAGTAACAGGATATTCATGTGGATCTTCCTTCCTGTTATCTACATTTTACAGGTGGAATCGCATTATAACAAAATCCATGGGACCATACAAAATCCATGGGACCATACAAATATTTTGTTATAATGGAAGTTTCGTTATAATGAATATGAGGAAAATTTGTATACTGTTGTGACAGGGGTCACTGGCGATTCTAATGGCAACAGCACAAGGACAGCTCAGTATTGCCCTGCTGAGTCTGGTAAACTGTAAACCAAGGGCAAAGTAATTGGTTGTCCTCTGCAGGATCAGGCTTACTGCAGAACGTGCTTGTCGCACAGTGTTTAGAACATTTAACACCCAACCTGGACTCTCCTTTCTGTCTCTCGTGCCACTAACTCTGTGACTGAAGCTTGACAATACTTATTGTGTGTAACCAGAACCAAAGAAAGAGATAGATAGATAGATAGATAGATAGATAGATAGATAGATAGATAGATAGAAACTTTATTAATCCAATTCACATTCTTCAGCAGCAGCATACTGATACAATAAATAATATTAAATTAAAGAATGATAATAATGCAGGTGAAAAAACAGACAATAACTATGTATAATGTTAAATATTAACGTTTACCCCCCCCGGGTGGAATTAAAGAGTCGCATAGTTTGGGGGAGGAACGATCTCCTCAATCTGTCTGTGGAGCAGGACAGTGACAGCAGTCTGTTGCTGAAGCTGCTCTTCTGTCTGGAATAGGCATCCTGGCCAGGATAAGAGAAGGTTTTATACATGCCCAGGAGACCATAATGGAAGGACAGAAAGAACAGGTTCATCAAGAGCAGGTCATTCCCCCACATGGCTGGTGGCAGTGTTTCTCAGGGCTAAACCCAATTAGGACACCCTCAGAGTTGCATGGGAAATGGAGTCCAGAGACGGAACCTTGTCAGGGTCTTTGGGGACCGCCAGAGGGCCCTCCTGGGGGAGGACTGCCCTGGTTTTCACATGACACAGAACCGTTAAGGGTGACCTGGAGAGGAGACCTTAAGCAATTCCTGGGGTTTACTTTAAAAACGAGAAAGGTAAATTGTGATTGTTGTGTTTTTATGTTGGTTATTCTTTTGGAGAAGGTGTTTGGGCTCAATAAAAACCCTTATTTTGAGCATAAAGTGTGTTTGGGCTTTATTGTGTCTGAGGTTTGAGAGGCTGCAGTGCACCCTACTGATCACATTGTATAAAAAAGTGCTTCTTAAACTGCAAAAATATTTTATTTGAAAATCAGACATTAGATGTAACATTTATTTTTATAGAAATACAGGTATGAATACAGAATGAAAATGAGAAGTTAGATGTAAAGAGCCTCTAATTTTTTTTTCTTGAGGTGTCACACCCGATCTTTAACTTCTGTTTTTTTTTTTTGATACTTCAGAATTGTTGACAGCATTGAAGCAGCGATTCCAAATGCTTTCACATATTTTTTCTTCATTCCAGAAGAAGCATTTTCCAGGATTGATCATTTTTCTTTCAGCGTAAACTAATGCTGTTTCTCACTTTTTTTGTTCATTGCAAAGAAAATTTTGAGAAGCGCTATGACACTTGAACAGTACTGTATCTGCACATGACACAACTACCCATGCAGACACCCAGTGGAGTACTGAATTCAGCTATACTTGTATGATGTTGCATCTACACTCTCACCTAGCCTCACTGAGACTGCCCAAGAATGGAAATTTTGCAACAAACTGTCACTTTCTTTTGGTCTAACTAGAAAGAGGCAGCCTGTTGCAGGTTTCCCAGGACTCATCGAAAATGTAGGCTAGGCATGGCATTAAGTATTTTTTTTTTTATCGTATTATAATTTTTGGTGGATATTTTTGGTCGAAACTGTTCCTTAAATTTATGTGTAATTTATGTGGTGTTTAAAATGAAATCTGTTTAACATGATGTTGTATGAACGGTTGTCAGGGCCAACAAAAAATATTTGTTGTTCTGAAAATTTTGTTACTTTGATATTCTCTATAATGTGATTTGACCTATATTATCTTCCTATTGTCTTATTCTTTATCTTTCTTCCTATTATCTTCCCAGTATCACAGGTGGCTACATCATACTTTGGCCAAGTAGTAGTGTTGTGAAGTGCCACAACCTAGCAATAGAATTAAATGAAACACATAAGTAGTGCTTATTGACTAGTCTGTAAAACAGCAAATAAAATTGCATTTTATGATAAGAGCTAATTTCAATCTCACACCACTATGAGTGAATAGTAGTGATGCATGTAAATTTCTTAACAAATCAAGAAAAGAACAAATTTGATTTTTTATTGTTTAACCATACTGCACTGGTATATCTCTTAACAGTAAATTATTCCTCATTTTAGTGTATGGAAACAAAATGCTGCCTCGCCAATTCTTATATGTTTAACTGTCATGCGCACTGAATAAGCCAGTGATAAAGGATTTAAGATTATGATTAGAAATGTAGGGGACAAACACTTCAAAATATAAAAAGGTGCTAGATTGTTCAGAGCCTTTTATACAGTACAATTAAGAGAATACAGATGGCAAGTGTAACGGTGCTAAGACTGGTGAGATGTGCCCAGATTTATTTCCTTATTTTTATACCTTTTGTAGTACCTTTTCAGGTAATCTTGATAGTGTGCAGTAATCTAGACAGATAAAGACATAAGCGTGTATTACTTTTTCAGCATCCAGTATTTCTTAAGTGAAAGAACACAGTCTTACTAAAAAAATTAATGTTATTTGAAATTTAGCTTTAAATCTAAAATGACACCCAGCTTTTTTACTTCTGGCCATATTTGTAAAGAACATATATACATAAGAAATTTGACAAATGATAGACGACAATTCAGTCTATCAAGCCTGTTTTTTTTAGCTAATGGTTAAACTGTGTCGTTGTCAAGGTTTCTAGTTCAACTACATGTTTGTTCCAGAGTCCCACAACTCTTTGCATAAAGAAGTACTTCCTAGCTTCAGTTTTAAATGCACTTCCTCTTAATTTACACTGATGTCCACGGAAAGCCAAAATATCTATATTCTTTTTAAGGACCTGACTTCTTTCTTTCCTATCATTGAATACAATTTCTGTATGTGAATCCAGTGGTCACATTTGTTTTTGAAATAGAAGCAGTGAGGACAATGGTAAAAACCATTTATAGTATGTTCTCTGCAATTGCATTTTGTGAATAGCATTTGCTAGGTGGGATAAACTGCAAAGTGCCACGTGTGACATCATTGTTATGACCATAAAAGGTCTTGCACTTCCTGGTTGTGGATTCAAGCTAAAAAGAAAATGCAAGTGTGAATCATTGCATGTGCTAAATGTCTTCCTGATAGTCACTTTTTCAGTCCTTGATCTCGATTTACATCTTTTGTTTTGGCTACCGTACAGTGCTCTTCTCTACCCTGCTTCTGTTCTTTAAATTAGTAAAAGCTCTATCAGACCAGAACATTACCTATACTTTTAGAAGCATCTGTCCTTGCAAAGTGCCATCACTAGTGCTCTATGTATTCTAGTCCTGATTTAAAGTTCAACAGTGAAAGATTTAAGCTTTCAGATATGCTCTAATCCCCATGGGTTCCCAAACGTTTTAAGCCAAGGCCACCCAAAATGTTGTATCATCTGGTCAGTACCACCCACCAGTAATCAAACACAGTGATTTTGGATAATAGTAAACTTTTAATCAAAGCAAATACTTAACCCCAACGTATTATTGATGCATAGTTTATGATCAAATGTTGTATGACATATCTAGGTGAGGGGTTCTTGACCTGTTTTCTAGGTGTACACTTCCAGGAATTGAATTTCTTTGAGGTACTACAATTTTTTGGTCTTAACTTGTTAAATACTGAACTCTTACTAGGCACAGCTCAAGGTGATATTTCTTTTGCATTGATTAATTCTGATCATTTCAAAGGAAGTCTTAAAGTAAATGCCACTAGATTTATATCGTAAATATTTTAAAATTAACTTAAATGCCTTAAATATCTGGCATTTTTTAGTTTTTAATTAGGGACATTGAAGAATTAAATTAAGAACTAACTTTAAATGAACAGTACAGGTATTCTTGAAATGGTATATTCATTATATTTATTTTATAATGCTAGCACTACTAAGAGGTTTTTCTGAGTGCTAAAGGCTTATACTGAAAAGGCCTAAACAGCATGATAAAGAGCTGCAGTTTACAGATTGACATCATGCTCAGTTGGATCAGAATTTCAGTCTCTGGATCCAGCTATGTTATTGGTTTATTGGGTCATTGTTTTCAGAGTGCAGTGAAATTCTTATTTGCATATACTAAACAACATAGAACATGTTACCAGTCTATAGAGCCATAAGAGTGACTTTTTTTACCAACACTGTGATGAGGTGCCGCCCTGTCCAGGGATTTTTTCATGCCATGAATCTGTTGCCTGTTGGGATAGGCTCCTGCTCAGGATAAGTAGGCTTGGAAAATGGATAGATGGATGGATGACTATCCTACATTGAAAAATATGTCTTCCATGACTTAAATAGCTCCCTTACCTTGTGAATGATTAATTATTAGAAGTGATAAAGCACAACAGAAATGTGTAGTACTGGTTTATGTTCAGTTATTGTTTTATTATTTTATTTTGGGGAGGATTGAGTAATGGAAATATGTACTTATTTGATTTTGTTTAATTGTTCTTAAAACGGGATACTACTGAATTAGGCTTAATTATTCCAATTAAAATATGAATATGACACCAACCAACTGCCTGGCTGTGCAACTCAGTATATTATTTGTTATTGATAGTACATGGCAGCAAATGCTTATTGCAGAAGCAAATAACACAAGTGATAGTCACCCCAGTTAGTTATCATTAGTATGGAACACTAGTGGGAGACCAGATAGTTGTACAAAATAAAATTGGACATGTGAAAGCATACAATGTATACCATCTGGTCTTTGTGCATTCAGCCTGTCAGACAAACTTGTTGACATCATGGATGCATCAGCAATAAGTGCCCACACCATTAACTGTACTATCGTTTTGTGTTGGTAGTTCTTATAATCTAGATTTTGGAAATAGAAGATTCTTTTTATCATGGGTTTTGTATATTTGCTGCTGTTTTTAGCATGATTGGTAATATTATCTATCGTTATTACAATGATGTCATTGCTTTGTCATTTTAGTTTGTTTTTTATTGTTACCTATTAATTTTAGTTCCTTAAGAACATGCTACCATTGATTAATTTTCACGTTCACTTACCCAGCTCAAGATCATGGATGAAAATATTTATATGCTTATGTGTGTTTTTTTAGATTGAAAGAATTCAGAATCTACATCTTTGGAAGAGCTATGAAATAAGGAAGGAGTCTCTGAAATTGAAGAACCAAAACACCAATAATGAAAGACAGCTGTTTCATGGACTGGCTGAGGGATCTGTTGATCATATTAATAACCATGGATTTAATCGCAGCTATGCAGGAAAGAATGGTAAGGAAGTATTTTTGCATTCTACTACTGTATCTGGGACATGAGAAAATATTTTACTCTAAAAGCCTTTGTCATTTCACATGGTTCTTGTAAAACAAAGATATAAAACAATAACCTCAAATACTCTTAATTCAGTTTAGAGTTGTGAGGGCAGCAAAGTGTATTCCAGCATCATTGGTGCATCCAAGGCAGAATCATCCTTAAATAGGGCCTCAGTCCGTCACAAAGCCCACTCACACGCACCCAAGACAGGACCAATTTAGAGTCACCTTGTAGATGATGCAAATAGACATAGGGAGAACTTCAAAATTCCAGATGGGTAATTAAGCAAAGGATCTAAACCTTGGTCAGTGTACTCATAAGACGGCACTTACCAGTGCTACCAAGTTGACCACAAGCACTCCCTTTTTTATTATGAAAGAAGCTAATATTTGAAGGTTGTTAATTCTTGGCAAACAGACAAACTACGGTATATATATCTAGCAAATTTTGTTCAAGAAAAAAGGTGTCCCGCAACATTTTCTTTTTTTTTTTAACAGACAAGCATTACTATTTTTTGTCTTACAAATTAGTTCAACCCATCCTTGTGAAAATGTACGCTTATGTTAGGATGGAAATGTCTCCTTCCACAGTGTACATTTAGCAGCATTTGTTGGTGCATAGATTTACAGAATTAACTAATTGATAAATGTTAATGGGGGCAGCATGGTGGCACAATGGTTACCATTGCTGCCTTCTAGATCCAGCATCCTGGGTTTGAATGTCATTCCTAGTTGATGTCTGTATGGAGTTTGCATGTTTTTTTCTGTCTATGAAGAGCTTTTTCTCCCATGTCCTTAAGATGGGTGTTGGGTTCTTCTGCACCTTCTGTTGCGTTCAGTGCCAAGAACAGCCCAAATTTGGATTGAGCAGGTTTGGGAAAGTTAATGTTATTATGTTGATAGGATTTAATAAAATCCTCAGCAAGCTTATTTGTATTCATTTAGAGAAAATTATTGAAGAAAACAAAAGTAAGCAGTTACAGTAAACTTTTTTTGTATGCATTTTGGAAATAATCAGCAATCCATGCTACACTACACAATATGCTTGATGGACTGCTTTCATCAAATTACTCGAGTATTTGTGCACTTTAGTCACCTTGATTCTCAACCAGAATGAGTGAAAGTGCTACTTAGTTTATGCATATTCTTTGCATTCAGCAAACAACAATTCTCATCGATGGCATACTGAACAAGATTTGTGGAACACTGATGAAATATATTTATTTTATTAAACTTTCTGAAATAATGTTGTTTGTCATCCATGCCTTTAAAAGTCAATTTTATTAATAAAACACTACAATGTCGCATCATCAAGCAGCAGTTTTTTTTTTTTATTTGAGTAAGCATTTAAAATTAGTGGCTTTATTTAACTAGTATTTATTTTTTGCTGACTTTACAGTATGTCTCTCTTTGACATATTGTTTTCTGAATTTATGCAGTATGACGGAGAGTCTTGAATGGCAGAGCTAAATGTTGTGCCACCATGCTGCCCTGTTGAACAAATGGCTTTATTTAAAATGCACACACACAGAAGAATTCCTAAATATAAGGAGTGGTGTTCACTTTTGAACCCGGAAAAGGGTGGAGTGCCCTCTCAGGGTTGGGAGCGAGATCCTGCCTCAAGTGGAGGAGTTCAAGTATCTTTAGGTCTTGTTCACGAGTGAGGGAAGAATGGAGCGTGAGATCGACAGGCGGATCGGTGCGGCGTCCGCAGTGATGCGGGCTCTGCATCGGTCTGTCGTGGTTGAAAAAGGAGCTGAGCCATAAGGCAAAGCTCTCAATTTACCAGTCGATCTATGTTCCTACCCTCATCTATGGTCATGAGCTATGGGTAGTGACCGAAAGAACGAGATTGCGAATACAAGCGGCTGAAATGAGTTTCCTCCTGGACGCCTCCCTGGTGAGGTGTTCCGGGCACGTCCAACCGGGAGGAGGCCCCAGGGAAGACCCAGGACACGCTGGAGGGACTATGTCTCCCGGCTGGCCTGGGAACGCCTTGGGATTCTCCCGGAAGAGCTAGAAGAAGTGGCCGGGGAGAGGGAAGTCTGGGCATCTCTGCTCAAGCTGCTGCCCCCTCGGATAAGCGGAAGAGGATGGATGGATGTATGGTGTTCACTTTTGGCAATTAGTATACCTACAATGAGAATAAATTGAATTTGCAATATTTTTAGCCTAAAACAAAAGTAGCTGGTGAATAGCATAAATGCATATTTTCATAGTACACCTGAACTACGAACATTCATTTTAGAAATAAACAAAACGTAAGGCAAATGTCTGCTGATGATTTCCACAGCACTGTGGTAATTGCCAGAAGAGCTAGTATTTTACACAATATGTGTTGTTAATCTTGATATGTAATTTAAAAATAGATAGCACATATTTAAATGTCAGATGAGTTCACCTGGCCTAAGGTGGGTACAGATAGCAGGCAAGTCAAGTAACAAACTTATAACAGCAGCATAAGGTGAGATGAAGCTTGATATTTAACATGGCTCTCAATAGTTAACACAGAGCTGCCAAATTTGTGTGACTTATGCTATGGTCACTCATTGAGTTCTGCAGAATACTTAACTCTGGCTTTTTTGCACATGCTAATAACTCATAAATTCCAGAGTTACTGAGTTAGCCAGCAACTATGACAAAGACTATTATAATTGTAGGCATGCTCAGTAAAGGACAGAATAAAAACTTTGGGAGTTTTCATATATTCTAAACAAGAAATTATTATTACATGGATCAGATTTACAAATATATAGCACACTAATGCTGAATAGCTTTTTTCAATGACCCAATATCTTTTTTTCTCTATTATTGTTAAACAGTAGGTTCAGTACATTGTTTAATTGTACAACATTTTAATGTGTTTGAAGTTAACAAGTCTTTTTCTGTTTTCATGTTTGTATTTTATATCCTTTTTTTCTTCCTGTTTTAGCGGCTGTCTATGGTAAAGGAACCTACTTTGCAGTTGATGCAAGCTACTCTGCACATAACACATACTCTGTACCAAATCTTCAAGGAAATAAACACATGTACCTGAGTAGAGTTCTTACTGGAGTGTTTACTGTAGGAAATGCGTCCTTCATTGTCCCACCTTCCAAAAATGCTGCTAATCCAACTGATCTGTATGACAGTGTGGTAGACAATGTTCAAAATCCTAAAGTTTTTGTGATTTTTAATGATGTACAAGCCTATCCTGAGTATTTAATCACTTTCTGTTGAAGATGTCCATATATATCTTGTGTCAAGTCAAATACAGGATGGATCAAGCAAGACCATGTTGTTTCAAATCTCACACTTTAAACATTAAGTCTTACTTAATAAAAAAAATATTATTAATGTAAAAAAAAAAAAAAAGTTTATAATTGACTAATTGCTTATGTCCATAAAATATATGTAATGAATACTATCTTAGTTTAGTTATTCTTTAAGATGATGTTAAACAGTAATTTAAAGTAAAATAATGCATTTTAATGTCTTCATTAGATTAAATCAGTTTTCAATATATCCTGTAAAAAAACTTCATGCATGTACTTTAGAATATTTTAAAATATTTCAAAATGTTATTAACAAATAAGTCATATGTAGCTGGAAATTAGACATTAAATGATTTGTTTCCCCAGTAGCTGATGTATTTTTTTCTTTAATTTTAGTGACTGCCTGTTACTTTGTACGATTCATTTTCTTGTAGCTGGTATAGCAGTAGCTTGACCTGTTATTCAATGAAATGTTTGATGTGAAGGTGCAGAAGGCCACATCTAATGTCAGCATTCTAACTACATTTTGACTCTACTTGAACCCCAACACTACTAATATGAGAGCTTGAACTTCATTTGACAGCAAATGTTTATTGCTTTTAAACTGTGATTAGCAGCAGCCATACCACATGCACTTCAGAACAGGTCATCCACCTGAAGCTAAGCATGTTTGGACCAAGCCAGTACTTGAATGAAGAACCAACCAGGAAAAGCTTGGGTTGCTGCTGGGAGAAGTGTTGGTGAGGCTAGCAGGGGGCACTTACCCAATGGTCTCTTTGTGGATCCCAATGCCCCAGTGTAGTGACGGGGACACTGTACTCTAAAAATTGTGCCGTCCTTCAGATGAGAAGTAAAATCGAGGTCCTGACTCTCTGTGGTCATTAAAGATCCCTGGGCATCCTTCATAAAAAGTAAGGTGTTTCCCGATGCTCATGCTAAATTGTCCATCAGGACCTAGTCATTCTCACCCCCGAATCATCCCCTGCCTCTAATTGGCTGTTTCTCATCTCCTCACCACCTAACAGCTAATGTGTAGTGAGTGTGTTGGCACAAAATGGCTACTGTCATATCTTCCAGATGGATGGTGCATATTATGGTGGTTGAAGGGACTCCCCACTCGATATGTAAAAAGCTGTTTTGAGTAGTGAGAAAGTGCTATATAAATGTAAAGAATTATTATGATTATTATTGTGTTTTTGCAGATTGCTTCAATAAGTTACTTAACATAAAAGTTATGGAACAAAGTAAAGCTTGAATGAATATCATGAATGTAAACCCTCAAAAATAACTGACATGACCTCATCAGATTTATACCTTGTAAATGGTCTAAACAAAGTAAAAAAACAATCATTTTCAAAATGAACACAAATGTAAGCATTAAAATTAAGATACAAAACAGCTTCTATGATTGATCGAAATTAACTCTTTAAAAATCGTTATTTATTTAGTGAACTGTTCATGAATAAAACAGTAATTGTGCTCCATTTACACTTACGAATGGCAGTGTTTTGCTCAACTCACTCATTTCGTGTTTTTTTTTCTTCTAATGAGACTCGGAGTTGGAAGAACAGGGGCAAAAGAGGACTATGGCTGGAAAAGAAAAGTGTTTCTGCGCAGCTTGTTAGGGTTAGGGCAAGGGACAGGACCAGCTAGGGTTTTTCTAACCAGGATGAGGTCAGCAGTGATCGCCTGCAGATGAACGGCTAGGCCAGGGTTAAAGGAGAACTCAGGGAGTTGGAGCACCATATGTATTGTATGTTTAGTCCATTAAACAGCTACAAGTAACAGAAAATGGGATTGCTGGACATAGCTACTGCTTCTCTGTGATTTATGTCATGCCTTAAATGAAATATTGAAGTTAGAGTAGAGTATAAGAAATCGGTGATCTTCAGGTATGTGTGCAGAGAGAAAGGTGATAAGATAATGTGTACTGCATATATAAACGCTGCACTTTATTGTAGATAGATAGATAGATATTGTAGTCCTGTCTGTGCCTTATAGTGCTTTTGAGCATTCACATTGAAGGTACTCAGGGATCAACTCTTCTGAAGTTCAAAGAAATCTAAAGTGAAATGCATGAATTTTTGTTTTTCCAAAAAATGTTTACCCTTAAAGTAATAAACTCTGATTCATGAATTTCATTCATTGTATAAAAAAGGTAAGGTGGTGATTCCTGGCATTTAAGAATATCTCTACTATTTATAATTTCTGACAAAATACACAGTATGTTCTGAAAGACAGCAGGGAGGTGAGCCGCACTACAAATTTTTGTTCCTCTAGGGACTGGAATGAGATTACAGCGTGGCCAGAATGCCAAGGAGCCTGACCAGTGTCCAGACAGGATGTCAAACAGTCATTCAAGGGGTGGAGTAGACCCCATGCCACACAGGGCATTGAAGGCTGTTGTAGGAGGTCATCTGGTCAAGGCTTAGTCCTCTGGACCAGTCCGAATCAGCACTGTTAAGGGTGCCTGGACTTTTTAACCCAGAAGTGCTTCATGGCCAGTGCTCTGGAAGTCTTCATGGCCCCCTCTTTAATAGGAGCTCCAACTTCTCAGCCAGGTGATTATGGAGTTGGGAGAGAAGAGCAGACAACTGCTCACCTGGCAAGGAGGACCAGTGGCCTGGAGTGAGACATAAAGGTAGGAAAGTAACTTTGTGTTTAGTTGGGACCAAGAGTGGAATAGTTTGTTTCTTTGTTGCTTATACATATTATCTGTTATATCCTCCCTGGAACGGCCAATTTCTGTCGATAAAGTCCTTTTTTTTTTTTTTTTTTTGCGTCTCAGCATCATTCTGTATTGGGAGTTGCTTACAAGCGCTCCCTGCAGGTCACAATGTATATTCATTACCTTCAGTTCATTAACTTCTTTGAGTTTTCTTGGACATTAGTTATCTAAATATTATAAATTATTTTCTTTAAAAACTTACTAATCTTAGGATTTTGCTTTTGGTTATTTCCAAACTGTTATTTCCTTTTTATGTTAGAACCAGACAATAGGAATACCTTTGAAACCTACCACACTACAGAGGAGTAATAAAGTTTTGTAATGGGGGACTTGTCAGGACGGCAGGCAGAATAGCATGCTACAGGAAACACAGGGCTGTATGAGGCTACGACAAGATACATGAGACATGCTAGCTGTAATCACACAGCTACAAGGGCAGTGCAATAACAAATTCTTTATATATAATACGTTACCGTGGCTGTTTGTTTGTCTGTCCAGGATTTTAAATCACCTGTAGCTTGTAAACTGTTTGACCTATAGACCTGACATTTGGTACACATATACTATGTGACGTCTACTAGAACATTAGAACACTCTAGACAAGAACAGGCCATTCAGCCCAACAAAGCTCGCCAGTCCTGTCCACTTATTTCTTCCAAAAAAACATCAAGTCGAGTTTTGAAAGTCCCTAACGTCTTACTGTCTACCACACTACTTGGTAGCTTGTTCCAAGTGTCTATCGTTCTTTGTGTAAAGAAAACTTCCTAATGTTTGTGCAAAATTTACCCTTAACAAGTTTCCAACTGTGTCCCCATGTTCTTGATGAACTCATTTTAAAATAACAGTCTCGGTCCACTGTACTGATTCCCTTCGTAATTTTAAACACTTAAATCATGTCACCTCTTAATCTTCTTTTGCTTAAACTGTATAGGCTCAGCTCTTCTAATCTTTCCTCATAATTCAACCCCTGTAGCCCTGGAATCAGCCTAGTCGCTCTTCTCTGGACCTTTTCTAGTGCTGCTATGTCCTTTTTGTAACCTGGAGACCAAGACTGCACACAGTACTCAAGATGAGGCCTCACCAGTGCATTATAAAGGTCGAGCATAACCTCCTTGGACTTGTACTACATACATCAAGGCGCTATATAACCTGACATTCTGTTAGCCTTCTTAATGGCTTCTGAACACTGTTGGGAAGTCGATAGCTTAGAGTCCACTATGACTCCTAAATCCTTCTCATAAGGTGTACTATCGATTTTCCAACTGCCCATTGTGTATTCAAACCTAACACTTTTACTTCCTATGTGTAATACTTTAAATTTACTGACATTATATTTCATCTGCCACAAATCTGCCCAAGCCTGTATGCTATTCAAGTCCTTCTGTAATTATATAACAGAATCCAAATTATCTGCTAATCCACCTATCTTGGTATCATCTGCAAACTTAACCAGCTTGTTACTTATATATATGTATATTAAAAATAGCAGTGGCCCTACCACTGACTCCTGTGGAACACTACTCTTAACATCGGCCAGTTCTGATGAGGTTCCTCGCACCATCACCCTCTGCTTCCTGTGTCTGAGCCAATTCTGCACCCATTTAAAAACATCTACCTGAACTCCCACTTCTTTTAATTTGATGCCCAACCTCTCGTGTGGCACCTTATCAAATGCTTTCTGAAAGTCCAGATAAATAATATCATATGCTCCACTTTAATGTTATCTTTTTGTTGCCATAGAATTCCAGCATATTAGTGAAACACGACCTCCCTCTTTTGAACCCATGCTGACTGTTCCTAATAACTCCTGTCCTTGCCAGGTGTTGCTCAATCTTATCCTTAATAATTCCTTCCATTAATTTTCCTGTGATGCATGTTAAGCTTACTGGCCTATAGTTACTTGGATCTGCCCTGTCAAATTTGTATATAATGGGATGATATTTGCCATTTTCCAGTCCTTCAGAATCTCTCCAGTGCGCAGTGACTTCCTAAAAATATGTGTCAAGGGTTTATATATGTACTCGCTAGCCTCCTTAAGAACTTGAGTGTAAATATTATCTGGTCCTGGTGATTTGTTTGATTTCAGTTTATTTAATCTGAGCAGCACTTCTCTCTCTACAATTTCTAAATCCTTCAGTACCTCCTTAGTAGTCCCTGTTACCTCTGGGAGGTTATCCACTTGTGAACACCTCAGAAAAATGTAAGTTTAGGGCATCCGCTATTTCACTATCTTTTAATTCCCCTTTACTATTCCTTATGCAGTTCACCTCCTGTTCTTTTACTACAAAAATACTGAAAGAATCTGTTAGGATCGTCTTTTGCCTTAGCTATATTCCTCTCCAACTGTCTTTTAGCCTCCCTGATATCCTTCTTAATGGTTGCCCTCATGTTCTCATACGCTCTACGATTCACTCTGCAGTCATTAGTCTTATATGCCTTATAAAGCAGTTTTTTCCTTTGCAACTTCTTTTTTAAATCTTTATTAATCCACTGTGGAGTTTTTTTTAGTTTCCTATTAATTCCAAATTTAGGTATGTATCTGTCCTGCATTACATGTAAAACATTTTTAAACCTGTTCCACTGCTCCTCGACTGTCTCCACATTTAAAAGCTTATCCCAGTGTATCCTACTTAGACTTTGTCGCATCTGCTCAAAATTAGCCTACCAAAGTTCAACTTAACAATTTTAGTCTTTACATCTGTATACTCCTACAAAATACTGAGAATTGTATTACATTATTTCTATCCACTTTCGGGGTGATGATTGACCTCCAAGGTTATTCCCCTTTTTATTTTTGTTTTATTTTATTGTAGAATCAGCTCTCGGCAGCAGGGCGGCCCATGCGTATGGGCACCGTTCTCATTCCTACCACCTTCGTTGTCACTTCCCTTGCCTCTTCATATCTTAAATCATTCTTGAAGCAGATTGAAGCCTTAAGTGCCAGCTTAAGTGAAAAATTAAAGAAAACGTACTAAGTACAGTAGACCCCCGTGAAGTCGCGGTTCAGGGTTTGCGGACTCAGTCGTTCGTAAATTTTTCCTTAGAACCTAACTATTACTTGTTAGCAGAAAGCGCAAATATTCTCCGCAATTTTTTATGGCTTTTTTCGTGGCAATACTGTGCTGTAGAGAGAACCGTGGCTTGGGATGGTAAAAGTAGCCAATAGAATTTGAAACTGCAACTCCCAGCATTCCCTGCAGTGGATCTGATTGGTCTTCTGCTGACAACAGGAAGCAACCGCTGAGGGAAACGCGGTTTGGGATGGTAAAAGTAGCCAATCCGAGAGCATTATTCATTTCTCCTTGCTGCTGATTGATTGCTGCCCTGTGATGCAACTCCAGCTGAGTGTCCTTGTGTTTTTCATTTTGTTATTGTATTCATTTTGTTATTCTTAAACGCACAAAATGACGTTGAGTCGCCCTGCACCTTCTAAGGCTTCTGGCACTGAGCCTAAGTGCCAGAAGAAGTTTAAAACACTCCAGGAGAAGGTTGAACTACTGGATTTGCTCCAGGAACTAAAAGGTTATGCTGCAGTAGCGTGCCACTATGGCATTAATGAAAGCACCGCACGCTACATAAAGAAGAATGAGGCAGTGATCAGGAGTACCGTATCTGTAAGTTTCTGTGATAGTGCCAAAAAGGTAATGACCGTAACAAATAAAAATATCGTCAGGATGGAATCTGCTTTGACACTGTGGATCACCGACTGCAGGAAGAACATTCCCTTGGATGGTAACATCATCCGTGAGAAGCATGGAAATTGTGCCAGCAGTTTGCTAAAGGAGACAATGTAGCAACTTCCCATCACAATGTTCCTGAAACCTATAAAGAAAAGCCAGCACGAAACCCCACCAGAAGAAGACCCGTACAAAGATACGACTCCTCCTGAAGCGCCTGAAGAAGAGGTGCCACCCGAGGAGTTTTAAATCCTCTGCATCGTACTGCACAGCTACTTCATCATCAATATCGTTCATCATTGGTGAGCACCCGTACATTTTACTGTATTTTAATTAAATGAAATTATTGTATTATATGTATTTACTCTACTTATAACAAAGAAAACGTGCTTGCATGAATTACAGTATGTATAGCGGTAACATCAGTATTTTACATTCTAGCACCGCAGGAGACAGTACAGTACTGTACAGTATACGGGTTTACCTTTACATTCTGTTTTTAGGTAATGTATTAATGTATTAAGCTGCGTTTGCAACGAAATTAAAGTGCTTTGGGGGCATACTGTATATAGCGTTTAAACTATAAAAATAGGCATTTAAAAGGCATTTTTTAACTACATCCAAAAGTCGTGGTTTTTCACAATTCGCGGGTGCTCTAGGAACGTAACCCCCGCGAATTTTGGGGGGTGTAATGTAATTGCAACACAAACACTGACTTAATCAGTTTTAACGAGAAAAGATGCAGACAAAAGAAGAGAAGAAGCAGGCCTCTAGGGTGGAGAAAAGAAGAGCTGCTCAGGAAGTAGCAGGCGCATCAACCTCTGAGCAAACGAATGCTAACCATACAGAGAAAGACGATGAAAACTAGGAATGCTTAAGTCCGCTGTTGCTGGTAATAAATAAATGGTGGTGTTGTTATAATCAATTCATTACTTACAGTAAAAGTAATCTTTTTAAATATTCAAAAATCCGCACCCTTATTTCGTCTTTGGTTGAGTGGTGTGACAACTGTAGTTTAAAAAAACTGTTGAAATAAACTATTAAAATAATAACCATAAATGCATAAGCTAATAGGCAGCTAAAAAGGCATACACAATCTAGGGAAGCAAACAAAAAAATAAGAGTAAATGCTATGCCATTTGAAAATTCAGATTGCTAACTCCTTTTTTAACATTAATGTGGCAGCACACCTAAAATAAATCGATGCACTTGAAGCATTCTGACATTAGCAGATTGACTGACAGACTGAGGTGATGGAGGTGGTGCTGGTCAAGCTGCCATGCTAGCTAACCATCTAGTTAATGTTGCATACTTTGGTATGAATCTCAGGATGTTATGTCTCTAGATGCCCCATCAGGTGTTATTTCTTTTGGTCTTCATTCCACGTGGCTTGCACTGGGTTTTATTTTCACCACCGTTGTAGTTAAAAGTCATTTTGGTTGCTGGCATGGTGATTCCCTGATGCCCGTGTCACCGCATGAGCCCAAACTATCCATTATCCATCCTGCTATATCCTAACTACAGGGTCACGGGGTTCTGCTGGAGCCAATCGCAGCCATCACAGGGCGCAAGGCAGGAAACAAACCCCAGGCAGGGCGCCAGCCCACCGCAGGGCGCTCACGTACACACACCCATCTTTACACACACTAGGGACAATTTAGGATCGGCAATGCACCTAACCTGCATATCTTTGGACTGTGGGAGGAAACCCACGCAGACACGGGGAGAACATGCAAACTCCACGCAGAGAGGACCCGGGAAGTGAACCCAAGTCTCCTAACTGCGAGGCAGCAGTGCTGCCACAAACTAGCCTTATCTAATTAGAAGCGTATACAACTTGTTAAAATTGCACCACTGCATTCTCGCTTATTATTGGTTGGCACATCGTGTCTTGCCTAATAGAGAATTTGCAAAGACCTTTTCTATGCTTCACATTGCTCATTGTCCAGTTGTCTGTAACATTTTTATTTCATTTATTTTTCATCAACAATAAGTTTAAAAGCATTCATCTTCACTTTAGTCATTAAAGGCACATTTTTATTTAGTTTTTGTTTCATTTTCATCACTGAAAAAATATACTTGACAAGTATTGTTTGTTATATTTTTCTTCAACAAAATTAAAACTGGTCTCTACCTTCTCTGTCCGTCATTAATATGAATCCAACTTTTGAAAGTGTCACCTGCCTCGACTTTCATGAACGTCCTTACTTCCAAAGGTGGGTTAACCCGTGAATGCCAAAGACAAGAAGCAGACCCCTTATAAGTAGGGCAGGGTGTGCGATTGAAGGGTTTGTTGTCAACCACTTAAGTGGCAGGAAGTGTAGAAGACAACGCTGCTCAGAAAACTCCAGGAGTAGCACAGCCATTGAGGTTCATAAGAGGCTGAAGCCCTCATCTGTTTAAGTCAAGCTTGGTTGAAGGAGGAGACATCCCCACACGCACATTAAAATATCGTGGGATTAAACCCACCTTCCTGATGTAGTCTGTGTGGCCACAACTTGAAAAATGGCACAATGCATAACAACCCTAAATTTAGTCTTTTCTTTACAGTAAATGCAATACTCAACTGTATTATTTATGAACTGAATTTGTCCACATGAAGCGTTGTTTTAGACGTATATAATGAAACAAACACGCACACCGTATCCTGACCCAGCAGTCTCTTCTTGTCCTAATCTTTCTGGCTGTCCCTGTGCTCTCCTACAGTTCTGTCCTTATGCCGATTTGATTTCCATTACTGGGGCTTTTCACATTCCTCCAGTCCTCCACCTTCTTGTTTTATTCAGCCGCTGATATTACGCCAGGTCCAAACGTTCAAACTTCCTTGTGCTCACCTAATTCTTTGGTGTTATCAGGAGTGAAAAGACATGTGCTGAGTTTTCCCTTCTGGGTTTCCCATAATGATAGTAATATTTAGATCAAATTACTGCTGTGTAATGGTGGGTCAGCCTGTTTCACTGTAACTTTAATGTTTTGCTTGTTCATAACCAACAAGTTGCGTCTCATTCACTTGCAGAAAGGAAGCAGGAAAGGGAGTAGAATTGGTGTTGTCATGTCTCTGAGACTCATCATACTCGCCACACACGCACGGAGAGGAATGGCTCACCCCAGAAAAGTACAAAATAAAAGGTAGAAACCTTGAGTGCCTTTCAGGTCCTCCTAACATTGTGTGCAGAACGAGCTCAAGTGTGGTCACATTGGCTCTTTCTAGGATTTTGTTATGTCTCTTGAGTTTTGTATTCATTTTGCTGATAATAACAGAATTATTTCCTCCTAACAATGACGGCAAATCCAAAGCAGGACACGGGTTATTTCTGTTCTAAATGTAAGATTTTAGAAAATATTTTGTTAGAATAACGTCAGCCTCTTTAATGCTACAAGACAAACCAGAAATAAATTGAATGATATTAAGTTATTCATTATGAAAGTGGAACTGGATATCAGTCAGTCAGTCATTTTCCAACCTGCTATATCCTAACACAGGGTCATGGGGTTCTGCTGGAGCCAATTCCATCCAGCATAGGGCACAAGGCAGGAACAAACCCTGGGCAGGGTGCCACCGCAGGGCACACACACACACACCAAGCACACACCAGGGACAATTTAGGATCGCCAATGCACCTAACCTGCATGTCTTTGGACTGTGGGAGGAAACTGAAGCACCCGGTGGAAACCCACGCAGGCAGCAGCACTACCACTGCGCCACCATGCCACCCAACTGGATTGCATTGCAATTCTCATTCATCACTGCTGGAGTGAACCGGCTTCAGATTTTGGATATTTTAGGGGCTTATTTGCAGTGGTCTCCCTTGGCCTTGACCACTTCTTTAGTTGTTTCTTCAAACCTTTGTGGATGTGTTGGCCTACTTACTTCAGTGGTGCTTTACAAGAGAACAGGTTCTGTATGTGTGTAATGGAATTGAGCAATTGGGCCTCCATCCTTAGCATCACTCCTAAAGTATTATGGGAAGTTAACATGCAGAATTGCGTAAGTTTGGAACTGCTCACATCTGAAGGCTTTATGATGATATTTAAATTTTGTATTCAAAGAGGAAGTGCTAACCGCTGGCTTATCAGATATAGACAGGAGGAAGTTGCTAATACAATTCTAGCAGCTCAGCCCGCTTTTTAACTCCTTCCTAAACAGGCAGTTAGCAGTATGACGCTGCCTGCAAGGCCACAGGAGACGCAGGATCACAAGCAGGCTGGCAGGCAGAACTGTTTTGGCCACTTTTAACATTTACCAGTGTATCATTTTGGCTTTTGCCGTGCGGCTTTCATTTCAGAGATGCCAAACCCGGCCTAGAGAGATTCTGTTTATGCTTGACGTCATGTCAGATGCTGCTATTTTATTTCATTATACTTTTTGGGTGGTCAGTTTATTCTAATAACCTTAATATGGCAGTCTCACTCTCTGACTGCCTCTATATAACACCGCCATCGACTTCCACAATCATTGAACCCTTTGAAAAGCTTCACAAATGTAATCGACCCAGACATGGGGACGGATATGTCTGTGTTAGGGGCACAGGGACTGAAAATAGCAGCAACTGTCTAAAAGCCACAAGATCTAATGGAGAGAAGAATGCAAACCTTTCGCTAGATGTTGGCAGATGTCCACGTTTTCCAGTTCAGAAAGAGAACGGGGACATCAAGCCATTGTCAGTGTGATGAGTGTGGCCAGTTATTTACAGCTCATCTCCAGTACTACCATCTATGGTGTTTTTTTGTACCTGTTATAGAAGCACTAGAGTCCGCTTATATCAGCCATGTGAAAATGTAAGTACACCCCATGGCAATTGTTGACTTTTTCAGGATATTTGAACGAGGCAAACAGTAAATCTTTACGGAAACAGAGCCTACAGATAAAGATGAAGTGAATAAAAACATCAGGAAAATTGCCTTTGTAATTGTTTATTCAACAAATATATCACTAGATATGGTGTACTGGGGAAGAAATAAGTACACGATAGGCCTGAGAAGTTGCTGTTTCCCTCTTTAGCAGAAATAACTTCTTGTAAATGTTTTGCATAGCTGGCCACCAGTCTCCGATGTTGACTTGGTGAAATGTTTGACTCTTCCATGCAAAATACCATCAGTTGCAAGATGTTCCCGAACTGTCCGCTTCCAATCCCCTCACAAGATTTCAATGGGATTCAACTCAGGGCTTTGACTAGGCCAGTCCATAGTCCTCCGTTTGTTCCTTATAGATTTGCTAGTGTTAGCTCCTTCTCTAATATTAATGTAGCAGCACACCTAAAAGAAATCGATGCACTTGAAGCATTCTGACATTCGCAGATTTCTCGACAGACAGGGGTCATGGAGGTGGTGCTGGTCAAGCACCAGCAACAAATGAGTCTGTCGCTCTGGCGGTCCAGTAGTTCCAGGTTACAGTCAATGCTGATGTTGCCATTTGTTCAAGTGTATCATCTTTATCTGAAGGCACAGTCTGCATGAAGATCCAATGTTTGCCTGTTCAGATATGTTGAAAAAGTAAATAGTTTTCATGTCGTGTCCTTACTTTTTCATCATTTTATTGTGTCCCTGATTTTTTTTTTAAGTTTCTGACGCCTATAATTCAAATCTCAAGACAAAGATGAGACTGTTAATGCTAAAGAAGTTAGGCAGCTATAGAGATTAAAAAATGACGATTCCCAGTCAACAACTTAAAGATTTTGGCTGAACAATCAGTGAAGGTGTGGAAAAATGGACTTTACAGAAGAAAGATGGAAAAATAAAGAACATACCATACCAAGATTAGAATTAAGAGATTAATTGGATTACCAAAGCCAGTTGGACAATTTAGAAAAATGGAAATAAAAGAAAAACGATACCTCACCAATACTTGACGTGTACTCCATCACTAAATACTCACCTTTTAGAAATCACTTCAGTACGATGTGAAGGTTCAAGTGTGTGCTGATAAAAACAGGGACCTGCTGCACATCCTGCACACTGTGGTCGACACCGGGCAGTGGTGGTCAAAGCAGCTCACTATGCTTTAGTCAGAGAGTGGCGTGTGCACAGTGCCCCCTGTTTAGACTCCACATAAACATGGTTGTGGGGTCCTGACTGTGATAAGAGGTCCGTGGCGAAGTGTGCACTCTGAGGTTGATTGGGATGCTTGGTTGAGCGCACATTCACATGCCAATACAAGCGGGTCAGTCAGGTGTCTTACTCACACCTCGCAGTAGGTGGAGGACAACACCTGCACCCAACAGAGCAGTTTATAGGAGATCAAAGAAGAGAAGAATAAGATGAGATCAAAAAACAACAGATCAGAAAAGAAGAAGAAAAAGAATCAGATCAAAGAAAGTGGATGAGAGAAAAGAACAAACGGAGGTTAAGGAAGGAGAAGTAGGCAGGATGGTGAGGAGCCCATGTTGTGAGGACAGGAGGCAGGTGGTCGGGAGTTTGCCCCTAAGGAAGCGAGTGGCAGTCCTGATGTCGAGTGTGGGGCTGGAGAACGGGTGTGCCAACTGAGCAATGAAGAGAAGGGGTAGGGTTGGCCCTGTTGTGTGGCGTCTCCCTGCCAACGGTGACGGACTGGTTGAGGGAGATACACGTGGTGTTCGGCGTGGAGTCCTGCTGACGCTGACGGACTGGCAGTGGGCACCCGGACCCAGGATTTAGTGAATGGCTTCACCTGTCGGTGGGCATCTCCTCATGCTGCATGGTCCTGATGGGATAAACTGAGGACATGCCAGATTGTAGGAAGATGCACTGGGGCTTGTCTTTATTTTAAATCAATGGACAGATTCCAGCTGTGATTTTAACTTTGTTTTTGTTGGATTGTTTTTTGAACATTTTAACCTCCACATTTTCACATTTTAAAGGATTATTTATTTCTTGATGGACTGTTGGATGCACTGCACTTTTTGAACATTGTGGATTGGTTTTAGTAAATCACTTGGCACTTCTGCATCAACCCCTTGCTTGTCTGTGTGTGTCCTCATTTACTTGGCTCTTGGCTCTTAATTAACAATTATCGATGGTTCTGTGTTCAAGAGGCTCCCAGAAGCAACCAGGGAGTGTGGATAATACCTGGACCGTCATACCAACCGCCTCCGACTGCTGCAAATATAACATCCAATCAAAATGTTTGTTTCTTATTCCATAACTTTTTCAAGCCCACTTCATCCACGTTGGGCTGAGGTTTTTCCCGGCAGCATCAGGTGCAAGGCAGGACTTGGACGGTGCACCACTCCATTTTAGGGTCCACTCACTCATGTACACATCCATGCTAACTTGGGGCCAGTTTAGATTCACCATTTAAAGTTGTACTTTGGTGGTGTGGCAGTAATACCCAGATGGATAATAACCACGGCTTGAGCCCACCATAACTCTAACCACTGCACGACTCCAATGGCCAACTCTCCCATAAGACCAGTCCCAATGCCAGATGGCCATCATCTATCAGTACCACCCACCATGAATTTGGCTGTAACAAGGCAGGGTTCCTGATGCTAGACAGCAGTAATGGTTCTGAAACATCTTGGTGGCAGAGGATGGTTAGAGGAAGTTACTGCGGGATATTTTGTCTATACCTTGATTAGCTTGTCGCAGAACCTCCATAGTTGCTCAGCCACATTCTATAGACTGGTGACTGAAGTCATGTCAGCATGGTGGTGATGGTATTATTATCAAGCTTTTTGTTGACCACTGTGTGGCCAATTTTTAATAAATAGGATTGCAAAACCTAGAAAGAATAAAATGGGGGTACGAAAGTGCCAGTAGAAGTCAATTCATGTGGCCATGTAGAAGAAGATGTGGAAATGAATTCCACCAAAAGCATTCTGGCCCTCCATTAAGCCGCTGAGACTCTTTAACTACTGCTGAAAATTCATGCATTCAGCACATTTATAATAATAATAACAATTCATTACATTTATGTAGTGCTTTTCTAACCTACCAAGGGTGCTTTATGTAGACATTGGGGAGCCACTTCAACCACCACCAAAGACAGTCAGTCAGTAATATTAGAACCCGCTATATCCTAACGCAGGGTCACGGGGGTCTGCTGGAGCCAAACCCAGCCAGCACAGGGCGCCAGCCCACCGCAGGGCACACACACACCAAGCACCCACACTAGGGACAATTTAGAATCACCAATGCACCTAACCTGCATGTCTTTGGACTGTGGGAGGAAACACACACAGACACAGGGGAGAACATGCGAACTCCACGCAGGGAGGACCCGGGAAGCAAACCCAGGTCTCCTAACTGCGAGGCAGCTGCGCTACCACTGCGCCACCGTGTCGCCCCCACCACCAAAGTGCACCATTAAATTATTTTAGAAAGATTCTTCATTTGAGAGGTTTGACGGTTTATCCTTTCTCTTGAGTGGCCATTTTGTGTGTTTTGAACATTTAAGGCATATTTTTGAACTTTAAAAGTCTGAACCCTGTTTTGGGCCTGTGGGTTTGTAGTCCGGTTGCCTGAGGTGATGTTATGATTATGTATGTTAGTCATTTTTTGCTCGCTTGCTAAACCTTTTTTTTTTTTTTAGTGGTGTCACACACGTGCGATTGAAAGACAACTGAAAGGCCTTAAGAATAGTACTACCATGCCAGACCAGGGGGTGGCGACCTGCACTAACTCTCTTTCTCAATCTTCTGCAGACTATCCACTGGAAACCTTGCTAGGTCCTGGCGCCATTGATGATGTCACTTCTATTTTTTCTCCTCTGCACCATGGATGACGTCACTTCCAGTATCAAAGACATCATATCCATTTTTTGGCGCCAATGATAATGTCACTTCCGGTCCAGATGAAGTCACTTCCGGTTCGGTTCCCAATGACGCCACTTCTGGACTCTGGTTTTAAAGATGCCATCTTTTTCTATTACATTCAGTTCTGTTTTGGACTCAAACCTGTGAACATCACAATCAATTGCTACCAATTTGCAGCCAAGGCACAATATACGGGTGGCTGCCCCAAATCTTTTTACAGTATGTCTGTGGTCTGCTTTTGTGACAGTGGTTATATAGAATGATGGGCTTTCTGAGGTCCTGAATATGGGTTTTGCATTTATTTTCATAACGGAAGCTGTTTTCAGTTGTCAGAAATTATTTTGCACAGTTTTCATTGGTGTTTTGTTTTTCCCAAGGGCCCTGCCTTTTGTGCCGCTATCGTAATGACATGCCGATGGTTGGTATGGAACACATTTGCAGAAGTAATGTGATTGACATTATCAGTGTGCATCTTTAACAATTGGCATGTCAGATGCATAATTATCTAAGTCTGCATATACAGTAAAACCTCGACTATCCATAAGGGGTTGAAACTGATAAGAGAAAAGACAGATAAGAGAACAGCTACTTTAAAAATGATATACAGTAGATTAGCAAATAGTCGTAATTATATACAAAAAAAAATATAACATAGTATTAACAAAATGAATTAATTTATATAACATTGTAATGACCAGTGTAATAAGCAGATACAACTCAAAGGCACTGGAGATTTCTATGTTTTGCTTGGAGTCTTCATTCTGTAACAAACGGTGCCCTGTCTTAGACTCCGTTATCCGGGTTACAGAGCACACCTCCAAAATAATAAAAGAACGCTTTCCCTACCAATCAGTTTATCTCCTGCCACTTATGTTCCTTTTTTCTCTGTACCACAAGTACTCCTGCTTATTGTCTCCTGAGTCCCTACTGAAAACTTCCCCGACTTCTCCTGTCACTCATCCACCCCTTAAAGAACAGCAGCCCTTCACCCAGTCCTATCACTTACAGCATTCTGCCCTTTCTGCTCTCATACTGCGTATCACAAGCTGCCTGCTTATCACAATATATTAACAAAACATATTATAACAGAATTTAAAAAGAAAATTACAATGCAGAAGAACATTAACATAGAATAACATTACTGTTGGTGGTTTCCATTTTCGATACGTTTTTCAATTTTGTCGGCATTACGCTTTGTATCGTTCACTGTTGTTCTTCCTACTCTGTAAATTGAAGCAATACTTGAAGCACTTTTGCCATTTCATAAATGTTTAATAGTTTTTTGTGACAATTCCAACACCACATGCATATGTTTACTGGCCATAACAATGGATAGTAGTTTAATTATAACAAAAGAGAAATGCTACGAAACTGTATTTAAACTGAAGGTACGTAACTGACTCTGTGAAGTCAAAATACTGCTTGACACGCGGTGCTGGTTAAGAACACTACGTGCTAGCAGAAAGTAGAGCTGTACCAATGTGCAGACCTCGCAGTGTACCACACGGCTGTAGTAATAGGGACACACTGGCGTACGCAATGTTTTTTTTTTTTGCCCTGATGGTTAAGGGAAACTGATGGTTAAACGAGTGACTGATAATCGAGGTTTGATTGTATTTAAAGAAAAACAACCCTTCATACACGTTATGACTTTTGTTATTTAGATTTCCCAGTGGTGGACTTTTATTTTCGATTTTCTCACTATGATTCTTGGGTAAAGATTTGTGTACAAACAAGCTATGACTGATTTTTAGTTTTACGTTTCCTCTCCTGGTCATCCCTTCTAAACCTGGTAGCCTTTCAGGGTGAGGCTGTCAGTTTTTAGGTTGGACAGTGAAGGTCCTCATCTGGTTTGTAGGTCTTTTTGCAGGCCATGTTTGAGTTGTTAGATTACAATGCCATCTTACAGTATGTAAACTACTAACTATGTACAATATAATAAAATGCTGCTGTGTTTGTGTGTGTGTGTGTGTGTGTGTGTGTGTCTACTCCCTCAGAACAATGCATTTGGTCAGTTTGGCTTCAGTGGCTCAGTGGTAGACATAATGGCACAATACATTAGGAGTATGAACTTCAATTCCTGATTACATTTTTTTTTATTTTTACTAAAGGGACTTAAAATGGGTCATTTCAATGACAGAAAGCGAATAGCACATCAGTGGGTCACCAAACAGTAATGACGCATACCCTAAGTCGCCCTCAAAGACAGGCACTATGTTTTCACAGCAGGAAACAGGGGCCTGTCTACCAATGATGGTAGTCAAAAAGCAGACAGGAGGTGAGAAAGACGTCTCAAAATGGCCGAGTCTGAAAAGCAGGCTTTATGAGAATGCAATCAAGGCAGGAAGTGGCTCCCAAGAGAGGTTGCATTGAGAAATCAGTCACATTTCAGTCACGGAACAAATAATATTTTTTTAAGAATAAGTCGGGACACGCTCAGTAGAGGCTGACATATCCTGTCTGTTCCAGGAAGTACAGGATGTCAAGCAATAATTAGCGCTTTATTCTGGAATAAATTATTATGGCTTTTTATAAATGAGTGCCTGGCTAGCCAGAGGTTGGCAGGGGAAAGTAAAACATTAAGGGGATAAAGGGCAGTCTGAAGGGAAACAACAACAGAGGAGCTGGGAGTGGGCACCACACTGGTAAGAAGGCTACTGTGGATATAATTCAGAACAGAAAGACCATAACCACTGAAGAACTACAAGGAGCAAACTTTTCATTTAATTCATTGATGGCATCAATAAAAGATTTGGTAAAAACTACCCAAAGCACCATGATGCTCCAACAATGATGGATGGATTAAAAGCCAGAAGTCTGTATGACCATCAGCATCAAGTGACTCCGTGAGAACCCTAACTACAAAGAGGAGTATTTCACTTATGTTAGGTAGAATGCCCAGAGGGGACTGGGCGGTCTCGTGGCCTGGAACCCCTACAGATTTTATTTTTTTCTTCAGCTGTCTGGAGTTTTATTTGTTTTTTCTGTCCACCCTGGCCATTGGAACTTACTCCTTTTCTATGCTAACTAATGTTGTCTTATTTTAATTTCTTATTTTGTCTTTTATTTTTCTTTTCTTCATTATGTAAAGCACTTTGAGCTACTTTTTGTATGAAAATGTGCTATATAAATAAATGTTGTTGTTGTGTTGTTGTTGTTGTTGTCTCCCATAGATTTGTGGCAGTAAAAAGTATACAGCAGTTGAAATGAAAAGGTGAAAACAAGAATATAAACTGAAAACATAATAATGAAAGAAAAGAAAAGGAGTTACAATGAAACTAAAATCATAAAGTCAAAGTCCAAATACTCAAAAACTCCAGAGCACTGTGACTTTATTTGAATTAAAAAAAAAAGACCCCAATAATATTTTCATTAAGTTTTATATGACACGGAAACAAAATTATATCCTTCTACACATACAAAAGAACAGAGCACTACGTCTCTTAACCAAAAACTAAGTGAACAAAGACCAAACACAACTGACTCTAACTAAAGCCACAGTTAGGCGCATTTGGATGGCTGAGTCTTAAATAGAACACGCAGGTAACTGCAGTTTAAGATCAGGTATTGACATTAATGAGGGTGGGGAATGGAAATGAAGTCTTGTTCTTCTGTTGGCTGCTGCTGTTAGGGGGCCTTCCCCTTCACTCTTGCTGATACCCGTCTATCACAAATTACTCCTGACACTCTTCTCCACCCATTCCACCCTGCCTGCATTCTCTTTTTCACCTCTCTTCCACAATCCCCATTACTCTGTACTGTTGAGTCCAAGTATTTGAACTCACCCACTTTCACCAACTCTACTCCCTGCATCCTCACCCTTCCACTGACCTCCGTCTCATTTACACACATGTATTCTGTCTTGTTCCTACTGACCTTCATTCCTCTCCTCTCTAGAGCATATCTCCACCTCTCCAGGGTCTCCTCAACCTGCTCCCTACTCTCGCTACAGATCACAATGTCATCAGCAAACATCATAGTCCACGGGGACTCCTGTCTAATCTCGTCTGTCAACCTGTCCATCACCATTGCAAAAATTCCACCTTGAATTCATCTGTCACTCCTGCTGCAGACCTCACCGCTGATAAATAAAAGAGATAATTTAAAAAGCAAAATAAAATTAACTCAAACCAAAACAAAACTTTAACAAAGACGACACAGCTGAACTCCATCCAGAAAATATGAAGTGTGATTCTATGTATTTTATTTATTTGTTTGTTTTTGTGTAATCCTTCACTTTTTGGAAAAGATTTGGACATTGTTGTGAGGTTTTTCAACTCTAGATAATGAGCCTCATATTAGTTTGGTGATCCGTGGTTTGATTTTGATGTTACATTAATTTGAAGCATTTCTCCTTCTCCTGCAGTGTCAATGGATTATTCAGAGGAATATAAGGTACAGTCCATTTTCGTCTCAAGAAGTTGGGGTTCAGCACTGAATGGTTCCTGGGTTGGTTTGGGGCTCTTTATGTGCCACACGCCTTGAATCGGCCCCATGTGAGGATCCCCCAGAAACCAGATTAGCAAGTTCAGGAAGCTATGTTATGAATTGCATTTTTATTTAATGTTTTGTTTGTAATCCCACACTTTTTGGACACTTTTTATACCCAAGAGTATGAATCTAATATTAGTTTGGTGACTGGTGGCTTGATTTTGATTGTATAAATTTATCGCACTGTTTTTGCCTTCATCTTTGTTTATTATGCTTGCCGCCATTTTCTGCTTGATGTGATGACGTGACGGGTCCTCAGGAAGTTCACCTTCTATCTGAATTTGTGAGTAAAAAAATAAAACCTTTAAGCCTTATTGTTCTCTGTCTTTGGTAGTGATCTGGGCTTCTTTCCAGTTTTGACTTCTTTTCTGATTTCAGACTACATCTTTCCTCCCAGTTACTTTTCAAACACCTTACTAGTTTTCTAGCAGAAAGTTGAGTTTCTGGAGGACAGCAAGTCCTGGCCCGGGTACCTGAACTTTTCTCCTGGACGATTCTCCAATCAAAAGGCTGTCCTGGCTAGAGCCCACCCTCTCGGCTTTGATGAGTGAAAGCGACAGCTTTATTTCGTGTTGTTTGGAGGAATAAAAAAATAAGCAACAAAAAACATTTTCTGTGACACATTTCTTTACTTCATGCTCTTTTTCTTTATTTATTGTCACATTTCACAGTACTTGTATTTATTCGTTTATTTAGTTTTGCCTGAATTATTCCTCCATATTAATGTGGATTCTCTGAAATGTGTATTTTAATAGGTGTTCACACTTTTCATATAAGGATTTCAACAAATCTTTTCAGAAAGCATTCTGTAAGTCTCTATGGTGGATCTGATGTCTGTATGGCACAAATTGCACACAAGAGGGTGTTGTTGTGAAGCTAAAAAGAAGGTGAATTTCTTGTTTCTTTTTGTATTGTGCTTCCTGTAGTCTTCTGAGTCTTGCACACTGAGGAGCAGTTAGTTGCTTTCTGTCCAGCTAGCTGATCCCTGGATGCACTTCTTGTCCCCTTCTGGTATTTAAACTTTATATTTCTTTTCATTGCATGCTGAATTTTGAAGATTTATATGTTAAATTTTATTTTATTTCTTGAAGACTGGTCCAGTTTTTCTGAATAGTTTTTGTTGTCAATCAGTGTCTGCTTTTCCAGCAGTTCTTCAAATTTCCCAGGTTTATACTTTGCTGTAATATTGGAATCTGTTCAAAGTAAAAGAACAGGAAGTACAGCAGCTCTAAAATATCAGTGAGGAAATGCTGGCAATGACAGCACCCGAGTGGAAGCATTCTCTACTTAAAGGAACCTGTTAAAGACACGCGTGGAAGACTGTGCCTGTGGGATTTTATTTAAAAAAAAGACTTCATGTATAACGCTGTGTGTAGAATACACACTAAAACATGGTGTACAGACAAAAGTGGAAATGTGCGTATGCACAAAAATATCCAGATGCACAACACTGTGCAGAAGCCATCTTCTACGCACTTCAGCTCCATAAATCCCAGTCAGTGGGAAATGTAACGCACGTGCACCTGCCTGCCACCCCACCCCAACTCCTCCCAGAATTTTGCATATTTTAATATGCAAATTAATATAAAAATCACCTTCCGTTCTTTGTTTAGGTGTAAGACAATGGCAAAAGCAGGTGAAAAAAACAAAAACTTCAGCAAATGCAAAGTGGAAGCAAGGAAACAACAACTATTTGTTGGCTTAAGCAGTGGTATACTGTAAACAACAAAAGCATGGCAGAGACACTCAAAAGTTCAAGTTCAGAAAGTCGCACAGTGCCCGAAATAAAGAAGTGGTCAGATATTACAGTTGACGTGAAAAGGCGAGTCATAGCCCACCATCTGTTTATTCTGTTTCAGACAATATTACAAAAACTGACCCCATTCCAATGACATGATTAGTGCTGCTGTGCCGAGCTCGTCTTCGGCGCTGGCCGCAAACACACCTCTGCCTCAGAAACCTCTGGGAGGCCACATGGCTGTGTGCTGATGGACTGTTCTGGAGTCACAAAATGCAAAAGTGGATGTTTTAAGAGATGTGGCCAATGAACCAAGAAATATAAGGGCTGTAACTATGTGATACTGACCGGAAATTAAATGAATTGGTTAAAAAATAAATGCTGCATGTGATTGCCTGTTTTTACATTCTGCTGATGACATTCAAACGAAGTTGTAACGCTGTCTGATCTGGCTGATCATTTGGTGGGTCAGGTTCATCATACTGCATCTCCTCAGGTACAGGATAGCTATGATTGTGTGCCACATTGTATATGCAGCAGACTACATGCTTGCACAATGCAACACACTATAGAGCAGACATTAATAGAGTGGAAATGCTTTCTATTTACATAACCAGATTCATTCTCTGAAGGCGCCTTTATAGTGTAACGCTGGTGCCGAGCGCCACAGCAGATCAATTCTCTGCTCTTTACTGGTGCCTCGCTATCCTTAAAAGGACTGCTTGCCCTTTGACACACTAGTTGGAAAAAGCACCTGTGACTGTGCAGAGCTGTCATTTTATAGGTTCTCCAGCTATATATGATGTAATGCCAGCTCATTGTTTTGGTGATTTATCCCTGGCTGATGTAACTTGTCCAGTGTCAGTGCAATAGCAATGTGCGTGGAGTTGACCACTTCAATTACATTTAGAAAACCGGATGTTGCTGTGAATTGCGCTTTTATGTTTTCCAGTTCAACCACAGTGTAAGGAAATTCTGTATATCTGGATGACAAGAGGATAATACCATCCTATACAGCTGGCATGGCGCAACTCAGTAATAAATGAGAAATACCCGATCAGTCAGCAAGTTCTTGTTGAAAAGCTCCTATGGCTAAAAACCTGAGGGTGGACAGAACTTGTAAAGGAGCAAGTAAAGCACAATTCCTCAAAGTCTGCCTTTGTAAAGTCAGCGCTGGTTCAGCACACAGCTCCAATAGGATAGGTCTTGGAAATCGAAATCGACTTAGAAGACAGTCATCATCATTTATAAATAACGCAGTCTCTTCTAATTCTTCCATTTGTGATGTCTTCTAACAACACCAAAGCAGCTATGGTAGTTGCAATAGTTTGGCCATTCCATGCACCATTATATTGTTACAGAATGATTACAATCAAGTGAATTACATTTGTAAATGATATGCAATTAATTTCAGTGTATTTGATGAAACCCACATCATAGATGTGACTCTAAAAAAGAAAAGACCACAGAAACAGTAGCACTGCTTTGACGCAAAAACCGAGCAGAAAAGTGAGTAGTTAAAGGGGGAGGCTGCCTTGAAAATGTGCGTGACTTTATGCCAAGTTTAGTTTTTATACATCTTGAAGTGTGCGTAGAAATGGGTGTATGCAACATTTTTGTGCGTATGCACCGTTCATACATGAGGCTTCAGAATCTAGTAGTCAATATCCTGAGGGTGCCACAATCATACAGTGGCTACAGAAAGTATTTCGGCCCCTGGAGAGAAAACAATTATTAAAATTCACAGGCAACAATAAAAAAAAAATATATATTACAAAAATCTTCCTGGAAGCACCTTTTACCTTAATTTTACACAAAAGAAATACTTAAAGCAAAGAAATTATAGAAAGCAAGGATGACATAATCATACAATGGCTTCAGAAAGTATTCTGGCCCCTTCACTTACTGCACACTTTATGATGATGTAGGTGTAATTTTAAATGGTTAAATCTGTCATTTTTGCCCATCAATCTATAAAGACAAAGTAAAAACATGTCTTCAAATCTACGATGGACTGGCACCCTTTCTAGGGTTTGTTTTTGGCTTGTGCTTGTGCAGTATACTTACTGGGATAGGCACCAGCTCTGCTGTGGCTCTGCTCAGGATTAAGCGGGTTTAGAAAATGGAAGGATGGTGTGGATGTTTTCAGATAGTTTTATAAATTTATTAAAAATCAAAAACTGAAATCTCTTATTCATATAATAATAATAATAATAATAATAATTCATTACATTTATATAGCGCTTTTCTCAGTACTCAAAGCGCTATCCACACAGGGAGGAACCGGGACGCAAACCCACAATCTTCCACAGTCTCCTTACTGCAAAGCAGCAGCATAAATATTTAGGCCCTTAATTCAGGGCTGCTTTTGCAGCAATTAAAGCTTTGCATCTTCTTGGGTAAGTCTCTACAAGCTTTGCACGCCTGGATTTGGGTAATTTATCCCATTTTTTCTGGCAGATCCACTCAAGCTCTGTTGGATTAGATGGGAAGTGTCGGTAAACTGCCATCGTCAGGTCTCTCCATAGATGTCGATCGGGGTTTCAGTCCGCTCTGCTCATGCTCAGCCACTGTCACAGGAGTTGGTGTGAATTCTACTGAAGATGTACAGGTTATACAAGTGTGATTAGCACTTGATGAGATGGTGCGTGCATTTACATTTTTTGGTGCTTACACCTCACTTCTCATTCAACCCAAGTGGACAAACTCAGCTTTGTAGTACAGGCATGTTGTATGTCACACAACAAGCTGCCATACATTTGCCTGAGACAAGCTCCAGCCTGTCCCACTGTAATTACATGTCCGTCTTGCACAGGATACAACCTGTCCTGGCCTACTTAGCTGACACCACTGCAAGTTCACCAATACGGTAAAACTGCTAGGGAGTCTTTGGGTTGTTTTTTGTCCCTAAGACAACACGCAGCTAGTGCATTACAAAATGTAAGTACCACTCTTCTAAATGAAATTATCTCTGATCATTACTTAATTATGTTTGACTTGTTCCTGCCCTTACAAATACAATCGCACTGCTGTACATTGTGTGGTATCTCGATAGCACATCTGACAAATTTCATTATGGAAAACACCACAGACAAGCTGACATGTAATAATAATAATAACGTGTCTCTGAAAGAGGCCTTAGATATAGTAGTTCCCTTTAAAACAAAAGAGACTGGAGTACACACAGTAGAAAGAAACCCATTTAATGAGAGCACTCTGAAATTAGAATACTGAAAACTCAAGAATAGATGGAGAGCAGCTAAGTTACAATTCTTCCAAACTGCATTGACAGTTTTTACACTTTTCTGGCCTGTTTTGACTAATGTCCCAGATTAATAGATCAAAAAGAAATAATCCTTGGGTGCTTTGTAGAAAAGTTACTATTGTTGGAATCCAAAACCCTCATGTGTCTATAAAGTTTAGCAGGGCAGACTTTAAGAACTTCTTTAATGATACGATTGATAATATCAGATCCTCAGTTTCGTCATTGTTTCACAAAGTAAATGTATTGTCAAATTCTCTCTCACCTGCGGCACACTACTCAAAAAATTTTAACTTGATTGCAGAACAAGAAAATAATTGCTTTCATTTCTGAAATATAATTTAATACCTACCTTTCCCTTAGGCTGTGTAAACACAAAATGAACAAAAAGGTTAATCATTGTTCTAGCAGTCAGCATTAACAACAGATCATCATTAACTCGCCAAGAGCCTAATGAACTAAAACTGTCACTTTCAGACTATCCATGAAAAAAATTACAAAAAAGTTCACGATTTCTATGTTCTGGCCAGGATTCCTTTTCTAGCTGAGGTTCAGATCTTTGTTTTATGTCCTTTTTGTCCATTTTTGAATCATCTACTACGTTGTTTTTGCTTAAGTTTATTATTTGTATTCTTTGTTTTTCATCAATGCCCTGGATACGCTCCATGTGTTTTGTGGGAAATCCCCTAAGAGGCGGAGCCACCTGCCAATCACTGCCAAGGACTGCCCACTGTCTGTATATCTACAGTGCCTCCCACAGTTCCTGGTGGTTCATTCGAATCCACTTGGGAGTTTAGGGTTAGTTTATGTATTTTTTACTGTGCTTTTTGGTATTTCTGGATTTCTGATCTTTTTTTCTGTTTTGACTTTGCTTTGAATTTGTGATTTTTGGAACAGTGTTTGCTTGGGATTGCCTTCTTGCTGAGGCAAATCATGTATAGCTTTTGTGCTCTACAGAGTTTCACTGTTTCACAGAGCATTTCTGTGGAAATAAAACCATTTTATTTTTATGAAGTTCTTTGTTGGTCTTGTTACTAGCTAGGGTTGACGGTTTTCCCCTCTAGTGGTCATTTTTGGACGTGCTTTTTAGGGATTTATGTGTTTTGGGACTCCTAAGCCACAACAAATATGCTATGAACTATTGATATATTTGAGCCAGAGGCCTCCTTTAGCAGGGGTTCAAATTCATGTTTTATGTCTTTCTTGATTATTTTATTAATTTTGATTATGTACATTATTGTTTGTTTTTGATTTTGTCTATGTTTATAAGCTGTCTGCATTATGTTCCATGCACTTTGTGACTGGCCCCCCCCCAAGAGGCGAAGCCACCTGCCAATCACTGCCAGAAACTGCCCTCCACCCGTTAATTCCAGAGGCTCTCCCATGGCTCCTGGCAGTTCATTTCAAACACTTCTGGAAGTAGGAAGTTTACTTGTGCCTTTTTCTGTGTTTTGACATGTCGCTTTGTTTTTGACTGTGTTTCTGGACACTGTATGAGACTTTTGTTTGGTTTGATTGCCATATTGCTTCAGGAAATTCCTTTACAGAGCTTGTTTTTGCTTTAGTGGATTTTTCTGAAAATAAACGTTTTACTTTTGTGAAGGCCCTGTGTTTGCCCTCATTTCTACCCGGGGTTTGACAATAAATCCTTCCAATGGGGCATCTTTGGAAATGCTCATAGAGCTTGGGACTCCTAGTCCTTGAAAATGTCTGACTGCAGACCTTCATTGACAGACCCCTCTGATTCTGCTTCAGCCAGAGGACCCTGCAACTGGAGGTGTGAAGAGCAGGGTCCTGGAACAAGATTCTGTTGAAAATGAGACATCCGGTTGGTCCACAGGACCAAAACATATTAAATATTCTGCGACAAATACCAAGATGGAAAGAGGGAGGCACACACCAAATAGAACAATATTCGACATGTTTATTTAACAATGACAGATCTTCATGTTGTGAGGTTTCTGAACTGTTTTAGGAAACGGGACAACATGCCAACTGGACAACACGCCAAAGTGTGACTGCCCCGTCTGTGGAGGACTGCTTGTCTGTCGCCGAGGCAATTGCAGGTTTGCAGTGCAGCAGCATAGCGCCGTGGAACTAACTAGGAGCCGAACGAGATCGTGCTATAAGCTCCTGTCCTGTCATGCAAGGGACATTACAAATACAGGGAACAGTAGAACTTGGCCACTAACCTGGTCCCCACCCTATCTCGTTTGCTGTGTCTGTGTATAGGAGAGCGGTTGCTGTTCCTATTTCAAGCTGAATAAAGCTGCTTTTGCTAAAGTACTGAGACTCAGCCTCAGGGGTGCAAGACAGGGACTCATGCATCACAATATATATCTGTCAAGAAGCCTAACACCCATGCATGCACTTTCCTGTTCTTATTGGGTGTGGGACATGGCTCATAATATAACAAATATGCGCTTAGCTATGTCCTGCTCACATGCACGCTTTTTCCATTCTGTCCCCCGAAGACCATTGTCATGTTCTGCATGAGGGTGTCATTTATTCTCTCCTCTGAAAGTATCTGCCTGCATTCTTGAATGTAGCTCCTTCCTGAAATGCAGCGCTCCATGTACCTGTGTGCCAGCACTTTGTCAAACAGGCGTCCAGCTCCATCCATTTTCGGGGGCCAACAGCTGACTGCTACAATACTGTTTCTGTGAAATGATGCCACAGCCCTGCGGCTGGAGCAGCAACAAAGTGTTCTATCATTGTAAGTCTGCAATTGGAGTCTATTGTTTCGTTTAGTTTTTGTTGTTAAGTTTCTCAGATGTTATGGCTACAAATCAGGTGATATTTGACAGTGACCAAGGGAGGAGCGCACAAAAACAGGCAAGGGGCCAAAACTGGAAAGACCAGAAAAAGCAGGGTATCAAACAATGAGGAACGATGACCTCAGAGACAAAATGTGATAGCAAAGGTTAGTATACAAGAGATTTAACATACACAGAGAATTTTCTGTAGCAGGACTTGAAAAGAGTTTTAGATAGAGAAGGATTGCTCTGGAAAACCTTTTATGCCTTCATTTGAAATCAGGGTCATGACAATTACATGTGCCCTAAAGATGAGCACCGAGAATGATGTCGAACATATGCAATCCTAAATAGTGGTCAAAACGGCCCTAAAATAATAGACGATTCCAAATTTCAACATAAAAGATGTAAAAAATGACCAGAAGTAAGAATACTCCTAACAGCAGCAGCATACAGCATGTTAAACAGTTTTTGAGCATGAGCCAACAAACTTAGGTAAGTTTCAACTATTCAACTGTGATATCAATATCATTGAAAAATTATTCTATATTTAACCCAAGAGAGCTTTTAGATATTGGCTGGTTTAACAAACACTCAATTTATGTATGTAGTTTTAAGATTTCCACTGCGATACAAATGTAGACATTGTAAACTGCCTTTAATTACTGAAGTCAAACACACATTAGTTTATGATATATGATATGATTTATTACCAAAATGCAGCATCACTTCATTTAGTTTTTTATGCTTAACATTTATTTATGCCTTTACCAGCTAACAAATGTTTATGAATTAACACTAGACATTCTGTGGCTGCTGCGGTGGGCTAGCGCCCTGCCCGGGGTTTGTTCCTGCCTTCCACCCTATGTTGACTGGGATTGGCTCCAGCAGACGCCCGTGACCCTGTGTTGGGATATAGCGGGTTGGATAATAGATGGATGGATGGATTCTGTGGCTGATGCCACTTGGTATTGTGTTTTAAAATTTTTAATTGTTTTGTCAGTGTGCATGTCAAGCTCCTGTCCATCATGGACTTTTCCTGCTTTGCTGCCCCTGCCTTTGTAACTCTGAAATTCTTTCTCTGATATTTTTCTTTGTTTTTTAACAGGTTGGTGCACATATTAAATCACATGCACACATGGTTTTACGGAAGTTGCATACACAAGCAAAGAAAGTCGAATGTTTTTAATTCCGCATTTTCATTTTCTTGTATGCAGTTTCTGTTGAAATGTGAGAAAGTTGCCTTCTCGTGTTGCGCTCATTACACGTAAAATGCTCCACTCCGCATTTAAGGCTTTTCACATAACTTGGAATACAAAGTACACAGATAACATCAAAGTGTGCCAAGCGTCTGGGAGCCGTAAAGCTGTCAGTATACAAAGTGCACAGCCAGTATCAATTTGACATGGGGATAGGAGAACATGCGAGATGGCACATTATGGACAGATTGATCTGCAAGTAAATGTAGCTCAGTTTCAGTGTTTTCACAGAAATAGCAGACCTATCAACGTGAATACAAGAATAAACAGTCAATTTTTTTTTGTTTGTTTACATGTGATTCGGTACATGTGCCAAATTTTCAATATAGTTATACTCATTCTATTTTTTGTATAAAACACCTCATTCTTCGGCCAAGTCCTGCGTTCATTTGGTCCTTCCAACTCAATTCAACTCAACTCAACTTTTGTTGTCATTCATCCACATACATAGTATATGGTTGAACGGAATTTAATTCCTTACAGTCCTCGATGCATACATTTAACATACACCATAACATACTAAAACCAGTGCAACAATACAATGTAACAAAATAAAAGATGCCGGACTATGAAGCTCAAACATGCTCAGTATCCACAGTCGAGTGTAGAGTGACAGTACATAATTGGGGGAATGTTATAGAGATATAGTACTGGGTGACATGTAAGAGTTCAAAAGTCTGACAGCTTGGGGAAAGAAGCTGCTGTAGGACCTGATAGGAGGTCAAACAGTATGTGTGACGTGTGAGAGATGTCTGTCACAATGCCGGAGGCTCTGTGCAGACAGCGCTTCGAGGAGAAGGAGACCCCTATGATCCTCTCAGCTGTCCTCACTACATTCTCCAGAATCTTGTGCTCAAGGGCTTTGCTGTTCCCAACCACACAATGATGCAGTATGTCAGGACGCTCCCCACAGTTCCTCCGCAAAGGGTGGCAAGAATGGGTTTTGGCAAGCCGATTTTCTTCAGTCTCCACAGAAAAAAAGGGCATTGTTGTGCCTTCTTGACAACAGAGTTGATATTGATTGTGCAGCAGAGGTCATCAAAACTATACACACCAAGAAACGTGTTGCTATTGACTCACTCCACAGTACAGCCATTTATAAGCAGTGGGGAATAGTCAGCCGATGTTCTCCTGAAAGGGACAAGAGTACTTTTTGTCGTACCAACATTTAGAGGCAGGCTATTTTCACTGAATCACCTCACCAGATGTTCAACCTCCACTCTGTAGGATGTGTCATCATCTTTGCCGATGGAGGCCCTTTATGGTTGTACCATCCGCAAACTTGATGATGACATTGGAATCTGATTTGGCGGTGCAGTCGTTGAAGAGAAGCGTGAACAATAGTGGGCTCAGTGTCAAATGGTGTTTGATGCTCTGCTGCCAGTTCACACTAACTGTACCTTCACTAACAAAAAGTCTAGAATCCAATTACACAATGGAGTGTCAAGGCCCAGCAGAGAGAGTTTCCTCACGAACTGCTGGAGACTGATCATGTTGAACAAACAGCATTCTGACATACGTGTCCCTGGTGTTCAGCTGAGACAGTACAGCGTGAAAGGTATAGGAAATGGCGTCATCAATGGAGTGGTTTGGATGGATGGTAAGCAAACTGCAGTGGGTCCAGTAAGGTGGGGAGGATGGAGTTGTTGTGTCTTTTGATCAACCGCTCGAAGCACTTCATCACGATAAGAAACTGTGTTTATGGCAGAAATCATTATTTTAATTAAAGAAAGAAACTTATCCTCTAACAAGACAAGTCTGATAAAACCTTTTAAGTCAGCAATCAGGCAGGAGAAAAGCTGTTCATTGTGTTGTTTATTACTCTTCAACTAATGCTTCTACAGCATGATGAAAATGGTCAGAGAAACAAAGGATAGAGGGTTCATCTTATAAACTATTGAATTTACATACTGTGTCAATCAATGCATATATGTATTCTGATTGGTTCACACCCAAATGATCTATATAAAATAATAGTCTGTTCTTATTCTTATTACACCCTTTGGTTTTAGCCATCACCTTTGACATTTCTATGCATGTCAAAACTGTCCATTCTGGTTGTTTACAACACATCTTCCAACTTCTTAGTCATCTTTCAGTACATTTTATGTACTACATGTTTGTCTCTGTTGTTCATATGACCTTTATCTGGAGGCCTGATATGCCTCAACAGGTTTCTGACATGTATTAACCCTTTATGCTATTTCTTTAAGATGAATGCTATATTTTAATATGGAAAGCATATCACAAAACTTTATCCTAATAGCTATATGACCCCTAAGTCTAATTTGACTTCTTTGGCACTGGAATAATAGTGGTCTTTTTGAAGGCCGTGGGGAGATGTTAAAGATGTCCGTGAGGACATCAGTCAGTTGGTGAGCGCAGTCTCTAAGCACACACACCCAGGAGTGTTTTTCCGGTCCTGCAGCTTTCTGTGGATTGACTCTGGAAAGCGTCTGCCTTACATCGGCAGGGTCAGAGGAGTGCGTGAACTTATATGCCCATGTGTTACTTTGAACATCAAAATGTGCTTAGAAATTATTGAGCATGTCAGGGAGACAAGTATCAGTGCTGTTGGCCTGTGGTGAGATTTTATAATCCTAGGATTTTTTGAGTCACAGAAGTTGTTGTTAATCTTCTTTGTATACTTAAATTTAGATTTCCTGGTGGACTTGGAAAGTTCAGCTTGTGCCGATCTGAGAGCCCCTTTGAGAACTTAAATGCGAGTATATACGGTAATCATTATTATTATTATTATTGATTATTATACTCAGTGCATCATGCTCCTGCCACTTACCTACATATGCTGAGAAATATGTAATACTGCAATTTTATAAACTATTTACTGTATATAAAAATATCATTTTCACTTAATGCAATTTTTATGCTTTCAGATGATTGGAAAGCGTCATTTTTTCTTTTTGTATGGTTAACTACTGAAGGGGTTGTATGCCAGCTTTGGAAAGCCTCTCATGTCACAGCTTGCCTGTGGGTCGTTCTCACTCCCAGTAGAATAAAACAGGACTAAACTGGAGAATACACATTATAAAAGAAGAAAAAACTATATCAAGTGCCATCATGAAAATTAGCTTATAGTTTGTGTATAAATTTTATATGCCCAGCCGCTTTGCTTTTTACTAATAAATACTGAAACAGGTTTCTGCCTCACAGCCAAGCAACACTGGAGTTTTATTTTTTTTTATATGCTAACATTTAAAATGAAAATATTTATAAACAATAGATGCTGTGTGCCAAGAAATTATTTATTTTTACATTCACCCAAGCTGTATTAAGCTATTTGTGGCTTTCTGGGGGTTTGAGCAGTGTCACAAGAACGACAACTAGACATCATAAAGGTTTGGGGCAGCCACCCGTATAATGTGCCTTGGCTGCAAAAAGGTATTTAAAGATAGTGAGTTGTATGGCGGTATTGAATCAAGATGGCGGCTTTAAAGGCCAGTGTAGGAAGTGGTGATGTCATCAGGGCCGGAAGCGGAAGTGATGTCATCAGAGGCAGGGGCTGGACGTGATGTCATCTGAGGCATCGGAACCCTGCAGGATTTCCCACGAATGGTCTGCAAGGGATCAAGACAAACAGTTAGTGCACCCGCCGCCCCCTGGTCGGACGTGGAATTGCCATTATTCAGGCCCTTTAGTTGAATCCTACAAGCACGTGTGTGACAGCAGTAAGGATGCATTATCGGGAAAAATAGGTGCCACACTGATTCATTCTAAACTTACGCATCACATTTCACTTGAGAAGTTCCATTCTGACTTTCACACCGGTCACAGTACAAAGGCATCATTACCGCGTGTTGTAAATGGCATTTTAATTTCTTCTGATGAAGAAGACAATGCTACAGTAATTATGTTGTTCGATTTAAGCACATCCTTTGACACCATTCTCCACTCTGTTTTGTTACATAGGCTTACAAATTACATTGAGCTGTCAGGCACCAGCCTTGCTTGTTGTTAGTTCATGCTTACTGTTGATTTCAATGTTTACAGGAAGTTCTTGACAGGTCTCCGTCATTATATTCAGAACTTCAATGGTATTGCACAGGGCTCAGTACTCGGACCTTTGCTGTTTTTACTTTACAAGCTTCCACTGAGAAATATCATTATTAAACATAACATTCCCTTTCATTCATTTAAAGATGACTCTCGGTGTAAGTAAAAGCACCCTGGGATTGACTGTTGTGCCACCCTGAACTGCATAAAGTAGGGTCAGATGGGTAGTTTTAATTAATCCTGGAAGGATATGCGGTCCAGTGCCAGTTCAGTTACCATTTGCTGCTCAATGTGTGACCCCAAGCTACTTAAACTCTCAGTGACCACAATGGCTTACAAGAGTACTGGGAAGGACAGCAAGTTCAGCACTTCCCAGTTCACCTGTATGGTATTATAATCTTGAGAGTCCCAAAGCATGAATGTCCCAAACAGTGACTCGGAAAAGTCCACAGGGGGAATATACCTTCAAACTCTGTTTAGAAACAAAAATAGCAATAAAGAATCTTTATAAAATAAAAGGGGTTCATTTAATAGAAGCTTTGTCGAACAAAAATAAGATCTGAGGAGCACAAAAGCATAGAAGGCAATGCCTTCAAAAGAGGCAAAACCAATAACAACCAAAAACCCAACATGAAATCCAAGAATGGTCAAAAATCCAGAAATCACAAAAAAAATCAGCACTTTGACAATCAACCGCAAAGGACTCTGGGTTATACCGGCTTTTATAGGCCTTGATGGTGATGGGCAGGTGGGGATCGCCCACAAAATACATGGCACAATTTCATTTGAACCCCAGTGGGGAGGAACCTTGGGTGAAATAGAGCATATGGTATGAGGTGCTTGCAGGGAAATCTACTTCTACTCAGTAGAGCTCATCAAGATAATGGCTCTTAAGTTGTGAACTCATAACTCATATGGGAAAACTGACATTTTGTATATTGTGAAATCAAAATGTATTACATGTATGTTTTGTAACAGAAACAGCTGGCAGGTACAATACAAGAGTGGACAAGATAAAATTCTGATTATGCAAAATGGACATAGAAAAGAATTCTGGGAAAATAAGTGTAAAAATATTAAAGCGAGTCATTGTTTATGAGAATCAGGGTTGGCTTTACCATTTATGCAAACTGGCAGCTCAGTTGGGAAGGTGGCATTTTTTAAACAGTATAAACTCGGACTCAATGAACACTCTGACTCAATACATCTGTTTGATTATATTGTTTTATATTATTTTTCCATGCAAGTGATGTTTGGTCTTACCATCTGAGGACATATACGGGGTCTTCCTAAGTCTTAGTTTGCGCTGTGCTTTTGCATGTTGCTTTGATACGGAAATAGAACAATAAAACTAAACGATCAAAATGATAATTTTTCAATGAAACACAGCTTATGGTCCCCTGTACAAATGGGGAATCTGTGCAAAATTTGGAAGAGAAAAGTGCAACACTGTGTATAAACACACAACACACAGTCAGCTTTATATCTTAGATATATATATGCACTACCATTCAAAAGTTTAGAATCACCCAGAAATGCTCATATTTTTGTTATTAAATGACTCCTTTTTTATTAAAGTACATTTAAATTGTTTTAAAAATACAACCAAGGCATTACTAGTGTTGCTAATAGCCATCACTGCTTGAAATGACGGATTTTTTAATTATTATTTGCATACAAATGCAAAGCCCCATTTTCAGCAGCCATTCCTTTGGTGTCCTAATGTAACAAGCTTACAGCTATAATCCAAATTGAGTGATGTCCATAAATAAAAATAGAAATTAGGTTAAACACACTCAGCAAAAAGGAACAATTTCAAATTGATTAAGTGACAACAGCACTCCATTAGTCTTATATTGGGACAAAATAACTCCATGACTTCCGGGCATTGTGTAAGTAGCAGGCTTTTACAGAAGCTCTGCATTTCTTGTATTTAATAAGCTTCTGTAAAAGGCTATCCTATCTATCTATCTATCTATCTATCTATCTATCTATCTATCTATCTATCTATCTATCTATCTATCTATCTATCTATCTATCTATCTATCTATCTATCTATCAGGTAGTCCATTATCCAGGACACCATAGGGCCATCCACCTGCATATCTCTGAGTTTACCCCTTAACATGGATGGCTGGATGGTATTGTAGGTGCTAGAGAAATCAAAAAACATAATCCTCAAAGTGCTGCCAGCTTTGTCCAGGTGACAAAGCCACATACTAGTTTTACTATATATATGCTCGCTTTTACGCCTTTCCTTATTCACATAAATGTCCAGTCCCCCTCCTGTCTTCCCAGCACTGTTGAAGAAGTTCCCACAAATGTGTTGCACATGGGTGTTGCTTTCCTTGCACTCTCTGTCCAGTTTATCCCAAGCTAACACAAAGGGGTTTCAAGTCTGGAGACGGTGCTGGCCAGTCCATGTTTTGAAGTGTACCTTCTTGTTCTTTTCTTTTAACGTAGTTCTGACATAGCCCGGAGGTATGTTTTGGGTCATTGTCTTGCTATAGGATGCTGCTTACAGTACCTTTTCACCATTTTAGGTCATTGTAATAAGAAAATAAGTTTAATGTCAATGTGCTCTGTACAAACATTATTTTATAAATCCACTCACATGTATAGGCCAGACCAAAGTTAGCACACAGGGGCTCTTTTAGAACATTTAGAACTGCTAGGCAAACAATTGAATAGAAAAGGTACAACTACAAAAATGGCCATTGTACTATTTCTGTATGTTAGAGATGAAATTGAATCTTCTTTCCTTGTTTGGAAATGGGCTATTTGCTGACGTGGGGGCCTGCACATGGAGGAACCAGTATAAAAGACTTGGACATCAGCCAAACACTTCGAAGCCGATGGACGGATGGGTGATAATGTCATCCGTCCTGAAAATCCTTTCAGCACAGTGACGAAAATGACAAACTATATACAAAGTGTTGTCATGGCTTTCTCATCTGTTATGCCACGTAAATCGTCATTAAAGAAAGCTATTTTCTCTTATGTGATTTTTACCGCCGTATCACTTATGGGAGGGATATCGCCTTTTAATATCATATCTATATAGTTTTCGGTTACTTAAAATGCCGCAATTACAAAAGAACTTATTCCAGCTAGGGAGGTATCGCCCCTAGTCATTCATTGCATTTCAACAACAGCTGCACCAATGCCAAAATAAAAAACCCTGTAGCGGGTGGTAAAAGAGGCACAGGACATTATTGGCACTTCACTTGGACATCTTGTATACAAGACTCGCTGTGTGAGAAGGGTCTTAAAGGTTATCAGTAGTCCTGGATGGACATAACTTGTTTAAGCAAGGGAGGCGCTTCAGATCAGTCTGTACATGTACAGTGGCTTCTTCCTAACTGCTATAAACTTATTGAACTGTGATATCTCCTCACTCTGAGATCACTTTTCATTGAACATGTACAATAAGTTACGTAGGTAGTGTGTAATATACTGTTTACTAACATGTGCAATAATAATCTATGCTGCTGTATGTATATGCAATAATAATCCGTCCTGGTTACTGAACATTTAACACTGTATATGGCATCTTGCTAATATATACAGACATATTTTGTATGATTACTCTGTTTTTAGTTCTTGTATTTATTTGTTGTATTGTTATCTATCTGAACTATTTGACATTGGATTTTAAATGCACCTTGGGGTTGTCACAAAAGTAATTTCATAGTGTTATACAATGACAATAAACAACTTAAATTTGAAGAAAAACTGAAGTGTTCTAAAACTTTTGACTGCTATATAGACAGCCCATCTGCACACTTCTGTTGCAGTTTAAATATGGTGGTGCGCTGGACAGTAGTTTGCCTGCTGAGTCTGCGTTGCTTACTCTGGGTTCTCGGTTTCTTGGTACATCCTCAAGATCTGCAGGTGAACTCGTCACTCAAAAATCACCCAGTATGAGTGAATGTGGGTGTATGCCTACCTGTGCCCTGCCATGGACTCATGCCAAGTCCACGTTTGGTTTCTGCCATGTGTCTAATGGTAATGCCATACAGTAGACTCCTGTAATCCCAGTACATACTCGATGGATCAGGCACCTTTGTTTCACCTGTCATTGTCTCCTTTTTTACCATGCTATGGTACAGAGCTGTAGCTGCCCCATGTGGACATAGTGTCCTGCCACCTTGGCAGTTTGGGTGTACTCTCCTAAACTTCTGCACATCTGCCATAGCCTTTTATTAGTCTGCTACCCACAAAATAGTTACTTCTGGGGAATTTAATAAACGTGTAGGGCCTACAGCCTTCTATCAGGTGCCTTCCCACATTTCTGGGAACTAGATAGCCCTCTAGCAGTACTAACATTACAACAGGTCTTCCTAATAAAGTACAGGCTGTGCTTGGTCTGTGTCCTGTTCACCAACCATCTCTAGCCTATTCTAACCACAGTGTTGCCTTCATTATAGTAACTCTAGAAAGAATTAATATTGTGGAGCGCTCCAGAATGAAGGATGCCTAAGGGCACTATTGTTTCTCTTTCTATTACCCCAAACTGTTGCACACCCCGCTGTCACCTGTCAGACGAAAACTGATCTCTGGGCCTCTGGAATGACCCCAAAGTAACAAAGCTATAGGATTCTTCACCCTGCAGTATACTCACTAATCTCCATCCTCGTGGTCTCTTCCTCCATTTTTGGGCGTTCTGTACTACTCTCAATTCTCCTGCTCAAGAATGGGAACTCTATACCCAACACATCGTTTTACCAACTAGCTGACAACATCTGTGGGTGAAAACTGAGTTGTGTTGCCTCCACTGCTTTGCATCTTCTCCATTACAAACTAAATTTACATGTAATTTGCAATTTGTCTGGGACCCTAAACAGTTCTCCCTGTGACAGTGCTGATTCCAGGCATACCGATAAGGTTTGTCAGAATTGTTCAAGCCTTGAAAAATTTTCATAAAGAACCAGCTCTCTGAATTATATATGCATTTTGGTTGCATTCACGTCAAAGTCTTAGTTTTCCAAAGTTGTCAGGAAACACGTTACACATGGCTGCAAGTACTTGGCACAGTTGTAACACCAATCTACGTGACGGCCTCTGTACTTTACTTACTCACTGGTCTCATTTGATCACATAAAATGATGTCATTTTGCCACTGCAGTTATTTATTTTTTATATAGAATTTCAGTTGTTTCTCTTTAGCGATATTGTGTTTAAAATTTAGTCTTATAGTCTTAACTTATTTATCTATTTCACTATACTTTTTTATATATTAATCTCTTTTGCATAATCTGACTAACCAACCAGGTTGACATTTCAATGTATGTTGTACGCATATAACTGTATACAGTTAGGTCCATAAATATTTGGACAGAGACAACTTTTTTCTAATTTTGGTTCTGTACATTACCACAATGAATTTTAAATGAAACAACTCAGATGCAGTTGAAGTGCAGACTTTCAGCTTTAATTCAGTGGGGTGAACAAAACGATTGCATAAAAATGTGAGGCAACTAAAGCATTTTTTGAACACAATCCCTTCATTTCAGGGGCTCAAAAGTAATTGGACAAATTAAATAACTGGAAATAAAATGTTCATTTCTAATACTTGGTTGAAAACCCTTTGCTGGCAATGACAGCCTGAAGTCTTGAACTCATGGACATCACCAGATGCTGGGTTTCCTCCTTTTTAATGCTCTGCCAGGCCTTTACTACAGCAGCTTTCAGATGCTGTTTGTTTGTGGGCCTTTCTGTCTGAAGTTTAGTCTTCAACAAGTGAAATGCATGCTCAGTTGGATTAAGATCAGGTGACTGACTTGGCCATTCAAGAATTTACCACTTCTTTGATTTAATAAACTCCTGGGTTGCTTTGGCTGTATGTTTTGGGTCATTGTCCATCTGTATCATGAAACGCCGCCCAATCAATTTGACTGCATTTAGCTGGATTTGAGCAGACAGTATGTCTCTGAACACCTCAGAATTCATTCGGCTGCTTCTGTCCTGTGTCACATCATCAATAAACACTAGTGTCCCAGTGCCACTGGCAGCCATGCATGCCCGAGCAATCACACTGCCTCCACCGTGTTTTACAGATGATGTGGTATGCTTTGGATAATGAGCTGTTCCACGCCTTCTCCATACTTTTTTCTTGCCATCATTCTGGTAGAGGTTGAACTTGGTTTCATCTGTCCAAAGAATGTTTTTCCAGAACTGTGCTGTCTTTTTTAGATGTTCTTTAGCAAAGTCCAATCTAGTCTTTCTATTCTTGAGGCTTATGAGTGGCTTGCACCTTGCAGTGCACCCTCTGTATTTACTTTCATGCAGTCTTCTCTTTATGGTAGACTTGGATATCGATACGCCTACCCCCTGGAGAGTGTAGTTCACTTGGTTGGCTGTCGTGAAGGGGTTTCTCTTCACCATGGAAATGATTCTGCGATCATCCACCACTGCTGTCTTCCGTGGACGTCCAGGTCTTTTTACGTTGCTGAGTTCACCAGTGCTTGCTTTCTTTCTCAGGATGTACCAAACGGTAGATTTTGCCACTCGTAATATTGTAGCAATTTCTTGGATGGGTTTTTTCTGTTTTCGCAGCTTAAGGATGGCTTCTTTCACCTGCATGGAGAGCTCCTTTGACCGCATGTTGTCTGTTCACAGCAAAATCTTCCATATGCAAGCACCACACCTCAAATCAACTCCAGGTCTTTTATCTGCTTAATTGATAATGACATAACGACGGACTTGCCCACACCTGCCCATGAAATAGCCTTTGAGTCAATTGTCCAATTACTTTTGAGCCCCTGAAATGAAGGGATTGTGTTAAAAAAAATGCTTTAGTTGTCTCACATTTTTATGCAATTGTTTTCTTCACCCCACTGAATTAAAGCTGAAAGTCTACACTTCAACTGCATCTGAGTTGTTTCATTTAAAATTTATTGTGGTAATGTACAGAACCAAAATTAGAAAAAAGTTGTCTCTGTCCAAATATTTATGGACCTAACTGTATGTGATATACTGTATAGTGAAACCCTGAATCTTGGCACAGCATGCATACCCGTTATTTTCATTATAAGATGTTTTAAGGCTACAGGGCCTAGTGATGACCTTTTATAAAGTATATGACACACACACAAAAAAAGTCAAATATAAAGGGGGCCAAATGAGCCAGCAAATATCAGATTCAGTGGGATATAAGCCAGAACCTTGAGCAATCATGTGTGCAAATGATCAGAAAAGTACCACCTTCAATCCAAATGTCAAAATATTATCATAAAATGAAATTAGCATTTTTAATTTTTTTTAAATATCCACAAAACTAAAGAGAAAAAATTAACCATTTGTGCTATGGCTGCAGATTTTACAAATATATATTTCATTTTTCTACATTATTGCCAGGTTTAGCAGAACAATAGCAAGATCAGATAGATAGACAGATAGAGATAGATAGATAGATACTTTATTAATCCCAAGGGGAAATTCACATACACAGAGCTGCTGAAAAGGCTGCCACTCTCGGCGGCGCCTGAGTCATCAAAGCCAAAGATCAGTCTCAACTCGAAGTTATTTTGGAGAATCTAGGCGAATAGGATTGAGCTAAATGGCCTCTTCACGTAATAAATGTTGCAATGATCTAAAAAAGAAGAACAAGAAGAACAAAAATAAGAAGAACAAGAAGAAGACCTTTCTTGCATGCGGAACACAAAGGCTCATTCCAAAGGTGATTCCTATCATAGTCGTAGTCCAGAAGTACCTCGGTGAACTGCCTGGCATAGCAAAAGCTGCTCACATGCAGTCAGAAGATCTTCTTCCTCAAGAACAGCCAACATACTTTGTAAGATCCTTACCAGTAATGGCTCCTAAAGAATCCAGAGGATTCTTGGTCAATAGCAACCAGCAGAAGCTGAGACTTTTATTAATGTGTGAGTGCCCTGAAATGAACTTCCACCCTGTACAGGTTTTTGAACCTACTTCTGTCAGGATAGACACCGGGTGAGCTGTCACCCCTAACTGGACAAGCAGGTTAGAGAAGGGATGGATTGATAATGATAATATGGTGGCCCCAAAATATTTGTAAATACATTAAGATGGACTGGTGTACACCCTGCTACCTTGCAACCAGTGCTGTGTGGAGAGGCTCTGTCCACCTGTAATATTATGCTGCTATAATAATAATAATGATGATGGAGAAGCATCTGTGCAGTGGCTAAGCAGCACTGGTCTTAAAGGAGAGACAGAGTCTGATAATCACAGCTCAGCACTAGGCACTAAACACCAGATTCCACCAGAAAAATATCTTGAAATGGCCAGTAGACAGTAAATGTAGACTTTGCAACAAGGCAGAAGAACACATAAGTCATATTGTTGCAGGTTGTACAACACTTGCATCGCCTGTAATAAAGTGGCCAGCTGTGTTCACTGGACTATATGCAAGCAGCTGGGTGTTCAAGTGCCAGATAAATATTATGAACACAGTCCTGACAAGGTCCTTAACATCAATGATTCTATCATCAGGTCGGATATACCAATAATTACTGACAGAACCATTTAAGCTAATCGTCCTGAGATCATGCTGCATGATGAAAAACGGAAAGCCTGCCTGTTGATCGATAGCCGTTCCAGATTATTTGAACAATCATCATGCTAAAAGAAACTGAAAAGCTCAGCAAATACAATAACCTGGAAAACGAGAGCAGCAGGATGTGGAACTTGGAAATGAGAGTTGTGCCAGTTATAGTAGAGGCATTAGGCACATTGAAGAAGGGATTTGATCAGAACCTAAAGACGCTCCTGGGCCATCCATCAAGCTAACAAAGTGCAGAAGATCCCACTTACGGACACAGCAGACATTCTTTGTAAGGTGTCTGGGTAAATCGCTTTGCTGTCTTTTTGAGATCTGGAATTACCAGCAAACTGCCAAAGGGGAAAAGAAATAAATGTTAAGCATAGTACTAAAAATATTAATAATAATTATTATTGTTACTATTAATAATAATAATATCCATCTGCTCTGGATGGATTTAGTTCCAGCCTTGTTCCCAGTGTTACTATTATAGATGTCAGCACACTGTGATACTGAAAAAGGGTTAGAAAATTGATTGAAGGGTAATAATAATAAAATCATAATACATACTGTCACGCATGAGCATCGGAGGATCTCCTCACAGGCTTGATTAAGGTTTGTAATAACCCTGTCGGGGCAAAAGGGGGCGCTGTCACTAACATTCTCTTCTCCTTCTCTTCCCACAGCGTTGAGAAACTGTCCAGCGTATACAGTTAATCCCCCTCCTTCCGGTTTATTCGCTATAAGAAACCCAGCTGCCCAGAAGGTGGCATCTTTTACGACGAGAGCAACCCACTAGATATAGCTACTGTGAATGACCCCTAATTCGGCGGCTGAGAGACAAATCTGTTTGTTTATATTTTGCTTAAGGGCTGGGAACATAATGCCTAAAGGCTTTTCTATTGTTGGACTTCTTTTTTGTTGATTAAGTGGGACAACCCAGTTGGCGTCCCAACTTTTATCTTTATGATTCCTGTACCCGGCCACAGTACCTACTCTCTAATGTGTATAGTATACCCAACTAAAAGCTAAAGAAAATTTAAGCACACTTAGAGAATGTTTCTGTTTTTATAAAGAACTTACATCAATACAGCGACATGAAAACGTTAAAGGTCAGAGGAGTTTGTCACGTTTTCTGCTCCTTGCTCATTTCACTGATAACAGCCCTATTATTTTTTGTAAAATTACTTCTTTGACAAAATGAGTTAGAAAATGACCGGTTTACTTCCTTGATGGATGGTAATGATAAATATTTCCATATTAGGTGTGATGCTTTATCATGAAATGAGATGTGAGATATCAGACAGGACAAGTTCTGCAGGTCCTGTTGCTGTGTGACAGTCTAACCATTCCTTTCTGTCACTAGTATTCATGTGCGAGTGATCAAGGCATTTAACATCCCTTATTTACCACAGCTAATGCTTTGTTAGAAGCAGGGCAGGCATTGTATCTCCATATTGTGTTTCACAGGGTGGAACAAAAAACACCCTGCTACTCACTTTTGCCTTTTCCTGCTGAACACAGCTGAGTACAATAATTTCTTTTTTAAAGATCCTTTCAGCCGTTTCCTGTGCTCAATTTTTTGTTGTACAGCAACAAGATAAGTACGGCACATCCTGGCAGTAACTGACACAAAACAGAAACTAATGCCAGACTGGATTTAAGGTTTATTAAACTGCAAGTTGTAGATGTGTGTTTTAAAAATCATACTTTGCTGGTAAGTTTATTTTTTTTAATCTTTGTCTTAATTTAAACATGTTATTGCTGCCTCTTGGGACTCCAGTATTGTGAGTGTACTCATATTGAGTTGCATGTTTTTATTCCTTTGCTTACATGCTCTGTTTTTTTTTTTCCAATTTAACTAAACTCTGAACTGACCCTGTATGGGTGAGAAGACCCTCAGACTCAGTGGCGTCCCATCCTGGCTTGCACCCAGTGCTGCTGGGGTTGTGCTACCCAGAATTGGATTAAGGTGGTTGGAGAGTATCCATATTACTAACCGAGAATGCTAAACCGGATGATGGACGCAGGCACATCCGGCAATGGGCCGTAGCTGCAAAAAGACGTACTGCGCAGGCGCAAAAAGAGTCCGCGAGGGTCGGCTCAGGAGCCGAGAAAGGCGGACAAAAGAGGGCGAGAGAGGCGGATGAGGGTCCGCGAGAGGCGGACAAGACCACAGAAAAAAGGAGTGAGCACAGGAAAAATTGTGAAATGAGGCGCAAAGAGCACCGAAAAAAGGAAACGGCACATAAAAAAGTATTCAAATGCAAGCAAAGCACGAAACACATTGCACACGAAACTAGACCCAAAAAAAAAAAAAAAAAAAAAAAGAGGCTCGCGCACAACAGCAAGGCACCCCCCCCCCCCTACAGGCACCGGACGGGACACACACCAAGAGGGGGATTCAACAAGCCCATGGAACACAAAAAAAAGAACACAAAACCACCCCACAGACCCTACAAGCAAGGGACGGGACACACACAAAGAGGGGGATTCAACAAGACACAGGAACACAAAAAGAAAGAAGACGCTCGCGCGACAACAATCCTCAACCCCCCCCCCACACACACACATCCATAAGAAGTGACACCCAAAGCCACATATTCTAAAGTGAACATCAACACCTTCACACTAGACAGCATAGGTGTCAGCATAGGTGGATCTCCTTACAATAAAGCACTATTAACCGTTCAACTGCAGAAAAAGAAACATATTAACAGTGACTGCGATCCTTCTTATTACTTATCCATATTTCGCATTCTGAGAAAGAAACAAGTCATGAATACACGGTCACGGGTACAAAACGAAAAGGAAAGGATAACAGGAACAAACACACGAACACGAAAGAAACAACAAAATAGACGGCTATGCGGCATAGGTGGATCTCATTACAATAAGGCACTATTAACCGTTCAACCGCAGAAAAGGCTCCATATTAACAGTGAGTGCAATTCTCCTTATTACTTATCCATATTTCTAAAAGAAAAAATGTCTCGACTCCAAAAACGCAAAGCTCAACTAAAGCTTCTAACTAACGATGTACCTAAAAGTAAAAACTTTATGAACTGCATTAGATCCTACAATGGTTCATTTGCTTTTGCATATACCGGAGTAAATATCAGGCCACCAAAAGGCAATGGCCCATACTGCTTTCGCATATGTGCACAAATACTGCATCGCATTGGAACAGTGCACCCTGAAACAAATCAACAACGCAAATATGCACAAATCTACATCCTAGATCCACATGACGCAAACTATCAATCAAAGTGCTGCATCGCAACAGGCACGGATTCAAAACGAAACACCTCCCGTCTCAGACATACGTTAATGGCAGCGAAGACTACAACGGGCTTCTCACACAGCACAGGCAAATCGATTAGAGCTCCAAAACAACACGTCCCAAATACTACACATGCAACAACGCGCCTCTCAAACGGCACAAGCAAAACATACACCAGTAAAATTCATTCGGATTAATGAATGTCATTTGCAATCATTGTCATTCAGTTCACTTCCCTGAAGAAACAACTGGAAATACAAGTTATACATTTACACGTTGTTGTCAAAAGGGTCAAATTAGACTGCCTTCTTTACATTCATATACTGAATATCTACAGAGGCTTATAACTGACGATGTACCTGAAAGTGAAATCTTTATCAACTACATTAGATCCTACAAATCGGTATCCACTATGAACATTAACGGTGGCACTGCACGTGACATCCGTCTTGAAAAAATGTTGTTTATTGATGAATGTTCAATGGCATGAAGTCACTTACTCAACACCATTCATAAACTTCTACAAACGTTTATGAATAATAATATTCGATTTGAAGGAAAGGTACTTTTATGAGGAGGAGATTTTAAACAGTGATTAGCTATTCTTCCAGATGCCATGCACTCAGCTATTGTTCAGTGCACCTTAAAATACGCAGACAATTGGCATTGCTTTCAAAAGATACAGTTAGTAAAAAAGATACGATGTCCAGAACCAGATCATAACAATTGCTTATTACAACTGAGAGATGGTACACTCACCAATACAGCTGGACTTCAGGCACATATTATTACAATTCCTCAAGCCTTTATCTGCGACAACTTAGTTACAGAGACATTTCGAACAGCAATCTCATTAGACCAAATGCCCCTTTTAACACAACGCACTATATTATGTCCAAAAAATATTAATATGGAAAACAATAAAACCCAAGTCATTCCATTACTTCCTGGAGAGACACAACTCTTTCTAAGCTCTGACAAACTTGACTCTGATCACAACAATAACCATCTTAAATGACCTTACAAGTTCTGAGCTGGAATTACCTTTTACACTTAAACGGCGTGTACAAAGAAATTTTCAAATAAACCTTTACACTGTGCCACACACTTTATTGTTTGCTTTCTATTTGCATCATCTACACCGTCACACTATTCTATATCTCATTCATACATCACGCTCTTTGTCATTCCCAACACCAGGGGTTGGCGAGCGAAGCGAGCAGGGGGCGGAGCCCCCTAGTTATTTTACATCCTACAATGTGTCCTAGTGTGGACAAACATACATTTTAGCACCTCTGTTTCAGTGAATTGTTTACTGTGGCAAGCTGGAACCTTTCTCAGCAGCAAATGGGACAAAGCATGAACCCACCCTGATGAGACAGCAGTTCCTCACAAGTAAGTCACTCATGAGCACATCTTTACTCCGAAATCTGTAGATTTGTGTTTTTTCGTGTAACCTGTTCATCAACACAGCACTCCACCACCTGAACCCTCTATTTTTGCAGTAAACATTAATAGGTTGTCAGAGCAGTAGTGACCACAAAGTTGCCATATACCCAGGATGTGCTTTCGATCCACTAATGGACTGATTCGGACTAAAGATTTGGATAAAGATGCCAGAGTGGTCCTTTAGAGTGATGCCATAGGTGAACCGTTTCTTCTTTTCCCAAAATACCCGGCCACATGAAAGTTGCAAAAATTACTTTTATTTATTTAAATCTGTGATAGCCTCCATAAAGTAAATAATCATGACTAGATGGTTAACAAAGTTGTGAAATACCAATGGGTTCCTAATTTTAAAAGGTCTCTACTGTATACGTTCATTAACACAGGCTAAGTTCAAGTTTTCTTAATCTGTTAATGACCTTTTAGGTGGCCTACCATACATTAAAGATTTCCAGTTTTTTTCTACATATTAGGAAGTTTTTCAAGGCACAAAGAACCAACGTCATATGCAAGGAACCCTGAATGAAATGGTGCTTTGTCAAACAATGGAGCTATGAGGATCTGCACAGTCCAATAAAGAAGCATAAAGTACCATTAAAGAGACACTGTCTTTAGGAGTGTATATAGATATTCGGGATGCATTTATAAAATCAGTATGTTCTAAATTATGTTACCTCTGGCCTTCCAGCGCCACCAGCAACTAACGGCAGTCTGTATTTCTTTGAGTAATGGCCTACATTGTTCTGTCTGTTTCCAAATAAATAAGCGTTTCACGAAATAGTTGACAAACTAGCACCTCACCATGGATGTCCTTTAAACGGAACAAACAGACGTGAGGGATTTGCACAGGGCCGGATTAAGAGCTTTAGGGGCCCGTAGCACATTTCAAATTTGGGGGCCCTTTTGGTCTGCGTCATCTGAAGTTTAGATTCTAAATAATTATTTTACTCCTGATTATAATAAGAATCTTATAATATTTATGTGAATTTTATGTGTTTGGCCCCTAAAGTTTTGTTGTGTAAGAAATTTACAGTTTAAAAACGTAAAGATAATATTTTTAAAGACCAGTTTTTCAATGCTACACTTTTTCATTAAATATTGGGTCCACCATCCACCATGCTACATGTGCCTATTGGTTAATCCGGCACTGGATTTGCACCTTCGCTATTCATTAGAACTGAACGGTGACTCCCCGGAAAGAGTACATGAGCATTCAGATTCCAAATGTGATTCACCCAAATTTTGAATTTGAACTGAGCCAAACAGCAGTAAGAAAAAAAACTGGATGTGACTAAAATAAGAGTAGGCGTGTTCTTCGGAAATACGTTAATAACAGGAAGCCTAACAGCTGGGCTGGAGCTGCGGGACCGCAGCCACAAGTTCGGCGACTAGACGCTTCTGGTCGCCAGTTTCTACAATCCACCTATAGATGGCGCTCCGTCCAAAGAGGTGCAGGGAGAGTAAAAGGGGCAGCTGGTGGGTGAAACCTCCCACGCCTAACGCCCCCCTTCCCCCCGTACGTGTCGGAAGACTTCCTCCGGACGCTTAAGCTGTGCTGAAGAGAAGCAAGAAAAGCTGGAAAACAATCACAATTTTCAATAAACGACGAGCTCCTCTTCAGTGTCAGGAGTTACTGCTAGCCGCGTGCTGTACGTCCGTTTCACAATAAGCGAAGATGCAAATCTGCAAGCGTTAATCTCACACATGCGTCAGTTTCTGGAAATGCATAAATCTGCGTGGGTTTCCTCCGGGTGGTCTGGTTTCCTCCCACTGTCCAAAGACATGGAGATTAGGTGAAATGACGGCCCTAGCCTAGTGTGGGGTTGGGGTGTGTGTGTGTGTGTGTTCGCCCTGCGATGGACTGGCAGCCTGTCCAGGGTTTGTTCCAGCCTTGCGCCCTAAACCAAATGGGATTGGTTCCAGGAGTCCCCGCGATCATGTTCAGGACTAGGCGGGTTAGAAAATGACATTAATAAGTAAAATTAATTCCTGTTATGAAATGAAATGTATCCTTGTGCTCACCTGCCAGAAATACTTGACAAGTGATTCTAAATTGGCCCTAGTGTGTGCTTTGTGTGTGGGTGTGTTTGTGTGTGTCCTGCGGTGGGTTGGCACCCTGCCCGGGATTGGTTCCCTGCCTTGTGCCCTGTGTTGGCTGGGATTGGCACAAAGCAGAACCCCGTGACCCTGTGTTCGGATTCAGCGGGTTGGAAAATGGATGGATGGATGGATGTTTTGTTATATACAGTACTTAATTTTGATCATATTCAATGCAAAATTAAACTCCTTCCACGAACTCGTCACCTTGACATGCTAGCAGGTATGTGAAAGGACGTATCGTCTTTGACACGGATATGTGCTTATCTAGAGAGGGTACTTAAACAGTCAGCCAGTGTCTAACCATCCTGAACAGGGTAGCGGGGTGTGCTGGAGTCTACCCTGCCCAGCATTGGGCATAAGGCAGGAACAAAGCCAGGCCATCGCAGTGCGAGTACACATACAGGGGTCAATTTAGTATCGCCAATCAGCCTAACCTGCATGTCTTTGCACTGCTGCAGGAAACCCACGCAAACACAGGGAAAACATGCAAACCCCAGGCAGGGACAACCCAGGATGCGAACCCTGGTTTCCTTACGGCAAGGCAGCAGCGCTACCACTGCACCACTGGGTATTTATACAATATAAAAAAAGTAAAAATCACACGGAAAAAATACATGTACATTATGTTATAGCTGGACTGTTGTTGTATTTAAAAGGAGAAATCAGATTTCCAAATATTTATCTGTACAATGTTGATAATGTTCCACACATGTCTGTTTGAAGTCTTTTTCCATTACAATATGAAATGCAAAAAAACGTTTGAGTTTGGTTAGACGATAATGCATACTAAGTAAATAAATATTTAATATGATGTGTGTGAGCGTAAACACCGATCCGTCTACCCCGGAACTTAACAAGGGGGTTGTAAAATGGACGTACTGATGGATGTGCGCGGGTGTCCTGCAATGGACCAACGTCCCCTTCAGGGTTGTTTTCTACCTTGTGCCTGACGCCTTAGGGTAAGCTCCAGTATTAACCCATTATGTTGCAATGTTTTTAAAAAACAAGCAAGTTGTTTATAAATGGAAGTAATTAGAGGACTATTACTGTTAACATTTTTAAGAAGCTGTCCTCTAAACAGGACACTGAAAATCAGTGTGTTAACGCCCTCCACCGTCAGTTTAATTAAATGAATGAATGGATTATTTTTTTGGTTGACGTCCCATCAAGCGTCGGCTTTTTTCTTGCGCCTGATGTGTCAGATATTGTAAGTTGTATTGTAAGTTAAGAAAATGATTATTATTTCAGCAGTACATTGCATTATATTAAAATTCTGCAAAAAGAACTTCTAAAAATAACAAGCCATAAACTGATTAAAATTATAAACAAATACTGTACAATATATAACAATAAAAGGACATAGCTCATTTTCAAGCCCGCTTAATCTGATTTAGAATCGCGAATTGCCTGAACAGACAGTAATGGACCAAACTTTTAACATCAAGTGTTAAATTAATAAGAGGATAAATTCGGTGACTCTGATTTACAGAATAGAACTGACCTTAAGTGTACTAGACTGTCGTCCCGTCCAGGGAAGGTTCCTGATACTGAAAAGGGGATGTGCTCCGAGTACTGGCGACTGCTTGATGCGAAACTGACAAACGGTTAAACATTGGCACATACACAATAGTTTCAATACTCGAAATATCTCATCCAGTACCGCCGCTCCCTATACGCAGAGTACGCAGTCTGCGTAGGGCACCAACTCCCAGGGGGGCACCATCCCAGCTGCTCAAAAAAATTGTTTTTATATATTATAATAATAAATTAATATTAATAATATACATATACAAATAAACAAAAATATAAACGTATATATTGCATTTTACGGTGAACGCAGAGTAGGCTAAGCACACCTTATTTGAATAAAGTTCTATTTTGGCCCCTATAGTAGGTGTTTTTTTTATTATTTTTACTTCCGTAATATTTGGGGGAGGGGGCACAAAAGTAAATTTCTGCTTAGGGCACCCATTTGGCCAGCAGCGGCCCTGATCTCATCAGTTAAACTGAGTACTCTGGATTTTCTCATGTTTTTTTTATCTAACTCACCGGCACGTTACGTCGCTAACAGCATACTGTACGTCAACTGAAAACGTTGAATTCGAAGGAGTTACACGTTGTCAGAAGTATGCGCATAGGTGTCAGACGGAAATTACACGCAATAAACAAATACTACAACTGATCAGACCGTTATATCATTGTATTATATGTGAGGCTCAAAAACATTGAAACGACACTCAAAGCCCGCACCTGCCTAATACACGCACACAGCCAGGCTCACTGACACAAGCACCAGCCCTTTAAGAAAGAGGAGCCTCGCTCGCCGTTTTAGGCGAAGTACAGGAAACTGCACACGGTCCCTGACTGCCTTCATTCTGGTTTCAGTGCCTTTCGTTTTTGCTGTGGCTACTGCAGAAAGGGCGATCGCACTCACGTTAGGCGGAAGTGTCCTAAGTTAATTTGTTTGTGTATCTGTATACTGCAGATGAAGACGACAACCCCGATGTACAGGGATGTAGCGAATTTAGGCTTGGGGGCAAACGTCTGTGAGGTGAGTCCGTCTTTTTGATCTTCTTGCTAACAGTAGGCACTGAAGGTATATTGAGGCGCAGTGTTTTCAGCACGTCTGCCCGCCCGCAGCGTCGGTCTGCTAGTGGGCTCTAGTATTTACTCCACTGAGAGAGGAGGAGGAGGAGGAGGACGACGACGACGAAGAAGAACAGGAGGAAGGTAAACACTAGAGTTAGACACGTTCTGCATTCTGTTCACAGCCAAGTTGTTTTAGCTTGGAGAGGAAGGTGCTGCTGCGGTGAGGTGCCCCTCCAGTTACTTCACCTGCTTTGGCGAAATGGGGGGGCTTGTGTCAGTGGCGGTCGATGTCGCGGTCCCGTTCCGTCATTTACACCTCTCTGGGAGGCGACTTGCCAAAGCGGATGCTCGTTTAAATCGTTTCTGTCCGTAAACTTGTGAGTGTCGCGAACAGCACGAGGTTTGTTGTGTGACAGGTTCACGAAAGGCCACTTAATCTCATGTTGTCGCTACGTTTTTACTGGACCACTACGATTGGCCTTCATGTCAAGGGCTGCATTAGGCTCACAAATCTCATTGTAGCCTGGCGTCTGTCAAGAACGACGGGATCATGAAAGGAACAATGGCCAGAGTGTTAACGGCTTAGCGTGCGGAGTCGGTGACAGCGTCCACACTGCCTCGTTTAAGGCCAGCATCCAGCGTGCAGCACATTCTTTCTAGAAAAGTCAGTAGATGGCTGACAAGTTATCATTTGCCCACAGTTGTAGGACGTCTTCTCTTTGCACTTCCTCTGTGTTATGTAATGGACTATAGCCAACGCTCATAAATCTTTAATGTTAAATAGTTACTGGTTAAGCACTGCCTGACAGTTGGATTTCTGTCTTAAAAGCGGAGAAAAGATTAAAACGCCAGAGCCCCTCTTGTTGTTTACTGTTAGGGTGTCAAACAACTGAGAAATATTTGTAAAATCTCACTTTCATGTAAATCGATTAACTTTTGACCAAAAATCAATTAACAGACAAACAGGGAGCAGAAAGAGACATTCATTTGGTAGTTTTGTTGTGTATCATTGTACAGTTCAAGTGAATTCAATTTGTTAAGGACAAAATTTAACACTTTTAATTATGCTTTATACTTCTAACTTATTAGGTGCATTTTGCCTGAAGAAGGGCCCTGAGTTGCCTCGAAAGCTTGCATATTGTAATCTTTTTAGTTAGCCAATAAAAGGTGTCATTTTGTTTGATTTTCATAATGGCTAACTCAGTACAACACCCTAGAACTATGGACAGGGCGAGGAAGAAGTGCAACTCCCAGTCAGTCCGTCCAGCTTCCTTCCTTAAGCTGCCACTTCAACTATGCACAGAAGTAACTTTTCACTTGGGGAGGCGCTGGAGCCTGGCTGTCCTTTCATTAAGTTGTTTATACTCAATTCCACATTTTAGCTAATGTTGAAAAGGCATAGGTGATGGTAACCTTTACTTTGTAAATCGTGAAGAGAGCAAAAATATTTAACAGCCTTCTGTAAATGTGTACATGCACTGTAAACACAGATAACTGTACACTGAGGACCTAATACAAGTATAGGCACACAAAAGAAACCATCAATAGGCATTGTTTGGCGTAACAGCTGTCTGTCATTTATCAATAAAACCTTACACAGTACACTGCTGCCCTCCAGGATTAAAAGCTATGTTTTGTTGTCTATCTGTAGTTGTTTCCTGGCTGCTTTCCAGTTATTTTAAAAATAAAATGAGCACTGCCTATAATTACTGTAGTTCAGTATTCTTTCCTGAACATCAACATTTTCATTTTGTGTTCCATTGGGGGAGCCTTTTCTGTACCTACAGTGCATAATTTTTAGCATACTAATCCATTATGGATTCTTGGTTCCTATATCCCTGTTGCATCATCCTTTTATTTTTCAAAATTAAGTTATTCCGAAAGAGTGCTAGCATTGCATGTAAACCTCAGTATGGTACCTGGCCAGCTCAAGACAAACCTTCACATATACCAGGGCAATTTAGAGATGCCAAGCTACCTAACTTGCGTTGAACCATACAGTAGACATGAGGATTAAGCTACCAAGTAGCATGGTAGACAGTAGGATTTTAGGGACTTTCAAAACTCGACTTGATTTTATTTTAGAAGAATTAGCATCATGCTTTATTTTTCAAAATTCATTTATTCCAAAAGAGTGCTAGCATTAGGTGCAAACATCAGTATGGTACCTGGCCTGCACAAGACAAACCTTCGCATATGCCAGGGCAATTTAGAGATGCCAAGCTACCTAACTTGCGTTGAACCGTAGATACAAGGATTAAGCTACCAAGTAGTTGGGTTGGGTTTGTTGGGTTGAATGGCCTGTTATCGTCTAGATTGTTCTAATGTTTTAACTGTTGGACATGGAAGTAATTTGAAGTACAAGGTAGGACTCCTGCAGGTGTAGGGTGGTCAATGTGGAATCTCCTGCACACAGCTTAGCTGGGTGGGATCTGAGCCAGGGATTGTGGAGCTATGAGGCCGTAGCAACAACAAATTCACCATATTGCTACCTCACTTCTCTACAGATTTTAACAAGCAGGATTATATGCAGAGATGTTTGTTTGCTGTTTGAGTCCATGCATTTCAGTTTGATTCTACAGAAATGAAGAATGGGTTAATTTTTTCACATGTATACTGTATAACAGTAATGATTACTTTGTTTTGATACTGAGCACAGGGTTGGTTTAGTTAAATACAGAAATATTTACTCTGACATACTTGTAAAGTAAAAAAAAAAGTTAAATTATGAAAGAGCTTAGTTTGAATGACAGCTTAGTTTGTGTTGATAGGCTATGATTACATGAGACAAAATTTACTCTTGATTGCTACTGTAAAAAATATGGAGTTTTCTGTTTGGAATAAAATACATTAATGTTGTAAACATTACTTTTTCTACAGATATAAGGAAATGTAAGTTTTTGTGATTTATTGATGTTCCATGCATAAATGCAAGTACAGTTGTGGGATTTTATTGTTGAAACTGGTACTGTGGTGTTTTCGGTGTATATGACACTATTTTTGAATAAGTAAATAAAGTGGAAATAATGAATGATATCTTGTGGTTGCTGCTGGCATTTAGGTGTTGTATTGTCAACATCTTCTGAAATAAACATAAGCACCACATTATCATTTGCTTTTTCTTCCTTTGCTGGAAGCTGCAACCATCATGGAAAACATTCTCTACAGTTAAAATGGCATCTATCAGGGTATTTCTTGGGATATTTAGGCCAACATCACCTGTAGAACCTTGAGTTGTAGAGCATCTCACAATTAACGACTCCAGTTGCTGAATTTTGTTACCTTGAATATGTCTGATTACCTGACTAGGAGTCGCAAGGGATGGTTTATTACATGACTCCCTTATGACCTTTCAGCTCAGTTTCACATTTCCAGAGTAGTGCAAGTTTGCTGCATTTTGACAACCAGTTAATATACTTCCTGAGAGTACTGGTGAATATACAAATGATTTCTAGGTGTGGGGAACTTGGCTGAAGTCTTGGCATGTTTTTGTTTGTTTCCTTTCTTTCACACTCATGAGCCATCAAACAGTCAAGCCCCTTTTTCTTTGCATTGCATTCTATGCATTGTACTTCCAGCTGAGTGCTTCTTTCTTGTCTGCTCTCATACAATTTAAGACAAAATCAAGTTTGTTGTGGAGAGTCACTGAGCATGTCACTGTTCATGACTGGAACTCATGGGTGTGGGCCATGACTCGCCACAGTAGATGATGGCTGTGACTGAAAATTACTGGGAAAGTTGTGTAGTGTGACAACAGCCCAATGTTAAGTTTTGGTTAGTCTGGATGTTTGTAAGCATTTTATTCTATGATATGTACAAGTGTTTTTTTTTTGTTTTATTAAACAAGTGCTTTATATTGTTTTTCTATAATATTCATCATTAATATTCTAGAATGCCCAGGTAGGTGCCTAAATGGCTCAAGTTTGCAGGACTATGACTGTATCTGACTTTGACTTTCTTTTTAACAGTTTTCATCTCCGTTGTTGTCCATTGTTCATAGTTCCTCAATTAATTAACAGACATATATTGTTAATTTACATTTATGTTAATCAGTTTCTGCTTTGGTTTCTGTGTGTTTAAAAAAAATCTGTATCTTTATATGTACTAATTATGTATTTAGAACTAGTATAACCTATACCTGCATTTTACCTCAGCATTTGTGTCTGCACTCGGTAAAGATGTATTGTAATAATCTTGTTATAAAATAGACATTAATTGAAAATATGTGTGAGTTTTGTTTTTGTTTTTTTTTAAAGGAGGCTTTGTGTTTTATATTGGAACAATTACAAGATTGGGTGGCACGGTGGTGCTCATTTTAAATTAAACGTCGTTGTAGCGATGAAATTGGTAACTGCGCTGCTGCAACAACATTTGATGCGTTTGAGAAGCTGGTGTGAGATTGGAGGAGGCAAGAAGATGTAAAAAAAAAAAAAAATAAATTTAAGTGTTGCATTTTTGAACGGGCATATAAGTTAGGGTCTAATTTTATTATCGATTTTTTTGGGTTTCAAGACCTGACTTGTATGCGAGTATTTACGGTAGCATCCAATGTTATAATTGACATCAATACGGGTTTCAAATAATAAAAAGCCATTGCCAAGCTGTTTAGTTCTAAATTCAGTAGTTGCTAGTTTTTATTATCTTAGATATATTTTTGTAGGGTGGCACGGTGGCGCAGTGGTAGCGCTGCTGCCTTGCAGTAAGGAGACCTGGGTTCGCTTCTCAGGTCCTCCCTGTGTGGAGTTTGCATGTTCTCCCCATGTCTGTGTGGGTTTCCTCCGGGTGCTCCGGTTTCCTCCCACAGTCCAAAGACATGCAGGTTAGGTGCATTGGTATTCCTAAATTGTCCTTGGTGTGTGGGTGTGTGTTTGTGCCCTGCGGTGGCCCCTGGGGTTTGTTCCTGCCTTGCGCCCTGTGTTGGATGGGATTGGCTCCAGCAGACCTCCGTGACCCTGTATTAGGATATAGCGGGTTGGATAATGAATGGATGGATATACTGTATATCTACTATATTGCTTTATATATTCTATGTTGCTTTATCTGTTCCACCATTTAAACTACAAGTCAACCAATTCAGATGTGATTAAAATGCACATTGTAGACTTCAATTTAAGGGTATTTGCATGCATTTCGGTCACACCATGTTGAAATTACAACACTTTTTCTACATGGTCTCAGTTTCAGGGAACCATACTGTTTGGGACATAGCAATGGTAGGCTTATTAAAGCAGTCATATTTAGCACTTTGCCACATATCCCTTGCATGCAATGACTGCTTGAAGTCTGTGATTCATAGACATCATTGTCCCTAGTGTGTGCTTGGTGAGTGTGTGTGTGCCCTGCGGTGGGCTGGCACCCTGCCCGGGGTTTGTTCCTGCCTTGTGCCCGATGCTGGCTGGGTTTGGCTCCAGCGGGCCCCCGTGACCCTTGGATAAAGGATGGATGGATGGAAGATCATATCCTGGTTAGGAGAAATGGTTAATATGGAAGTTGAGAATTTGTTTCCCTGTTTAATTGATCCAGAACTTTCCATCCAATAATTTGCTGTAAACAATTTACTAAAAAACTACTGTAAAGAAATATTGCATCAGACATTTTATTGTATTTCATTTATGTGTACCTGTCACTGATTAATCGTCTGTTAGATGACTACTACGCTAGTGAGTGTTGCACAATTTCTAGGATGACTATCAGAGCAAGACTAGTTTGAGATAAATCTGTACAAATCATTAACGGTGTAGTTCCTCTTTGTTGTGCTAAATTGCCAGTTGGTGTAATGAAGTTAAAAGTTATCTTCCTTAAGAACTGGATTTTTAGAATGAATTTACAGATTGGTGCACATTTAGCTAATTGTGTGTGTTTGCACATATTATGTAAAAAATATGTTGAATGAGGAAAAGAAACCAAATAGAAAGAAGAAGTGTTTCCTTTTTAGGAAGTAGATAGTTTCTTCTGAGAACAATTTAGGGTATAACGCAATTGCTAATATTGGGTAATTTGTAGGCAATTAGTACCAGCCCATTTCTTCTGGGAGAACTTAGTTTCAGTAATTTTTCCAAGTCAGTTGCCACTTATTCTCAGATTTAACATTGCAATTCTTGCAATTATTGTTCAGAATTAGTGATCAGAAGAAAAGAAAGTTAAACTAAACCATCTAAAATATGTGATGGGTTTCCTTTTAATATTTATCAGGTCTAAAAATTGACACTATTAGCATGTCTTGTCCTTGCATGTCGGTTTCTGTTCTGCACCACTGAATTTTTAAAAATATTGCTGAAGAAGTTGTCAGTTTGGCAGGAGGGTGTTAACTGAGCTTTCATCAAGTTGTAAACCATAGCAAATTTTAGTAAGCAGCATTAAAAGTCTTCATTTCTTGAATAACATGCGGACAAATGCTGTTCTGTGTCTTCTGATTCTGGCCATAACAGGGTTTAAATGGGCATTCGGTCTGCTTTCTTTTAATCTGGCAATCCCTTGCAGCAGATGTTGCCAAGCTATTAAATTGCATGGGGTGTAAGCTTCCCTTAGCCTTTTCTCTGTCAGGGCGGGCATTGAAATCCATCCATCTTCCTCCCACTACCATTTTCTAGTCGAAAAGTGAAACAGTACACTTAATGCCTACCATAAATTAATTTCTCAACTTTTTAATGTGAAAATGCAACTTTGTAAAGGAGTGCTTTGAGTTAGCCTAGCTTATTCCAGAGTCCCTGTCTGAAACATTTTTTTCTATGTACATCACCACATACTAGCATTTGAAAACCAGATTTACAAAAAAATCTACTTTTTATTTTTTTATCAACCAGACTTAAAAAAGTCTACTTTTTTATTTCAGAGTGTCATGGCTGTGGTAAAAATCATTTAAATAAAATAAAAAAAAAATCTGCACTTACAAAGCTTGAGGTATCCTTTCTAACCAATAGAAATTGAAACATCATCATTTTCATTTTTAATTCCAAGAGTGAGTTTTTATCTAAGAGTTAAGTACAATAATCTTTCATACTTTTCCAAAAATCTGTTTTTTGTATTCAAATTGTACAGTAATATATTTTATTTCTTTTTTAATCTGATAAACTCATCTGTTTGTGGACATAGAAGAGTATCAGAAAATGATCAGGCCACATATTGAAGTCAACAAACCATACTTTCATCGTATTTACTCCTTGTTATTAAAAATCATAATCAAAATACAAATCTCACTTTTAGTTGACATTAGTAAAATAAATAGATGTTTAGGAACACGTTAAACATGTTTATCTTTAAAGATCCTAAAATTAATTACATACATGGAATAAAACCTTTAAGTACCAATTCCTGACTGCTTGTGATTGATCTTGTATATATGAGGGTCTTCTAAAATATGAGCATATGCAATCTGTGATTCAATAATTCTATAAACACAGAGTTACTTCATGTCAAATCTGCATACCTTTGTTTATGTCTCTACAAAATCTCCACTCTGAATTCTGCATTTTTTTTTCTGCCTTCAAGAAAGTTTGAAGATCGCATTGTGGTTGAAATCTGTTCCTGTTATGTGTATACTGTTGCCATCTTTTTTTTTTTTTTTTTGTCACACATTATTTACTCTATGAGTGCATTTATTCATTTATTTTTTTATAGCTCTTAATAAAGATCAGTTCACTAGTGATCACTGCGGTGTTGATTGTTTGTATTTCTGTGCAGCAGTCTGTGTTTAAATTGCCATTCTTTTTTTTATATTTTGTTTTTAACCCAACAATCATCAAAGAGAATATTTGCAACTAACAGTTTTTTACCCAAGGATGCAAAAGCAGCCTCTGTGTCCTTAAGAGGTCGACTGACAATAGTGATGGAGAGGTTCCATCTTCAAACATATTATTACAGTCTAATACTGTTTATGAATCCATTAAGAAGCAGAAAATGTGTAACTAAAAATTGGGTGAATGAACATAGTTCACCACCTAGTATTAAGGCAATTTAATTACATTCTTCCTAGTCTGAAACTCTTAACACAGTAAACTTCCTTATTCCGAACTGTTTACATAAATTATACACAGACCCCATTTACTAGATCAGACTTTCAACCTACATGACAAACCATTACTTTTCCCATTTAATCAAAGTGTAGGCTTGGCTACAACACTTAAAACATACCTCTCTCTTTATGTGGGTTCTGCCATTATGACATTCTCTTTACTGCATCTTTGTAGAGTGTAACACAGATAGGCAAGCTGAAAGTTGCATAAAACATACTTCATAGAGCCTTCACAAACCACAAAACTCCTTTTGGGGAGAAAAGACCTGAATCAAACTGGGAAATCCTGCACATTCCCTAATTGAGTTTCTTTTTTAATTTCCTAACTTTATAAACTTTTCCTTTAATATTCTCTTTAAGGTTAAGATCATTTTTTAGGGTGGTCAGAGGAACCAATTTAAAGATGATAAACTCAAAGTCTACAATACAAAAGATCAGGGGCCTCATGTATAACGCCGTGCGTAGAACTCACACTATAACATGGCATAAGCACAAAAGCGGGAATGTGCGTACGCACAGAAAAATCCAGATGCAGGAATCTGTGCGTATGCAAACTTCCATGTTCTTCCGCTACATAAATCCCGATCAGCGTGAAAAGTAATGCACGTGCACACGCCTTCTGTCCCGCCCTAACTCCTCCCAGAATTACGCCTCTATGAATATGCAAATCAATATAAATAGCCCTTAAACTCAGACTTCTGCGAAAAGACAAGGGGAAAATAGAAGAATTTCAACAAATACCAAGTGGAGGCAAAGAAAAACGTACTATTTGTTGGTTTAAACAGTGATATGAACGACAAAAGAAAGTTGATCAAGTGACAGAGTGTCAGAGAAACTCGAAAGCTCAAGTTCACAAAGTCGCACAGTGCCCGAAATAAAAAAGAAGTCACATATCAAAGTGGCTGTGAAAAGGCGAGTCGTAGCCCACCGTCTGAGTGTCGTATGAAAGCTTATTAGGGTACAGAGAAAAATAACAGGCACACAGTGGGGAAAAAAGCACGAAATGTCAACTTTAATCTCGAAATTTCCACTTTAATCACATAGTTTATTTTGTCATTAAAGTAGGACATCATAAACTTCATCTTAAAATCATTTAATTTACTAGTTTCTCAAATCCCATCGTAACTAAAGTAGCACGTTAAATGCTTTGTTCTGTATTTGATCTTCTATGTGCTCTATGTGTGTGAATCACTACCTGCTTCTTAAACGGGCTTTCTCTTTCTCCAACAGGACACAGAATCCATTACATTCGTAATATTACAGCTCTCTGAATAATTAAAACACTGAGATGTATACAGAATATCTTTGTCATGATGATAGGAATGAAAGCATGTTATTAAACATGGGAACATGGTGGCGCAGTGCTTGTTCATGTCTGACGCAAGATGCTTGCTGCGCCATGCGCGACCTTTAATGAAATAATTTATCGCAGCAGTACTGTCTCTTTCAAACATACTAACCTCCAATTCTTGTCCTTACTTTTCTTTCTCCAAATACCCAATCGCCACACAATCAGCTCTGTAATAGATGTTAAGGCATCTGTAAGCTTAGAACGACGATTCTTCAAAACGTTTAAGGAACATTGAAATATCTTCGTACTACATGTTTAATTATTCTATCTAGCTATCCTACCAGTGTTGCGCCAGCCCAGCAAGAATAAAGCACGAGGTATAGAATAATCCGTGAACTAGGCAGCGTTGTGGCACCGTGTCCTCACATGTTAAATTAATAACAATATAGATTATTTAAATGAAGTTAAAGTTTTATCTGTATTATATAATCAACATATTTTGCTGCATTTCATCTTAAAAATGATATCGTCATCATATGTAAATACACGCTTTATAAAGTGGCTCAGGTTGTGCAATATTATAACTGTATCGCAAGTTTACAGTGAGGTAATTGTACTTATAAGTACAAACAGTTCAACATGGAGCACTTGATGGACTGATTGAGTGCGTTTATAGTTCTTGGGATGAAACTGTTTCTGAACCGCGAGGTCAGTACAGGAAAGGCTTTGAAGCATTTTGCCATGTCTGAGGCAACGTGTGCTTGTTGCTGTATACTGATAATTCTCTTTCCGATCAGCTGCTGCTGTGATTTCAAACTCGGATACAGTGATATAAATACTCCCAAGTGGTGCAGTGAGAGTAATATGGAAAAAAGTGATCTGCTGTGGCAACCCTTAACGGGAGCAGCTGAAAGAAGAAAAAGAAGGTGCAGTGAGAATAACAACGCTAAAGCAGTTATGGTATTTGGAATACTATGGCTATTCCCTGGACCATTGTATTGTTACAGGTTAATTACAATCAGATGCATTACACTAATAAACAATATGCAGTTAGTTTCAGTGTATTTATAAAGCCGCATCAGGAATGCAGATCTAAGAAAGAAAGGGTAACCACACAGGAACAGTAGCACTGCTTTGACGCTGGGTGCCGCAAATCTGCAGAACCGATCGGAGAACTTACGTACGCCAGGGTATGAGGTACCGTGTAAATGTGTGTGGCTTTACGCCAAGTTCAGGTTTTATACATCGCGATTTGAGCGTGGAAACATTCGTATGCAACATTTCTGTGCGTACACACCGTTTATACATGAGGTCCCAGATTAGCATCACTAGCTGGGTGACTCTAGCCACAGCACGTCTCCTATAGCACCATGTGATTCATCAAATAGGACTTCATTTTGAGACTTACAGTCATTTTGATGAGATAGACAAAAGGAGGAGATGGAAGGAGAAGGTAGAGAGTGGAGGTTTGAGGAAGCTGCTCACAAACAAACACTCCAGCTGTCCTTGTCCCATGGTTTGTGGCTTCAAAGTTGGACATATTACTTGGAGAGAACTTGTGTGACAATGAGAATTTAAAAATTTATATATGTGTGCTTTTTTTTTTTTTTTTTTTTTTTTTTTTGAGGGTATGCTTTGCTTGTAAATCACGTAAAAATTAGCATGTGTTCCTTTTTTGTTGTGAAATTAATATTTTATATAATTTTATTATTAATTGTATACAATACATTTATCCCTAGCACTTCTCCCATAATGTTAACATTTCCAGTACTCCTCTTTTGTTACCATTTCTAAGCCTCCAGCTTTTTTTGCAATGTTTCTTCCATTGTAATAAATCTTCCCTTTTAGTCTCAATTTTAATTATGAAATCAATAAGAAGTCACGGGAAGTTAGATATGGAGAATGTGAATACGGAAGGTGCGATGCACAGTTTTGATCAAAAACTCTTTGATAATGTTGTGTCTGCAGATGCACTGTCACAGTACAAAGTGCAGTTTTGTATGCACCACTGCTTTTTCGCTGGATGCTTTCCCATAGATGCCTCACTTCTTAAGTGTAATGTCACTGATTAACAGTGTTCACGGGGAACAAACTCTTTATGAACAATTCAGTCAATGTCAAAAACGTCATCATCAGTCACTTGAAAATCTGCCCTGGTGGGCTGGAGAAAATTGTCTCCTACACGATTATAAAGTAGAAGCTTGAAATACGCACTGGTTCAGTATGGCACAATGCCTTTTGGTGAACTGATTAATAACCAGACTTTAGGCATAAAAGACCTAACTGCACATTCAATAACTTCACCCTACTTCCACCCTACTCACTTGTTATTGATCAATTCTGGGAATTTGTGGGGCATATGTATGTATGTGTGTGTGTGTGTGTGTGTGTGTGTGTTTATATCTAACGCTGGGCACTTATTATGATGATCAAGAGTTTAATTCTTCAGCTATCTTGTGGTAGGTGTTCAAGTTATTTCAGGCAGAAATGGTCGACGTGTGACATGAGTAGGGCCCAGTAAGGCTCCAAGAGAGAGAAGAGAGGATATGTGTGTTATCATATTAGTAAGATATGTGTGTTATCATATTAGTAAGGGAGGAAGAACACTTTGATTGGGTGGAATGACTGATAAATACTCTTGATGTCTCAGAAGGTCTGGGGATAATGGTATACAGGAAGAAGAAAGAGAAAGAGAGGCATCCAGGAATAAAATAGCCAGTGCTTCCCCAGGGTAGTTGAAAGTAGAGAGCTCTGGAGGTGACAAATGAAATAACCTTTTCAGGACCATCCAAAGATGAGCTTAAACAATTCATCTAAACTCTACAAAAAAAGTTTATATAAAATGCAAAGTTTGACTAACTGACTCACTCCGTCTGTCTTACATTGTACATCTAGGGCAATAATTATTTGCCACAAAATGAAATATTGATAATTCAATATTTAGGGGTATAAACAACCCCTTTAATAGAAAAAGAAAATGTCTCAAAATCTAACCAAACCAAAGTTCAAGGATGAAAGTTTGGCGAAGGTCAAAGAAGATGTGGTGGGTATGCTTTAAAGCTCTAGTGCAGTGGTAGTCAACGTGGTCCCTACCGCCCACTAGTGGGTGTTCCAGCTTTCATGGTGGGTGGTAGAGGAGCAACCAAACAGTGCTGCGATTACATACTAATCGACTAATTTAACTATAGTAAGTTGTTTTATAAAGATTTATTCTGCCAAACTTAGCGAAAATCCGACATAAAGTACTTTGTAAGTAATTATTATTATATGCTTTAAGTTGCTGTAACTCTGCTTTATAAATTTTATAAAGTAAAGTTACTTCCCTACTTTATAAATCACCATTACTGTGGAACCGGTGGGCGGTTAGAAAATTTTACTACTAACAGAGATACAAAAGTGGGCGGTAGGTATAAAAAGGTTGACTACCCCTGCTCTAGTGTATGTCAGGCAGTGTGCCATTGAAAGCAGGTGTTGCTTTGCTAATAGCAAAAAGAGATGGAGAGAGAAGCAGAAGATGAAATGGCATCTTTGGGTACATGCAGCTTCTTACTTCTCACGATACAGTTTAAAATGCTTAAAAATCTGAGCAGTGGAGAGTGGGGTTGTTCCCCATGAATTGCTGAGCATGCTTGGGGGTTCCCTCATAATGGTAAAGTACATGTAGCATTACACAGAACTCAAGTGAGACTGTGATGTGCTGTTACTGTACAGGTAGCAAAGCAAAAATAGGAAAGTGCTGGTACAGTATACTGGTTCTCTTTTAAGCCCTGGGTACAACACAAGTCAGGAGTGATGGCATGCCTTGGTCAGTTTAAATGCTTTTTTGCAGCGCAGTAAAAGGGTACCCCACAACCATAACATAGACTGGGGTGCACGATATTATATTTTTCACCTGTTCTTTTGTGTACAGTGCTTAAAACGTTCAGTTCATTGCATGGGCCATATACATTTTCAGTCTGTAAATGTCAGTGATATATGAAATGAGTTAAAATAAACCATAATTGAGTGTTAGAACATCATTCTCTGGCAGGATAAAGCAATAATAATAATACTATAGTACTGCTCATCCCTTTTAATGACCTGTTTGAATTAAAAAGAATACAGCTTTATGCAAAACTGTTTTCCAATAACCATTAACAAAAGCCAAGGTCAGTCCCTAAGAAAAGCAAGAACTGATCTACAGCAGGAATGTTTTACTAATGGGCAATTGTATGTAACATATTCAGGAGTAAAGAGCTCCAGTAAACTCGTAATATTCGGCATTGGAATGTCAACACATTTTGTATACAGAAAAGTGCTTAGTTACATGGTACTTCTGGTACATCTGATTATCCAGCATTGGCTCAGTGTCTTGGGAAATTTCCCAGGTGAAGCCAGGCAACACAGCTAGCATATACGAGGTGAGACACAAAATTAACCAGATTGGTAAAAAATATGTAGTTATTGATGAATTGATCTCTACACTGCTCCATATTTATCTTCCATTGATTGAAACAATGCTGGAAGTCTTCTTTGCTTGACACTCTTCAACAGGCTTACCGTTTTTGTCTTCACTTCATCCATTGAAGAAAAATATGTTCCCTTCAGGTCACTTGATTTTCGAGAACAAGTACCGTATTTACGAGTGTACCACGTGCACATTTTTTCCCGAAAATCAGCATTAGAAAATCGGGTGCGCGTCATACATGAGGAAATTTTTTCTGTAATGTTTACTTCTTCTGCTTGGGCTCTCCCGCTTGCTCTCTCTCTCTCTCTCGCTGGTGCGTGTGCTCTCTCTTGCTCTCTCTCTCTCTCTCTCGCTGGTGCGTGCGCTCTCTCTCGCTTGTGCTCTCTCTCTCGTGCGCTCTCTCTATCTCTCTCTCTCGCTAGTGTGTGCGCTCTCTCTTGCGCTCTCTCTCTCTCTTTGTCTCTCTCGCGCGCTCGCTTGCGACGGAAGAAAGAAAAACTTTCATCATGCAACAAAAACAGAAGGGCATTTCGCAGAAAACGTGCCCTAAACACTTCCTATACAATCGCAACGCGCGTTGTACATGGGGAAAAATGGTAAAAATCACAGGGAGCTAAATCAGGATAATAGGGAGGATGATTGAGGACAGGAATGTTTTTGTCAGTCAAAAACTGCTTTACGGAAAAAGAGAAAATTTGTGAGAGTTTTTTTTTTTCTTCACCTGACATTATCACAGCAACTCGTGTAGTGATTGTTGTGCAAATACTGACTGGGCTATTCACAGGATATACCTAGTTGGTCAGTGGTTTTAGAGGGTGTGTAGGAGGGGACGGTTTTTTAGGAAAGCCTCAAGCCCAGTACGGTTACTTTTGTGTCTCACCTTGTGTGTGTATGTGTGTGCGTGTGTGTCGTCGTGGAGCCACCTCTCGAACCCTCAGGTACCACTCTGATGACCAGGTGAAAGTATAATAAATCTTTGTTTTATTATAACACAGTGCACCAAGCACTCTCCTCCCCACACTCATTAACACAATCAAGACTCAATAACTATAACTATAACTAACAATCCTCCTCGCCCAGACACGTCGCCACCCTACCTCCCAGCTCAGCTCAGTGTTCTGGGCTTCCCACAATCCTTTTTTAGCTCCTGACCCGGAAGTGGTTCCAAGCACAACCCACAAGTCCATTTCCTTCCGGGTCAGGGTAAATAGTCCTCTTCTTCATCCCGGGAGCACGTCGTTTCTTCCGGACACGTGATGCTGACGCACTCCCGGGTTATAGGGCATACAAGAGCCCACTAGCCCCCTTACAGCGACTCCCGGTGGTCCCCAAGGTATCCAGCAGGGCTGTGTATAGAAACTACAAAGTCCATGAGGCCCTGCTGGAACTCGGGGCACCAATATGCTGTCCGGAGGGCTCCTCCTAGCGGCCTGGGGGTGAGGGCCGGACTGGAAAGCCGGCAATCCTCCACAATATATATATAAAATATAAAATATTGCATAGTTTACTGTCAAATAATGCAAAGAGTATGCGACACGTGTTTCACCTGAGAGGGGAGCAGTACAGTGTGTACACCTGATGAGCCCAAATGAGGGCGAAACACGTGTCGCATACTCTTTGCATTATTTGACAGTAAACTATGCAACATTCCATCATCTGCTTCTCGCAACTGAAGAGGACACCGTGGCAGATGTTTGCCGAATGGCAGAACAACCACAAGCATTACCTGGTAGGTAACCACCCACACAATTCAGGTCGGGACTCAGACTACGAATGCAATGAATATATATATTTTTTTTCTTTGTTCAATTACAGTTGTGACACTCTGCTCTGGCTGATGTAGATTATAGTGTTGCACAAGATCCATGAGTAAAGAAGAGATTGCACAACCCTATTCAACCATGAACACTAATAACATATTGAAAGACTGGGGATTAAAATTGTATCGACAGTAGAATAAAATAAACAAAACACATCAGCAATGTGCCTCTATAAAACCAAATAATTTTACAAACTTCTGTTCAGGGCAACCCCTACCTTACAAAGCAACAAAACAGATATTTACAAATATATGCAGTCTTTAGAAACAGCAACAAGAAGTCTGGTTTAGTTTTATGTTGCTTGAATGCAAGGATAATGGTAAATTCTGACATCAGTTACAGTAGCAAGTATAAATGGTGCAGTATTAAACAGTGAGCATCACGAAATGACTTCTGCATGTCTGTGTCTTTTGTGACCTCCTAAGGGAAATGAAACACTCATCTTAATCCATAGTGACACATTCCTTTATTCTTAGATCTTGCATGATCCTACACCAGAATCTGCCAGCCATCGCCATTGCTAGATCTTGTATGACCCTGCACCAGAATCTGACAGCCATCGCCATTCCACCAATGAGTCCGGATCAGATGCCTGTCCTGATCATCACTTTCTTCTGTCTCCTTTGAATTGTTGCTTCATATCCTGCTCCTTGATCTCACTCTTAACACCTCATGCCTCCTCCTCTCTAATAATGTGCTTCCTTTTTTATAATGTGCTTCCTCTCTAATAATGTGCTTCCTCTTTACACTTTAGGATAAGACTGAAAATACTAGGGCAGTTGATTACTTTTTATATCTACACAGAATACAATTATGGGTCTTTAAATTGATGGAATTGTGCAAGGTTTGTAAATTATATCACTAAACAAAGTGCATTATCAAAAATAAGGTTTTATGAAGGTAAGTGGTTGAATCAAGTGATGATGGTTTTACATGTGTATAAACTCTGTTTGGAGCACAATTTGTTTTCTTTTTGAGTAACACAATACCAGAATGGATTGAAAATCTGTGCATGGAGTGGCAGTGCAGGGCACATGTACTCTAAAGCTTTGAGAGTACTTTCATCTTGCCGCGCACCAGTCTCATGCTCTCATAACAGCACTTTCTTGTTTGCCTCAGCTTGTGCAGTGTAGAGAATGTTGAATAAACTAGTAAATACCTTCCTTCCTAGAATAGCAAACAAATTGTATTATGAAGACTAGCTTCAAAGTAAAGCAAATTAAGGGTGACAGAGGAAGTAGAAACAAACAGAACTGATGCCTGTTAGCTTTACAAAAAGGAGGATCCTCAGTTATTTGGAATTGGCTTGGTTTTAGAATTTCTGAATATATCCAAGAAATAATGCTTGCAGATTATGTTGTTGTGATGTGGTGGCTAAAGGTGGCACTACCAAAAACCTTTTTAAAATACTTATAAAGTGCTCATGTTCATGAATATGAAGAAGTTTCTAGAAAGCACATGATACTTAACAAGTGCAACAGGAGAGCTTGGCTCAAAACATCAAAGAACATGACCTACAAAGAGCTGTTGATTAAAGCATCATTTTCTGCTGGCACTGTTTATGACCAAAACAGCAAAAACTAGAATACAACATAATAAAAGACATGCAACCACTACAGAAAGTAAAACTGAACTTTGAGCCCAAGGTACAAGATAGTGAGCCACACAATTTTTAGCCAAATGTGTATACCAGAACACTGTGTATAGTGTAGTGTCAGGGCTATGAATGAAATAAGTAATGCTGCATTTTTACTTCCCCCAGCGATTGACTTGTCAGACCAGAGCACAGAGCCGTACTGTAAACAGCAAGTCTCACTATTAACTATATCAACTAGAACTGAAAAACGGATGCCTTCAGACTTTTTACTTCCCAGGTAATCAATCCGGGCAAATAATTACAGTAGCTTAAATGGAGGCTCTCTTGTCATGGGCCTTGACACAATTGTGTTATATTTGTATGACTACTAACAGTGGGGGATAAATGTGATCTCAGGACTAGAGATGAACCAATGGACAGAATACTTTTTGCTATTGGTAGATTTAAATGGAGACAACACCATGCTTGTTAGCAACATAAGCCTTCTATTTCCCATAGCAGTTAGTTGAATCGAAGCTTACAAAATCAAACATCGAACATCATTTGAATCTAAGCCTAACATCCAAACAGGACATGGTTTGAATTGCTTGCTACATGTTATAGTAAATTAATTATTTTGAACTAGTGATGATCCTTGTCACAATTTCATCCACTGAAAGGGCATTTAGTACAAGGAGAAAAGTGGTCACATGCCACAGGGCAGCACTAGGCCAAAAACTGTTGATAGGATGGCATTTCTAGCAAAGACCTTGAGAAGAATGTGTTGTTGAATGTTACATAATAAAAACATTTTAAAATTCCAGTTCTAAAACAAAAAGTACATTTTTAGTATCAATTTAGAAGTAACAATCTTACTTTCATTATAAATAGCAATTCTATTGTAAAATAGGGACCTTTTGCACTCTTTGTAATCAGGAAAAAAGTGTAAATGTAGCTATAATTATTTAGATTTAAATTTGGTTAATTTATGATGCATGTTTATGCTGTTCCACTTATTTTTTCAGCTTAAAACCGTGTCATACTATGTTTATTTCTACAATTTTATTAACTTTGAATGATTTTTTTTTTTTTAAATTGTGATATGCTATTAGAGCCCAGAGTAAGTTTCCAGGGTATATAACAGGAAAGAATGGTCAACAATGTCAAACGCTGTGCTGAAATCTAGCAACATAATTACGGTAGCATTTTGTTCATCAGAAAATACTGTATCAATATGTGACTTAAAACACAAAATAATGTCTATTCAATCAAATTATGTCGAGTTGATCTTATTGAAATACAATGTGTGCACACACTGCCGGTCAAAAGTTTTAGAACCCCTCAGTTTTTCTTCAAATTTAATCAGTTGAAATGCAATGAATGACCTAAAATGGTGAAAAGGTAAGCTGTAAACTGCCAGATAATAATAATAATTTAAAGTTTGGGTTAGCTAAAACTGAAAAAAGGAAAGTGCGGAATATTACAAATGGGCCTTCATCAGAGAACAACTAATAGGTTTCAACCTGCAGATGTTCTACAGAAATTAAAGTAAATTAAGCCTTGCAAGTTGAAGCAAACAATTTGCACAGGTGTTCTAACTTCTTTTGATTACTTAAAAACCCTCTGTTTGCCTTAAAGTAGCGTTGGAACAGACTGTGTTACTACACCATCTGAAGTACTACTTGGACTATTATACTATAGAAAGTTGTAAATTCCAGTGATAAAGCAAGGAAACTGTAATTAACAAATGAAATGAGACAGATCGTTATTACCCTTAGAAGCGCAAGCCTTTCATTTAGAAAAATTGCAAAAAAAAAAATCAGTGTCTGTGAATAAGGAGTCTTAGACAATCCAAAGACAAATTGAAACGGGTAGAGACTCTGATAGGAAGAGATCTGGCAGTCTCAGTCACAACCCAATCAGAAGTTAAGTTTCTGAGGTCTCCAGCTTGCGTGATAGGCACCTCACAGCACAACAGCTTCAAGCACAGCTTAACAGTGATTGAAAAACACAAGTCTCAGTTTCTACTGTGAAGAGGAGACTTTGTGCTGCAGGTTTAACAGGATGAGTGGTAGTAAGAAAGCCATTCCTTAAAGGACACAATAGGGCCTTGAAATACCTGTTGTGGACTACTGCAGACTGGAAGAAAGTCTTAGGGACCAATGAATTAAAGGTTGAAATCTTGGGTTCATCGCACAGGGTGTTTGTACACCATTGAGCCTGTGAAAGGATGGTTCCTCATTGTGTGACACCAGCTGTCAAACATGGAGGAGAAAATGGTCTGTGCTTCTTTTGTTGGAGGCAGAGTTGGCGAGTTGCACAGAGTGACTGGCATTCTGAATCATAAGGGTTACCGCAATTTGGCAGTTATATCAGCAAAAGGTGATACTTTGATGAATCAAAAAATTGAATAAAATTTTTGTACATTTAATTCCTTGACATATTTTTTTATTTGCCATTGTTTATTTGTTCAATGCCTTGATTTCATGAAACATAAAGACATTAAAACTGTGCATTCTATAAAAAACTGAGGTTTTCTAAAATGTTTGACTGGTACTTTATACAGTGGTATGTAATTTTAAGTTTCAGTGGCCACAGTATAATATTTAAACAATAATTTTGACCATACAACGGGGTGGGTAATTTTATATAAAGGAGAAATACCTGTACAAATTAAAATCATATTGAAAAACACAATTATAATGATAGGAGGTGTACAATGGACAAGGAATGAAAAGGAATTGAAAAACAGAATATTAACTAGATAAGAGTCTATCATAAGGGGAAGACGCAAGGAACAGAGGGTAACATTGTTCTGGTTCTTCCCTGCGTTTGGTAAGAAGCTGTTGTTTAGTTTGGCAATGTTGGTTCGCAGACTCTGCTACCTTCTGCCAGACAGATCAGGGAAAAGAGATTGTGGGAGAGATATTCCACAGTTCTGGGGGCCTTATAGATCCAGAGCTTTGTGAACACATCTACAAGGGAGAAAGTCCCAGTGATGGTCTCTGCACTCTCTGTTGGACTTGCAGTCAGATGTGTTACAAAATCCAGTTGCAAATAGAAGAACTGAAGCCCAATATCAGTTCTTCTAACTTTTCTATCAGGTTATGAGTGATGATGATATTGAATGATGAACTGAAGTAAATCGACAGCATTCTGGCCTAGTTGTTTTTCTTGTCCAAATGAGACATGGAAGGACAGGGTTTATGTGATGCGGGGAGTTGTGTTTTCATGTGGGTGATGACCAGCCCCTTGAAGCACTTGGTGATAAAGGTGATATATAAATAAAATGTATCATTAATAATATTCATATTGTAATGGATGTGAGTGCTATAGGGCAATAGTCATTTAGGAATGAGATGTCACTATTTTTTTTTTTTTTTTGGACTGGTTGTGGATTTGATGCATGAAGGATACCCAGACTGGTGCAGAGAAGTTTTTCAAGACGTCTGTCAGGACATCTGCCAGCTGGTGTATGCAGCCTCCGAGTACTCACCTAGGGATTTTGTGTGATCTGTGTGTACACTTGCTTTGCTGCCCTTTTGGCAATTATCATTTCTACTTTGTTCGACAGTGGTGAATGAAATCATTGTAATTTTAAACTTAACAAAAATAACAACAGACTAGGAGACGCAAATGGTGTGGCTGACATGACATCTTTGCGTGCTGTTTCTCTTTTAATTTGACGCATGCTCACTGCAAAATATCAGCGTGTCCATCAGTAAACATTCACATGCACCCGCCTGCCCGCTGTTGCCTCCTGCACAGTGATTTCCTGAAGTCTGCGTTTTAAGGTTACACGTGTATTATACATTACTGGGGTGCTCAGTGATTGACTGCAGACAGTAAAATTTGTTAAAATGGTATCGGTAAATGCCACTTGTTAGCTGCATTTTCAGTCATTTTGCACATTCACTATATGTTCTGTTACCAATGAATCTTTCAAATTGAGTTCATCGACAGAGAAATACAGAAAATAACGTTTAGTAGAACTTAGTGTTATTAAGTTTTACTTGATTGTATGGAATGTTACTTGCTTTTAATAAAATCCAATAAAAAAAAGAAAATAACATTTAGTAAAATAGCAATAATAATTCATTGTTCAACATCTAATAACACTGTACAAAGATATTTAAAAGACATATCGTTAAAATAAATGTACTAATTTGGTTCAATGTCATATGTGCTGACTTGCTCTTAAACATTTACTCAGGTAGTTTTTTTTTTTTTTTTTTCCTGGGGGGGGGGTAAAACGAGGGGGTAAAAAACACATTTTCATGGGAAAGGCATTGTTGTGAAACACACATTTCACCTGTCATTATCTGAGTGATTAAAACCGTGTGAATGAAATAGTTTAAGTTCTGTCAACAAAATAAATCCCTTGCCTGTCATGACCACCCATTTAAATTGGGGGAGGATCTCATTTTCACACCAGATTATCCCATAAAACTTATTTTCCTGTATATTACATATGTGCAGCTGATCATGTCAGAATTAAAAAACTGATGCCCCTTTGCAAAATTAAAACTGGGTAGTTAAAATAGTGCACAGTGTGTTTAATAAGCACATCAGTTAGTCTTTTATAGCATGTTCATATCTCCTGTGCTCCTCTCCACCCCTTCCACCAGACGTGACAATTATTTCCACAGCTGAGCCTTTGTTGTAGAAATCTGTGCCCCTGTAAGCTGCTTGCAAAATGAACACTGCATAGCTAAAATTGTACAAAATTAATTTTAAAAGACCATAGATGTACATTTTATATGTAAGGTGCTTCTCCATCTCATGCACTGGAGCTTTTGTCATTAAAATACTCTTCTGTTTACACTTTTTTTTCACTGTGCCCTTTATGTTCTATCCACTGGAGGGGACACTCATTTCCACAGCTGGAGCAGACCTATGTTTGCTGCTTACAAAATTAACACTGCACGGCTAAAATTCTTCAAAATCTATTTAAAAAGGTTGCTGTTTCACCTCAAAGAAGAGGAAAATAGGACCAAATAATACTGGATGACCTTCTGACACTGACATTCAGTGACACTGACTCAGAAGCTAAATAAAATTAACCATTCTAAATGACTGCACATAGTCCAAAAGTTATATTGATATTCAGTTACTCAAGTTATTAAGACAGACACAAAAGTACAAGGGAAGGATGCACTGCACAGGAGAAGAAAAAGAATTAGGCACACTTAAAAAATGAAGGTTAGAAAGGTAAGAGACTGAAATATTCATATTTTACACATTTGATTATTTGGCCCCTAAATCAAAATTGTTGGCTCATAATTTTTTTTTTTTTTTTAGGAGCAGTTGGCTCCTTGAGGTGAACTTTTGTCTGTAGACATACCTTACAATAGGGATTTTGTGGGTAGCAGCTACAGAAAACGGCCTGTAATTTAAGATCACTGATATCTAGTGGTGCTTTGATTAAGCAGCCAGGCAATTAGGAAACAATTAAATGTCCCCTCCAGTTAGAGTAAACACAATCTCTTAAAAAATCCACACCTTCTCCAAAGATCATCCAAGATACAGTTAGACCTCTGTATCCGTGGATTCAAGCAACTGCAGAGCGAAAATATATATAAAAAAAAAAAAAAAAAAAAAAAAAAACACAACTGCTGAGTTGAAAAAAATCTCATAGGAGTAAACTTACTTCTCCTATATAACAGCCAATTGCTGAGCCCCCACACTGGTCTTTGCTTGGCTAATTCAGCTCACATGAAGTACCCTTGCTCGACTGTGTAGATCGATTGAGCCCATTCTCCAGCAGTCACCTCCTGTATGAAGGAAAGCTCTTTCTTGCTTATCCAGTTGCTAAGTTACAAAATGGTTTCCATCTTTACACTTCCCATAGTACGGCAGCTCTTGAACATAACATACAGTGCATCCGGAAATTATTCACAGTGCATCACTTTTTCCACATTTTGTTATGTTACAGCCTTAGAGTCCTGGTGGTTTCGAACTTCTTCCACTTATGGATGATGGAGGCCACTGTGCTCATTGGGACCTTCAAAGCAGCAGAATTTTTTCTGTAACCTTCACCAGATTTGTGCCTCAAGACAATCCTGTCTCGGAGGTCTACAGACAGTTCCTTTGATTTCATGCTTGGTTTGTGCTCTGACATGAACTGTCAACTGTGGGACCTTATATAGACAGGTGTGTGCCTTTCCAAATCATGTCCAATCAACTGAATTTACCACAGGTGGACTCCAATTAAGCTGCAGAAACATCTCAAGGATGATCAGGGGAAACAGGATACACCTGAGCTCAATTTTGAGCTTCATGGCAAAGGCTGTGAATACTTATGTACATGTGCTTTCTCAATTTTTTTATTTTTAATAAATTAGCAAAAATCTCAAGTAAACTTTTTTCATGTTGTCATTATGGGGTGTTGTGTGTAGAATTCTGAGGAAAAAAATGAATTTAATCCATTTTGGAATAAGGCTGTAACATAACAAAACGTGGAAAAAGTGATGCGCTGTGAATACTTAACGGATGCACTGTAAAAGACATACACATATTCTGGAACATAAAGATACTTAAGCAAAGTATACTAAACAAGCAATAACAAACAAGTTCTTTTTGAAATTGGACTTCTTTAAAATGTTGCCCACCTCCCAATCCAATAAACGTGAGTCACTTCATTAGGCTGCAGACACCTGGCCAGGGTGCTGGCTTTAAACTTAGGTAAGTTTATCTATAAGCAGCGTGCGCTTGTGCAAAGAGCTGTGCAAGCTAGAAGTGGTACAATTTCTTGTGTGAAATTTGCCGTTTTTTACATACCCTAACTTACTTTTCAGACACATATGGAGTTCTGTGAGCATAGTACAAGGTCTGCTATTTGTACATTGCCCCTGGAGCAATTGCTGGTTAAGGGCCTTGCTCAAGGGCCCAAAAAAATAGCATTCCTTCTGTCACTGCCAGGATTCAAACCGGCAACCTTTGAGTTACCAGCCCAGATCCTTAAGCCAGAGAACCACCACTCCATGCTCATAGAAGTCCATCAAAGGCTAAGAGGGAGATGTCCAAAATGTTTCCAGGGCAAGATCCAACCTGCGAACGCTGCAACCAAGCTCCTGCCTCACTGGGTCACATGTTCTGGGCCTGCACCAAATTAACATCATTTTGGACCAAAATTTTTAAGTGCCTTTCAGACAGCCTTGGGGTCACAATCCCTCCTAACCCACTAACAGCTGTGTTCGGTGTTCTTCCAGACGGACTTGAAGTGGAAAAGGACAAGCAAACGGTGATTGCATTCACTACACTCTCTGCGCATGCAGACGTATTCTGTTAAATTGGAAGAATCCTAATTCTCCTCTGATAAGTCAGTGGGAAACCGATGTTTTATATTATTTGAAATCGGAAAAAATCAAATTCTCAGTTAGAGGATCTGTACACAATTTTTTCAAAACCTGGCAGGATCTGATCAATATTATTTTAGAATAAGAGAAATAACTATTACCGCTTTAATTCCCTTCTCCATCTCTTATTTACATATATATTTATTTCTCCCTTTCTTTTGCTTATTGTTGTCTTATTAAAAAGCCCTAAGCAATTCTCCTTTAGCTAAGCTCTCCTTCTCAGGGGTGGGGTTTGATTTGTCTTCAATTTTGTTTGGTTATAAATTGATCTATTTGTATGGAATGATTACAATAAAAATTAATAAAAAAAGGCTAAGAGGGAGAATAAAGTGCTATCTCATGACAATAAAATAAAAATCTTTTGCAAAATGGCATCTTGTGTGCTGAAATCATTATTCCCTCAATAATACAGTATAACAATATCCTCACAGGTGGCGCAGTGGTAGTGCTGCTGCTTTGCAGTAAGTAGATTGCGGGTTTGCTTCCCGGGTCCTCCCTGTGTGGAGAACGCTTTGAGTAGCGAGAAAAGCGCTATATAAATGTAAAGAATTATTAACCACCATTTGTATAGCATTTAGATTATATTAGTTGTTATAAGTAAACGTGATCATTTAAAGTATATGTGTGTAGGTTATGTGCAAATACTATGCCATTTTATACAATGGACTTGAGCATCTGCGGATTTGGGTATCCACAGGAGATCCTAGATCCAGGACCCTGCAGATGAGGAGGTCCAACTGTATTGCCAAAGATAGCTTGCAGTTAAGGGAACACAATCTACTACATACCACATTGTCTCTATATAATGTGGTAAGGGGCCAGACACAAAGATCAGACATTTACATTTAGCTTTGTTGCTGAAAGATATGAAGTTCCTCTTTAATACTTCAATTTGCTGCAAAATTATATTGTTAATGATGACATGCAGCAGTAAGGTAAATACTTCATCATTGGCCAGGAAGTCTAATTTAGCTACAGTTTTTGGAGATCTTGTTACTTGAGAGGTATTTTACTTTTAACCTGCTGGGTTTGCATTGTTTGGAGGTCTACAATTCTAAACTTTGAAATCAACAATTGATCATGTGTCCAAATTGATGATCTGGGTGTTGAGGTACTAAATTTGAAATTCTCAGATCCCTTTCTCACTGTTACCCACTTAACCTTAGCAGAATTGGTGCTGCTGATTTTGCCCTGATTATACTTGCCCTTAGAGAAATTGAAGTCCAGTGAGACCAATTTTTGGTTTGCCAAATTGCTATCCCTTTTTCAAAAAACGGTTAGTTAACTCTATAACTCTACATTTTTAGTAAACAAAGGTATCTGTAATGTTAGCAGGAAAACCTAAACTGTACATACTATATGGCACACAGCGTATAAACTGACAAGCAGAGAACAGATGGATCTGTTTTCCTGGTGAAATTCAAAGGTGCTGCTGTTGCTGGAAATTTCTGCTTGATGGATACAAGACAATCACATACTGATGCACCCTGCTGGTTTATTGCGTCGTTGGTTGTCTTTTTTTTTTTCTTTTTCTCATATGGCTTGGGTTATTTTTGTGTACTGCTTTTGCTAACCATTCAGTCGTTAATGTGTAATAAACAAAAGCAGACACATCGATAAACTTGCATGTAATTAAAAACAGCTTCATTTTATACTGATAAAAGTATTTTATGATTTCATTGCAAAAGCAGCTGTCTTCATTTTACCAGCCTCTGCTTTCTAGTTAAGGGCCTTCAGTATCTTCACACACTGTCATTCATTACAAAATTGGAGGGAATACTCTGTATTAGTCTGTAGTCTTTCTAAGTTTATTTGTAAGCTTGTTTCTCCATGAGTGCTACTGTATCAGTAATGGACCAAAAAACTAAAAAAAGTAAATTCGGAGAAACCCTTCTACATGTTTTCAACAATTGTGGTGCAACTACAGCATGGATGACCTGACAGTGTCTGGTGCTAGTCAGTACACTGAGTGGCCTTTTGCAGTTATACTGCAGTACAAGCTGAAACTTTTTTTTTTTTTTTTTAAACATTGGGATGGTGAGAATTTAGGAGTGGCACAGATCACTTGCTTATTTGGAATACACAAAAAGGATTGTTATATGGAATTTACATAATTTAATAATTTACATAATTTGCTTTGTAAAGTGAGAATTGTTTGTTTCCAGACATACGCCAACCTGGCAAATTACCTGAAATTATGCTAGGGCTGCATTTGGGAAATTACTGGTAAATTAAGAATCAGAATTCACTTCATTGGCTAGGTACACAAATGTGTACTAGGAATTTGTCTTGATAGTATTGGTGTGACATACAAAGACAACACAGAGCACAAAAGGTAAATAAAAGAACATAAAATATAAAATGATAAAATATAATGCAACATACATGGGCAATACAAAAACAGAAAGTAGAATTAAAATATCCAGGCAGTCCTGTGTACAGGTATACATAGATATTGAGTAGCAGCTCAGACCTGATTAGTCAGAACAGCTGCATGTGGGAAAAAACTGTTTATTCGACGGGTTGTTTTAGTTTTCACTACACAAAGATGTTTACTGAGGGAAAATTTTTGGAATAGGTGATGCCCTGGGTGAGTCGGATATGCCCTGTGATATTGTGGATTTATTAATAGATTTTATCATATAGAATGCACACCCAAGACATTATTTAGTGTTGGGAGTTTTTAAACAGGTAGCATATTTGGGCTATGCAATGCAACAGTTAGCAAAACTGGTCTGTCAATTGTTAATTGGCTGGAACAACAACTGGATGAACTTGCATGTAAATGCAGACAACTTACTTTTTTAATTTGTAAAAGCCTAAAAAAAATGAAAAATTAACATTGAAAGTTTCAGAGTAATCCAATAGAAAAACATCTCACATAAAAATTTATTTAACCCCCCCCCCCCCAAAAAAAAACCAGTTGTCTCTGTTGTAGTCAGCATTTTACCAAGGATGACTACCTTCTGTCTGTACATCGTAAGCATCTAAAAGTTGGTGCTGTCCCATCCTGGTTTAAGTGGAACAGATGGGGAGATGGTAAACAAGGACGGCTTTCTACATACAGTATGACCGAGCAAAGGGCTGTCTGGGAGATGATTTTCAGCATGTTGTTTGTGATGTGCCACTCAAAACACAAGAGACGGACACGAAAAAAGTATGTGACATTGATATGTTGACAGACCATGATTATGCCTATCCCCCTTCATCAGGGATGCTTACGTGTTTTAATATGATTTTTAATGTAATCTTTATTAAAACTCCACCGTACCACTTAATGTGCAGTCATATTGTATTTGTATTATTAAGAAAAATAAGGCTACCCTTAATGTGTAGCAAGTTATCATACCTTTAAATATAAGCAACATCTACTGTCACTAATAACGAGAAGGCTGACTAATTTAAGCACATTACACTGTATTCACTTTGTGTTTAAAGCTCTTGCAGTGCCATAAACATAGTAACACTGGAGCTGAGCGGAGTTCCTTTGGCAGGGAGATAGCCAGTACTGAAACATTCAGTATAGAGATCTGCAGCTGCAGTGAATACATGTCAAAACATGACAGTGTAGCAGAACAAATAAGTGCAGAAGATAATCTACAAACGTGGTGACTAGCAGACCACTGTATAACAGAACATGTAAGTTTAGGTTAGCAAAATGCTAGACGAAACCTGTATGGAAAGTGGTTCCTCTCTTTTCCTCATTGGTCTGTGACACCTGCATCTTAGCACTACCTCCATATTCAACATGTTTGATACTAATCACATACAAAGAACAAAAGAAAATGTAAATCGCTTCATTCATAAATTGGCACGGCACATGATGCTAGCATTAGCAAGAGAGCACTTACCTTTGCAGTTCAAAAGATAATTTTAATTAAAATATTTGTACCTCTTTTCAAGTTTTTTAGATGATATGCGCTCCACTAATAACATATGCCATGGTCAGTTTGGGAAGATTTTTGAGAGAACAGCTGAATAACCGTTCCGATTGCTCCATTGTGTTTGCCGACCACCATTCAACAGGAAGTTGAATATCCTAGCAAGAAACTGGCAGGAAGTCATCATAGATACCCATGAATAACAGACTAATCCAACCAGACTGCTGCCCTGAACTAAGGTGCATGCCATTGCAAAGTAAACACCCCCCCTCATTGGCTGGTATACATTCTAGTTTTTATCAGTCTGCAGTGAATCAGATCAATCACTGGAGTCTGTTTCAATATAGAACTGATTTGGTACATTATGCTTGGTATAATAAACTCTGAGCGGGACGGCTTGGTGTTTAAAAGAACATTAGCATACTGCTGCAATCGAAGTGTATTAGTAATATTCCAATTCTACCTTTTGCTATCGATGAAGTGTTTAACATAGAGAAGTTCATCATGTTAGTATTTCGGTGTATTAGAAATCCTGGCCTTACTTAGGAAATAGCAGATATGACGAAGACACAGAATAGCAGATCAGTAAGGCAGTGTGACACAGCAGGGAAAGTAAGGCTGAGCACAGGTGAATGCTGACAGTGACCCAGAGAGTCTCTAGGGCAGGGGTCTCCAACTCCATTCCTGGAGAGCTACTGTGGCAGCCAGTTTTCATTCTAACTTTTTTCTTAATTAGTGACCAGTTCTTGCTGCTAATGAACTATTTCCCTTTATTTTGATACATCTTTATTGTAAGAGCATCCCTTATCTACGATGGAGTGTTCGATCAGAAGAAAACATGAAGCTGGTTTTAAATTAAAAGCTGTTGAAGTGTCAGAAGAAATTGGTAACTGCACTGCTGCAACAAAATTCCATGTATTTGAGAAACTGGTATGAGATTGGAGGAAGCAGGAAGATGTAAAAAATAAAAATGAAGTGTCATATTTTTGAATGGCTGTATAAGTCGGGGTCTGATTTTATGATCAATTTTTCGTGTTTCAAGACCCGACTTATACGCGAATATATGCAGTAATTAATACTGAGAAAAAGACCATTCTGTGATGTTCTGCTTCCTATCCCTTCAATCAGTAACACAATAGCCATCCATCCATTTTCTAAACCTTCTTATCCTGAGCATAATTGTGGGGAAACATAGATAATCAAAACCAAAATCAAAATGTATTTTTAGAAAGAAAATTGAGAATTGTATCTGCAAGCTTTGATACAGGTACACATGTGGTACTAGACTGAATAACATAATTTATGAGCTTCCGGGGCCATGGCCCTTAACAATGGGTGATGCAATGTGGTGAATACACAAAATGGCCCTTCCTTCTAAAAGAACAAAATGGCATCATGGGAATTTCAGAATGTGACAATACAGTAACATGCCTAAAACCAAACAAAAGTGAAGCAAAATCATGTGTGGTTCAAAAACCTCCGTAAAATTCAACAGGTTTGAAATAAAAATGTATTAAACTTTAGAAAGGTTCACAAAGAACTGCCATTCATAACAAGTACTTTCTAGATGCTAAAAGACAATCCGTTGTCTTGACCCAAGTGTTGAAGTATGTTGCCTTTCAAAGGTGAGGCATGGGAGATCTGGTCAGGCTTGCTGTTTCACCTCATTAGGTAATGATGAGATCTGTTCATGAGAGGAGCAGGGCCAAGTAGAATTTTTCCTCTTAAATCCATTTTTTCCCCAAACTTTTAATTTTTGCAAATGATCCAAGCCTCATGTGAATAAATACAAACATCTATCATGAATTTTTCTTCATGTACAAAAATATAAAAACAGACACATCAGACATATGCAACACAGCATAGCAGTGCAGATTGTACATGTCTAGTCTGGATTTAGTACTACATAGGAAATTGATCTAATCAAATTAGAAAAGTTGTGATTCCATATTTTATTTTTACTGTTCACACCTCTCTAAAAATATCAGAAATATCTGTCACAAACTGTATGAATGAAACAAGTTGGAATTGAGTCACGTTTAGTTGAATTATGATGGTATCTTTTGAGACCTGATTCTTTTGATTCTATGCAGGGTACAGGGATGGACTGATTTTAAGGTCCGTTTGAAATGACTCGGGTTTAAAGCTGTCACAAGTCAAAAGCCCACTGAGTGCAGAGCTAGAAAGTGAGTTGTTTGCCTCACCCCTCTGTAAATTCTTTGCATTTTGAAATCTAGTTTGTGTTTTAGCTTCACTGATATTACTGTGTGGGTGAAGGGAGTTTCTGTGGGAGTGTTTCCCTCCAGTCTCAATTTTTATTTCCTTTGCATTTTTATTTTCCTTGCAGTTTAATTGATGACAATAACACTGATCCTGGTTAAATGATTTTTGTATGTGTGGTGTGTTACCTACGTAAATTAGTGCCTCATTCAAGGTGGGGTGACCAGATTCTTCTAGAACTACAACAGGACTGGGGGTGAAGGAGGCTGTGTTGTTTAGAGTGGTTCATTGAGTAATTACATTTTACATACTTCATGAATTTGACTATAATGTGAAAAAAGCTGGTATTATAATGTTCATTCATGTTCCAGCTGCTCGTACAAGTTCACATACAAAGAGGGGAGGGCTACAGTACCACTCAAGTCATAAAAGCTACATCATAAACTGTACTACAGCATCGTCTAAACTGTATACAGGCCTTCTACACATCACATCAGGTACTGACACGAAAAAAATCAAGGAAGCTACCTCATAAGGTGCACACCAGAGGCTGCACATTTTAAAGTTGTATTTAAAAAAATCGGCAATCTTCCTAACAGCATTACTGGACATTGTGTTACAATTCAGAAAACCATAATTGAGAAATGTTTGTTTTTTTCCTTAGCTGGAAGTGCTGAGTTCACCAGTCTCTTATAGCAGTGTTTTAGAAAATATGTGATGTCTGGTCATCCTAATCCTAGGTTGCTTCTTTATTGCTTTTTTATTCTTGATTTTTACAGGAGGAGTTTGTTTCAGGGAGGCAGACATCTGCTTGTGTGTAAGCATCTAGACAGAAAGGAGGCAGGTGAGTGTAAAGAATGATTTCCTTAGCTTGGAAAAGCTTTATTGAGATGATGTGTAAGAGACATTTGTAGTAGCATGTGGAGATGTTTCCTTGCAGATTTTAGTATAATGTAAAAAAAAAAAATAATAATAATAATTAGCATATACTGTAATACAAAATAAGATAGACTAGTACTCAAGGCAGCATTTTACACTGGTGGCCTTTTTGTTTTAATTACTTTTTATAGGACAAAAAAGGAAGAGTGTAAATCCATTTCGCAGGTAATGAAGGCACGACAGGGTATTTTATTTTTACTGGCAATAGTTTTTATTGTCGCAGTCTCCATTGATTATCAGAACTTAGGCTGTTTTCTTAAATGAATGTTAACTGATTACAGAAAAGCAAAATACTAGTCAGTAAGTAGCCTGCATTCAGAGAGACTGAAATAATTTTATTGTTACAATGTGCTATTGCAAAGCACCTTGCAATAAAACTCTGCAGTTCAATGATGAATATCTTTAGAGACATTGTAAAATAGCATCAAAGTCCACCCATCCATCTTACATTTTAATAACCTACTTATTCCATACATCATTGCTAGAAGCAGTAACCTGTCAGTTTGAACATTTTTCCATCATTTATAATGTTTTTTTTCCTCTTGTGTGTACTGCTTTCCCTGTTTCCACAAGTACAAGTGTTTATTTATTTAGTGACTTGGTGATGTTTTAAGTAAGTGTAGAGTTATTTCAGTGTTCTTTCTGCTGAACTCTGGTTTCTTGTAGGGACTGGATACTGCTTAGTGATAGAGTGATACCTTCTGATAGACACCAACCATGTTGTATTTTGTGTTTTATAATTTAAACTTTTATATATTCACTTGTTTTTTTATTGTGATATTAGATATTGACATACTGGTAGGTTAAATCTGATTTTTCAGTGGCCTTTAATTTTTGTTTTCATTCTTACCAACCCACTAGCTTTGATGACTTATTAGAAAAAAAATATTTATTTCATAATCCAAGTGATCATTTTTAACCCCTTAACCGCCCTCTGCCGGATATATCCGGCACCGTTGTTTTATTGCTAACGCCATACTGCCGGAATTATCCGGCACATTTGCCTGTGGTTATACGAATGCCTGGCAAGTAGTATAACTGACGGTTTGGCGTGGGTATTATTACTACGTTGTATTTCGACAAGTCTGTGGTTGTTTTGGCCGGTCATGTGACGTGATTCGCATGTAACAGCTGTGAATATGGCGAAACGTAAACTGACTTCAAGTGAGGCTTTGCAGGCGATTTTGGACAGTTCTGATCATGATTGTAGCAGTTCTGAAGAAGATTTTAGCGACAGTGATGAGCAGCAACGTGCGCTGCATGATACTGTGAATGAAGACGCATCGGATGACGGCGCTGAGTGGGTGTATCCCCAGCATCTCAGCTGGGCTGCTGCCCGTGGTGAACTACCTTTTCTGCATTCGTTTGAGGGAACGTGTGGCTTTATTGTTGATGTAAACAATTACACTGCTGAGCAGTTTTATGAGCTGTTTGTGTCACCTGATTTGATCAGACATTTTGTTCATCAGACAAATCTGTATGCAGCACAGTTTATTGAGAAAAATCCCAATTTACCTCCACATTCCCATGTTCGTGCTTGGTTTGACACTGATGAAAACGAAATGAAAAAATTCATTGGGATTTTGATGTTGATGGGAATAATCAGAAAACCAGATATTGAGATGTACTGGTCTACAGATCCTATGTATGCAACACCTATTTTTGCAGCTGTCATGACACGTAACCGATTCTCTTTGCTGCTGAAATTCTTTCATTTGAATGACAACAGAAACGAGCCAGATAAGAAAGATCCAAACCGCGACCACTTGTTCAAGCTACGTCCTTTGATTGATCATTTATTTGAAGCATTTCAGTTGCCCTACATGCCAGGACCGTCAGTTGCAGTTGATGAAAGTTTATTGTCGTGGAAGGGCCGCTTACAGTTTCGACAGTATCTACCATTGAAAAGGGCACGGTTTGGTATCAAGATGTTTTGCTTAGCTGAGAATTCAGGTTACATTTATAGATTTCGTGTATACACTGGCAACTTGCACAACATTTAGTGGTCAATACTGCTTGAATAAATGTAAAAAATGTAAAAAAAATGTAAAAAAGTAAAAAAACGAAAATTGTTCAGATTTCGCCTGGCGTGGGGAATATTTAGGGAGTTGGCGGTTAAAGGGTTAAAAGGCCAGATGTACAAAAGGATGATGAGTCAATCCGGGGTCTGACTTTCCTTTGTCTCTTGCTTCATTCTAATTTCCTTCCTTGTGTTTTCTATAATTGTAATTTATCTGTCAAACATTTTTACCTCTAAGCTGTACTTTTTTTGGTTTAGTTAAACTTCATTTCATTCATTTTGGTCAACAAAAGCAACTGAAGTGTTACTGCATTTATTTACCTTTGTTTTGTGTTTAAACTTTGTAATGAAGAAGAACATATATTTTTGACCTGCTCGACTGTGTGGAAATAATTAGGCTTTCTCATAGGGAAACAGGACACATAGGCATGTCTCAAAAGAAACTTGCTTAAGATAGTTAGAAAGAAATGTTCAATGAGACCACAGGCTCATGTTTGCATGCTCTAATGGCTATACCTATACATTAAAGATATTCTGGGGGGTAGAATTCCTTTGGCTTGTTGGGACTGGCCACACATCTAATAGAAAGTGAACAGTACCTTCTTTAAAAGTCTATGCATTAACACAGACAATATGTAAAAAAACAAGAAAAACCTTTAGTTCATCTGAAAAGCTGTCTCTTCTCTGCGGTAGCCCTTAACAGAAGAGGCTGAGAAATAGCTTGGCTTTAAGGGGTATTTTGTGCTGGATAGGTGCAGTGTAATTTAATCTCATATAGCTACAGAATTAGGGACTCGTTTTCTGCTTAACACTGATTTAAATGTATAGGCTGAAAAAATAACAAAGGGGGAACAAATGCTTCATATGCTTATCTGATTCAAAACAAGAAATTCATCCGATTATTGAACCTCTGATTACAAATGTGAGCATACAAGACTGTCACTCGTTTAAAAGCCTATGTTAGGCACCCATTGGACTTTTGCAGTACAAAGGCCAGATCCTCAATTCTGGCTTCTCCAGTGGAAAAACTGAGACACAAGACAGTAGCATGGGAAATATGGTTGGCAGCTTGAGCCTTGGTTGGTGCACAGATTGGGAAGAACTGACAAAAAGACATCATGGAAAAACAATGTTTATCTATCATATAGTTTCAAAACCATACTTAAACATACTTGTTTTAAACAAGTAGGCTGAACAGAAATTGGTAAAGGTGTCAAACAAGGCATAATGACTGTTAATTCAAAAATATACAAAACATTATCAGATACCTAAAAATCACCGAAAGCAGGTTATCCTTAATCTGCAAAGCTTCTGATCAATGCTAGAGCAAAGGACTTCAGCCAGGTTTCCGCTTATTTTTCGCTTCTCTTCCATGCATGTGACTATTGCATGATTTAGATGTGTTCCACAGCTACTGCTACAAATAAGGATGGGTAATTCTGAAGGAGAATGGCTGCGAAAAACCTTGATATGAAGATGCATTCTGATTCTCTCCCTCTATCTCTCGAACAGTTCTGCATTGTTGCACAAAACTCTATATTTGGACTTCTATGTGGGCTTATGAATGATTTGGAAAGATAAGGTACAATGTGAAAAAAAGAAAAACATAGAACAAATAACACAGTTTATCCTTGGGGCAACAGACATTGCAAATAACTGGAGGAAAAAATAATTTATTATATAGTAATTCTTTTTCATTTCTGAAAGAGAAAATAAAAGGTTAACATAAACAAACAAAGTATGCATTTAAAACATTAAAAAATGTACGGATAAATATACACATACATACAAATTTAACACATTTTGCATAACATAGCTCACATAAGTACAAGTCACCCAGAGTGAATATAGCACCTGACTCTCTCTCTCGGCACAATGCAGACACTGGAAGTGCATTTTAATCTGTACAGTATGTGCATTCTTACTAAGTTGTACTCAGATATAATTGAGACAGCAAACATATGGTAGTGGCAGGTGTAAAAACTTGGGACAGAATTTGAAAAGCAGGCTGTATTTTGCACGTTTTTACTGCACTCTTTTTTTTTTGGATTAACAATGTCTCTCAAGGTGTTGAAAATCATTGAGTAAAGTGCAGTGAAAAGTAGAAGTAATAAGGACACCTTTTTGTTATAAGTGATTTAGGACATGCTGAAAAGCATGTTCATTTCAACTAAAAAGACTACAAAGTTGGCACACATTTGTTTTTTTTCTTGAGTATGTACAATACAGGAAAATATGCTGACACATGCATGGTGTACTGTGCCAGTTGGCACTTTCATTAATTATTGTATTGTGTTCATAAAAAATAATAGTATTAAATTCAGCATATTATTTTTTATGACGAATAATAATGATTTTATTGTTAAACATTTATATGTATATAACTCAAAAATCGAGATGCATCAAGATACATTGAGAATCACTTTATAATTGCATCTTGATACTCGGAATGATAATCTCACTTCTAGTGAGGCAGCTAGTGATCGATGCACCCTACTTAAGGGCATAATAAACAGCATGATAGAACACACCTCAATGTTTATCAACAATACCTTGTGTTGCACCTGAATGTTTGTAACTTATTATTTACTTAATTCAAGACGTAACAATGGAAATAGGTTAGACATAGATGCTTTTTGAAACTGTTTCTTCTGATTAACAAATTTTTCAAAAGATGAATTGGTTGAACCGATTAGTACTACTACAAGTAAGCCCGCGAATCCAAGAATGGCAATCAGTTTCTGCGTGATGAAATATCATGGAGGGTATATGCGGTGGTGTGGGCGGTCGCGTCCGGGCGGCTGTACAACCTGGCGTGCACGCTTTACCTCCGGTTTAGTTCACAGGTCGTAGGCATGGTAAAGTTTCCATTTAATTCAATAACATGTATCCATACGAGCTCGTTTACAGGTCGTAGCCATACGGGCTCGTGTTTATATTACTAATCGTTGAGCTCCCTCCATTTGGATATGTGCCTCCTTTGCCTGTGCTGTGTCAAAAGCGCGTTGTGGGCGCGCTCGTTCATTGTCCGGGCGGCTGTACAACCTGGCGTGCACGTTGCACCTCGTTTCGGAGCCGTGACTTCTTCGCTTGTGGTGTTTGTGAAGCGTGTGGTAGGTGCCTCCGTTTATTGTTTGTATCCCAAACATGCCACACAGACTGCTGGCACATACATACTACTGACTCTGGGAGGCCGCTGCATTTGACTGTGGGTTGTGGTGTTTGGGCGGTGTTTGGGCGCCACCTACTGACTTCTGGGAAGCCGCTGCGTTTGACTCTGGGGCGGCGCGGCGCACTGCGCATGCGTGTTGGTGCCTCCGTGCATAAATTAAAACTGTGGATTAGTAATGTAGATAAGCTTTTGAATGGGCAAAGAATGGGCATGGAACTGTAACAGGACCCAGCTCAAATTTTGTGGAAAGCACACTGGGGATTCTGAATTTACTTTCCATGCCAGTATGTAATGAAGGATCCAATCAAGGGTTTTGCAAGTCCTGTGTATGCATTAGATGCCTCAAGGAGCATAACAGGAAAGAACTCCAGTGATGAGGTAGTGAGAACTCTGGCCAATATGGAAAGCTCATAGTCCCATTTCTGAGCTGGTACCATGTTATCCTTTTAAAGGGAGGGCCCTGGGAAACTTAGAAGCCACTTAAGAGACTCAATCTCTCAATGGCTGTAGCATGTTTAGGTATACTGTATATTCCGTGCCTTACAGACTGCACTTTGGCTCAGGGACTTAATGGAGACTTAATAGATCATCTTCTGATGAAAAGCAGAATGTAGGAGTGATTCTTAGCCTGGTTTTGAAATAACACTGGAAAGAGGTTTAAAGCTGAACATCCTCTGAATGGGTGCAATTGGGAGCAAGGACTCCTTGAGAGGAATATATGCAAGGTGAAGAAGGGAATCCTTTTTACATATCTAAGAGGTAAGCAAGTAGATGAGCCTCATTATCTGGTAAGCAAATGGTCATTATCTTTTACTTTCCACATTATCACAGAATTTGCATTAGTATTTTTTGGTAAATTGTTTAAGAGAAATACAATCTCTTTTCCACTTACAGATTTTAAAGTGTCACACACAAGTTTTTCATACACTTATTTTCTATATAGTGAACTACTTTGGTATACCAAAATTGCAGAGGACACATGGTTAATGTTTTCCTTTTGTATATTGTAGGTTTTAGTGTGAAAAATAATTATCCAAATCTGTAGTCTATTGTATGGGCGGCAAGGTGGCGCAGTGGTAGCGCTGCTGCCTCGCAGTTAGGAGACCTGGGTTCGCTGCGTGGAGTTTGCATGTTCTCCCCGTGTCTGCATGGGTTTCCTCCGGGTGTTCCGGTTTCCTCCCACAGTCCAAAGACATGCAGGTTAGGTGGATTGGTGATTCCAAATTGGCCCTAGTGTGTGCTTGGTGTGTGGGTGTGTTTGTGTGCGTCCTGCGGTGGGTTGGCACCCTGCCCAGGATTGGTTCCCTGCCTTGTGCCCTGTGTTGGCTGGGATTGGCTCCAGCAGACACCCGTGACCCTGTGTTCGGATTCAGCGGGTTGGAAAATGGATGGATGGATGTAGTCTATTGTACATATACATCTACTGATTTTCACTAAAACTTAGCTTTCAGTTGTAGACCTATTTATTATAATTGAATTATTTGCATATTAATTGTTCACTGTTTCATAACTCATGGATTTAACAAATTTAGTGTATAGTGCCTTGCCTATCTGAGATGTATTTTAGTGTTTCTTAATTATAGTTTATATGCATTCAATTGTGGAAGTTGGAAAATGGGAGACAGTTAAACATGAAGTTAAAAACATGATAACCTCCTGATTTGGGAGTCCATAACTTTAATATTATTGGATTAGTTTGGATAATTTGTAATGTTAGTAACTGTTTCACATAAAACTCATTACATATTTTCCAGTTGTCCTAGTTTTTGCATTTGTAGTTTGACTTTTCATCATAGACGAACTGATCCATTTAGATATGAATTTACACACATTTTAATCTCCTTATTATGTTTTTGAAAAGCAAAGAAATGCAGTAATATGTATAATTAAACTTAATGTCAGCCATCTGGTATTGTTCTTTTTACTTTTTGGATATTCCTAACCCTTTTGCACTCCTGAGCAGGAAGTAAAAAGCAGAATAAATAAGCTTAAGATGTTAGATTGCTCTTTAGGTTAAAAGGCCATACTGTATGTACAAGAAAAGGAGTTAATCACGATTGTTTGAATTTTATTTTTCCAGTTTCAAATAGTATAGCTCATTACTATTTTTTTTTCAAAATGTGGAACAGGGCTTTTCCAACCAACCACAATTAGGTCTTGAACTTGTAAAATGCCATATAATATTGGATCAGTGAAGGTGAATTTTCTATTCAGGGTAACGTCAGAAGGAGTTAGTAAGTGCATGAAGTTCTGTAGATACACCATGGTTATCCGATAGCACAATAAAATTAGAAATGGTATGAATAATTTTATTCTTGGCCATTCATATATGGTATTTAAAATGACATTTAAATAATGATAATATCACACTTTAGAAGGCATTTAAAATTTTACTATATTGTTGAGGCTAGGGGTGTGCGATATTGGCAAAATTATATCTCAACATTTTTTGGGACTTTGACGATAACAATAATTAGACAATATTTTGCATCCCTTAAAAACATGTTGTAAAAGTCTTATTGATCTAGCCTATCTTGATAATAGGATATTAACTGTAGTTTACTAATGAGTAAAATAACACAAAAAAATGAAATCAAAAGTCAAAGTATTACTGAGATCAAACAGTGCAAATATGAGTAAACTATTTCAAAGTGGCCTACAGGATTCACACAAGAATTGCACTTAGACCAACAAAATTATAATGAGAGCATTTTAAACAGACACTTACCTTTAATGCAAACAAGATGTGAATCCAAAAGGAATAACATACTAATCATAATTGAAATATGAGACATGAATATTACAGTGTGGATAAACATAAATTGTTCTTTTGTAAGGTGAATTGTGCAGCATATAAGCAAGACCAAAAATCTGACATACTGTACTATTGTGTAAAAATCTAAAGATCTGTCAAACACTGCATAGGAAAAAAACTATAGCATTTGCAAACAAGTTCTGTCATATATTGCACAAAGATATCAGAAAAAATAAAACAACTGTAAACTTCTACTGAGGAAGCTTAAGTTGTGAGACAGAAACACCAGTCTTTCCATAGCATCTGGCTTCAGAGAACAAATGAGAATGCAATTTTTTAGTGAGTAAAAGTAATTAGTAACTTGTTTCCTGTTGGTTGACATTTATTCAAATCCATTTTATGAGGCAGATCAAATTTTATAGTTCCGTACCAATACGGTATTGCGATTTGTAGCAATTTTAAATGAACTTGGAATGAATCTCTTTTGAGTCATTGTAATACAGTAATCCCTCCTCCATCGTGGGGGTTGCGTTCCAGAGCCACCCGCGAAATAAGAAAATCCGCGAAGTAGAAACCATATGTTTATATGGTTATTTTTATATAATAATAATAATTCATTACATTTATATAGCGCTTTTCTCAATACTCAAAGCGCTATCCACACAGGGAGGAACCGGGAAGCGAACCGACAATCTTCCACAGTCTCCTTACTGCAAAGCAGCAGCACTACCACTGCGCCACCTATCGTGCTTGGGTCACAGATTTGCGCAGAAACACAGGAGGTTGTAGAGAGACAGGAACGTTATTCAAACACTACAAACAAAAATTTGTCTCTTTTTCAAAAGTTTAAACTGTGCTCCATGACAAGACAGAGATGACAGTTCTGTCTCACAGTTAAAAGAATGCAAACATATCTTCCTCTTCAAAGGAAACAGAGAGTAAAGCAAACAAATCAATAGGGCTGTTTGGCTCTTAAGTATGCGAAGCACCGCCGGTACAAAGCTGTTGAAGGCGGCAGCTCACACCCCCTCCGTCAGGAGCAGGAAGAGAGAGAGAGAAACAAAGTCAAAAATCAATACGTGCCCTTTGAGCTTTTAAGTATGCGAAGCACCGTGCAGCATACTTAAAAGCTGCACACAGAAGGTAGCAACGTGAAGATAATCTTTCAGCATTTTTAGAAGAGCGTCCGTATCGTCTAGGTGTGCGAACAGCCCCCCTGCTCACACCCCCTACGTCAGGATCAGAGAAAGTCAGCGCAAGAGACAGACAAAAGTAAGCTGGGTAGCTTCTCAGCCATCTGCCAATAGCGTCCCTTGTATGAAATCAACTGGGCAAACCAACTGAGGAAGCATGTACCAGAAATTAAAAGACTCATTGTCCGCAGAAATCCGCGAACCAGCAAAAAATCCGCGATATATATTTAAATATGCTTACATATAAAATCCGCGATAGAGTGAAGCCGCGAAAGGCGAAGCGCGATATAGCGAGGGATCACTGTATCATTATATGGGTATCCAATTCTTGGTAATTGCACCTGTCTTTAGTTTAAAATGAGCCTAGTTACATCAAGGTATGTTTTTTGTTTCTTCACCTCTTTCCAATTTTCAAGGACATAATACCTAGGTGTATTTTAGGCTTAGAGAGTAAACAGTATGGTCACTGGGGGTCTGCATCTAATTCCTATGTGAATCTACAGTAGTAGGAATATACTGCCTTTGCTTCTAACAATGAGTGTACAAAGCGTGTCTTCTCGAATAGACTCAGTGGTGGGACCTAGGGCACTCACTGGTAGAATGAGATCCTGGGAATTCTCGGAACCTGGAAATTGTTGCTGTGAAAAGAGTGTGGCCCAATTTGTCTAATTCAGCACGCTGTAACTGCAGCCCTACCAATTCCGGAAAAAAGTACATGAACAGTGAAGTATAAATGTTAGAAAACTAAACAATGGTTCTTATTGTACAGTGGCAGACATTTCTTGAAGGACGAGAAAACTGAGTAATCAGTAACCTGAAATATTAACATTGTTTTGAAGAAGATATTATTTTTCAGTTTAAATATTCTATCATCTTCAGGAATTATCAAATATTTAATGATGAAACCACATGCTTCTAACTACAATTGATATTATGCTTCATTCATGACAGAAGCTGTGTATATAAGAAGGAGAAAGTTATGCCAGATTAACAGTGGTCATCCAATGTTATCCTGTGTGTTCACAATTTTATATGTCTTTCCTACATGATTGATTCAAAAGTTGTTTGCCTGTTTAGTTATGTACACATACAAAGCCTTCTGTACGTTATATTATTGGTGTAGACTTGTGATTTAATTATAGTTTATTTTTATGGTTCTTCCCTTACACTTGATGCAACTAGCAAGGGCTCAGCCACTAATGATTTAAGTGGGTTTGTAAACAGAGAGACGGATGGCTGAGTAGCCTAGTTTGTTATATTGCTGTCTGATGTGCACTTTATTAAGTTATGAGTTTTTTTTTACTTTTTGTTTTCCTCATATATTTTTCAAGATTATTCTTGTTATTACAGTCTTATGATTAAAATGATACATCATCAAAATCAATTTTTTTTTTTGCCATATTGTGTTATGCCACTTTTTTGCAGTACCACAGCTAGTGAATAGTTCTTTATTTAGCTTGACAACCTACCAAGTTTAGTTTACCCACTATCTGAGCTTAGTAGCAATGCATGTAATACAGTAGGGCTATTATCAGGGGAAGGTAAGGCACACAAAAAGACAATTGTTGCAGGCAAAGTCTCCATGGAATCCTTTTGTTGACAGATAAATATGCTAAACTTGAGAACAGAGAAATAAGTCATTAACTTGGAGAAAGGGACATGTGCCGAGTATTTGAAGCCTGCTGGTGTCAGATAAGATGTCATCTTGACAGCAGGCTAGATTGTCATCATGTACCATCTTGGCAGCAGAAACATCCCAGGTGAAGACTTGTCCAATAGAAATGTATTTGTGCCCTGATTTGAAGCAAAGCACTATTATGTACTATAGTTTTTATCTTTACAGCAGGACTTATGTTTGCTTGTGTATTATTGGAAGTGGAGGTCTTTATTTTCAGTCATTCTTTGCCAACAAAGTAAAGAAGAGAAATCGGAATATTTTTTTCTGAAAAACATTGTATTAACCTTTGATTTATACAATATTTTTTATCAAATTTCCCTCCTGAACAATTTCAGATATGCTATGTATTAGATTAATAGCAGTTGGCAGACAGTGTCTGTTATTAAAGAACTAGCCATGTGCGCCCAACTACGTTGCGCGTGTTAAAGTTGTCTGTGAAGGGCTCCCTTTTTAAACGCGGCTGCCAGTCGTGAACTGGGCCCTTCGTCGCACAGCATTATGATTTTTTATAAGGGAAACAAAATTACAAAACAAAACCCTTGGACATTGATTCGATAGGAACGGCCTACTCGGAATCACTGTCCGAATAGTAATTATGTGGTGGTGGAAGAGCATTTCTGCTTCTCTCCGTTCACAGTCCGTCTCGTTTTCATGATGCTGTCATTTCCTCTCACGATCTCTTCTCAACCTTCCTCCAATCTCGCTGGTTGCTTTGTGGCAATCCAAAGAGTAAGGAAGAACCAATGCTTCTTTCTTGAACTCCAAACGCCGACTGATGGAAAATCACAGAAGTGTGTCTGACTTATATACTCTGACTGCCGACTCCAAGAAGTGGGTGAACATTCGATTTGGACGAAGTGCTGCCAACGATGGTCGATAGAAACACAAAAAACCACAGTCTCGACAACGAAGCAGGTGTCGACACCAGATCTAAACACAAAGCATGGTGTCGACGCCAGATCTAAACACAAAGAGTGGTGTCTACACTAGATCTAAACACAAAGAGTGGTATCGACAGTGTTTGTAAACAAAAGTAACAACCAAGGTGTTGTGTATTCAGCAGTACAAACAGCATGTAGTCTCCTTTAGTTCAATCCTCTTAAATCACCACACTCCAACCTCATCCAACGATCCTCCCCCTCACTTTCTCTCCTCCTCCATCACTACTGCCCTCTACTGAACACAGCAGGAACACCACACAAGGCAGTGAATTCACGGACAAACAAAGATCAAGACCCAAATGAAGATTATATATAAAGATTAGTGTGGTATAACGGGTCCACGGCTCAAAAAGAGTGGCCGTTTTAATTAATGAATAAATAATGAACACGCTTATGCTGGGGGGTGGGAGCAGGTGTGAGCCGTCTACAGAAGATGCCCTGCCTCTGGGTTGGTGCGAGGCGGACAGCTGTCTGTGCGTTGCCTTGCCAGCACGTGTGGGCAGTCTGATTGCCTTATTATCAGCCCAGGGCGGCAGTCAGGGAATCGCACCTGCAACAGCTCCCCAGCCTATAAAGGGGAGTGCAAGATCAAAAAAGGAAAGAGAAAAAGAACAAAAGAGAGGAGGTTAAACGACAGAGAGAAAGGCAGAATCAGTGGTGAGTCGGTGCTTTGTGAGAATGGAATGCTGTCCCAGGAGGTAGCGTGTGGTCAGCGCTCAGGAGGGGGCACGAAGATTACTCCTGCTGAGCAGCCAGGAGCAGGAGTGATCATTACGCTAAGGAGGATCCTCTTGCCGGGTGGAGCCCGTGACTGCCAGTGGTGGGAGGGTGGCGTTCTTTTGCTTGGTGGAGCCTGGATTGGCAGCGGTAGGCATGGAAGCAGGGTCCAGTGGCTCTCAGTGGGATACCATGGATTGGGCTGTGGGGACACGGGCCAGTTGTGAAGGATGTCTGCGCCTATTGGTGGACATCTCTCCGTGCTGCAAGGTCCGAGCAGTGTAAGCCGGCGTTGGTTTTAAAAGGGAAGCACCGCTGATGAGAATTTTAAAGACTGATGTTTGAATTTTAACCTAGTTTTAATGGATTATTTATTTATTCTGATTTTAACCTCCATTGATACACCTTTTCATGGGTTATTTATTACGAATATGGGAGCACTGCATTTTTTGAGCACGTGTTTTGGATTTGGTTTTTATAATAAAAGCACTGAGCACTTTGCACCTTTCCCTTCCTTCATGTGTGTTTTGTCCTCATCTGCCATGCTCATCCGGTTACATTACTGACAGTGTTGGGTTCAAGAGGCTCCCATTATGGAAGAGGGAGCAAGGAGCGGACCCGCATCATCACAATTAGTTGTGGTGCTTCGTATAAAGAACATTGATGAAAGAGAAATGATGTGAAATATATATGTTCTTTTCTTTGATATCTTAACAGGCAGCCTTTTAGTTCTGTCTATGTCTCAGTTAATGGATGAAATGCATATTATACTGTTACTTCAGTGGAGACATATCTGAGTATTAGAAAATTCTGAAAATGTTAGCTAATCCTTGAAAGGCCTCTTTTTTAACAGGTTCAAAAGTGAGTGTATAAGGTTTAAAAACACACATCTGTTTGGCAAGAGCAAAAGCCAGGCTTTCATTCATCATTCGTCAAGAACCGAGAATGAAATAAAGCATGCTGTTTTGCTCATTTTAAACAAATCAGATGTAGGCAGTTGGTGTCTTGCATAATCATAAAATTTTTCCTGTAACTTTTGGCAGTATGGTTTTATTATTTGAATAGCTTTTTTTTTTTTTTTTTTTTTTTTTAAGAAGAGTGCTGTAAGCTTTATCACCGCACACATGTAAAGATAGATATTAGTATTTTACTAATATCTAAAAAAAATAAAATGTGAACGTACAAAGCATTCCTGTGCTGAATTGGAATCAATGATGCAAACGAAACTTCAGCAGAAAACAACCCCATATTACCTGTTTTTATCATCCTAAGCACAAAGTGCATTCTATACAGTACACTCCCAAAATTCACGGGATTTACATTCCTAGAGCACCTGCGAATTGTGAAAAACCGCGATTTTTTGGATGTGGTTAAAAAAAATATGCCTATTTTTATAGTTTAAACCCTAAGTATGCCCCCAAAACACTTTAATTTAATTTCATACTCAGCTTAATACATTACCTAAAAAAAGAATGTAAAGGTAAACCTGCATACTGTACAGTACTGTACTGATATGTCACCCGCAGTGCTAGAATGTTAAATACCGATGTTAACGCTATATGTACTGTAATTCACGCAAGTGCGTTTTCATTGTCAGAAGCCTTAGAAGGTGCAGGACGTTTTGGTGGCATCTTGGGGCTTTAACCCTTAAACTGCCACATACTTGGGGGTTAATGCATCCCTGGACGCCAAATACTTTTTTGCTGCACTTTAAGTAAACGTCACAATTCACAAAGAAAAAGTGAAAGTTTAATGGAACACATTTTTTTTCATGCAAAGAGCATCACAATTACTGCAACACTGATCATTTTACACACTGCTAATGAACTGTGAAAACTATTTTAAAAACTACTGGAACAATATGTACAAGATGCAACTGACGCCATGGATGAAATTAAGTAAATTACTGAGCCAACTGCGCTTGAACTGGCAGCACGCAAGCACACAGAGGTAAACACTGGAGCTGGCAGGCTAGTGCAGCTCAATCCCAGAGACAGTGAGGCTGCAGGGTGTCACACTTGGGTCACAGAATTGCACAGAAACACAGGAGATTGTAGAGACAGGAACTTTATTCAAACACTTCAAACAAACATGTCTCTTTCAGAAGTAAAACAAGCTCAGTATGCAGTTAGTTCTCAATTAAAAGAATAGGCAAACATGTTAGGGGAGCATAACTAGAGCGGGACCCGCAACAGGAGCAAAGGATGTCTGGGGGAGAAGAGAGAAACAAAGCAATCAGCCAAAAAGGACAGGCGCTGTTCAGGCTTTTAATTATGCGTAGCATCGCACGATAAGCATATCACGCGACCGAGCAGCTGCAAGTAAGCCCAGCAAGTAAGGGAGCAATGTGAAAGTAGTCTATCAGCGTTTTGTAAGAGGGATTTTTTGAGAAGCTTTCGTGTCTTCTAGGGATGCGTTCAGCCCCCCTGCTCACATGGGGCTGGCAGTGGTCATGAGATGGCTGCTCAACGAATGTACAGCACTGCCTGATCAGCTCCTGCGTGCTCGCAAATGGCACTGGGAAACGACTATAGCTGCTTGTGGCGGTTTAAGGGATAAGAGGAACAAAACAGAAAACACAAGAACACTCAGCTGGAGATGCATCACAGTCAATCAGCAACAAGGAGAAATGAATAACGCTGTAGCGGTCTGGTGCCGCTAAGATTCAGACCGTCGAGAAAACTGTGATTTATTTATTTTTATGAGGTAAATTCCAGGGACGCACCCAGCCTTGGCCCGACCCGCACGCACACACAGAGACAAAAGCAAAGCAAACCGGTAATCAAACAGCAAATAAAGAATGTAATGAAAACAAATGAAATAAATGAAAACAACAATACCAACCCTGTTCCCCTTACAGTGATTACACATTAAATACAACAAAGCACCAACAAAACACACACAGTAAATCATGAAAAACGGCAACGGATGAAATGTAATGATGAAAATAGTTAGTCTAGACATCTGCACGTTGAATGGGAATGTAAAGATAGTCCTACCGCTAGTTCCTGAAATGGTGAAGACGGGTAGACGGGTTCAGGAGCGCTTCTTTCTTTGCAGGATGGCCAAGAATCCACTACAATGTACACAGGCATACGGCAGACAATCCAGACGCCAAACACGAAATGATCCAGGACCAAACGAATAAGTACAGGTAGCCCAACAGAAGGCAGACAGAGAGACAGGAACTTGAAACACAAATTACAAAAACTTTTTTTTTTGGCCCCAGCACCCTCAGCAGAAGACCAATCAGAGCCACTGCAGGGACTGCTGGGAGTTGCAGATTCAAATTCTATTGGCTAATTTCACCATCCCAAGCCGCATTTTCTCTACAGTTGCTTCCTGTTCTCTCTACTGTACAGTATTGCCACGAAAAAAGCCATAAAAATTGAGGAGGATATTTGTGGTTTCTGCTAACAATTATTAGATAGGTTCTAAAGAAAAATCCGTGAATGACTGAGGCTGAGAACTCTGAACCGCGACTTCGCAGGGGTCTACTGTATATGTAGTCCTGCAATACCTCAGTCAGTTGACAGCATATTTACTGCATGTGTTACAACTAATGCTAAGATGCTCACAACATTCCTAATGTTCGCGGGTACATTCATCAGATCTGTCACATTCAGCTGTATTTCATATAGCCAGCCTCTATACTATCATAAAGAATTGTTAATTTTTTAAGAGTGAGGCTGTTATCAGTAATTAATTTAAAATGTAAAAACATAGCGCAGTCAAAAAAAGACCAAGTTTTTCCCCAAATAATCTAAATCAAACTGGACAGCAGTTATGAGGAATGTGCATAATTTTTGTGGAGTCACCCCTTTATATTCATAATTCAGCACAGCGATTTGTAGCTCATTATAGTGATTTGTCCAGACATAACTCATTTATATGAATCAGCATTCGGGAGAATGTGTCCTATCTGTTTCATTATTTCTTATAATGAATAATTCTGCTGCATTTCTCGGAACACTGAATTAATGTTTCCATCATAAAGCAGCTCTGTACCCTTGGTTCTTTTAGTTATCACATTCTTTGCAAATCACGGTCACCGTGTTTCTCCATTTTCTCAGTTGGTCTGTTTTCTCAGCTTGGTTTGTCCAAACCCAAGGTGTTGAACTTTGTACTATTATCATAGGGTGCTGCACAGATAACACAATCTACACTTGCTCTTACTGGGATAGTTTAAAGCCTGAAATATACCTAGCTTTATCTCAGATTTTAAGGAAAAAAGTAGACACTATCACTACATGAAACACTGGCGTTATGTGTTTCTTTCACCTAATTTGTTTCCCCTTTATGAGAAATTATTTTATCAAAAAGTGCAAAATATATAAAGGTGCACCCAGTCCTCTGTATTGTTATCTTTTAGCAGATATTTATACTTTGTAATAGAGCTACCTTTCTCATAGAACACACAATCGCAAGGTGCTTTACAAAGCCCAAAATAAAAATATTCAAAGTGTCAAGATTTCAGATTAAATGGATGCTGATACCTTCAAACATTTGGAGAAATTGTGCTGATTCACTATAAAATGAGACACTGTGTGAAAAATAAAATTTGGTTGCTTATAAAAAGAACATAGGTGCCATTTTCCTGGAAATCCTGTTACCTATCAAGAGTCATTGTTAATTAAAAAAAAAATCTTATAAAGGATATCTATAAATGTATATATCTTTGTCATATACTATGTGCCATGCAAAAAAAAAAAAAACAAGTAGTGGTACTGTTTATGGTCAACTAGATGTGCTACATACAGAGAATTGAGTTATAAACATGTCTGGAATAAGTATTGGGGCTGATGTTACTTTATGGGGAGTTCCCCGAGATATATAAACATAAATTTAACAAAGCTGCTAAGACTTCTGCTACAGCAGTAATAACATGCAATTGAGCTTTATCTATGAGTATATTATTATAATTTTTTTTTTTTAACTTTGAAGTGAAAGTAAGTGTCATTTATGGTTAAAAATGAATGTTTTGACATTTTTTCAATTGAAATCAAAACCATAGTGTTTGTACATGCTACATACATACTGTAATTACAAAGCTATTTATTGACCATCCATTCATCTGTCCATTTACAATGTGCAAATATACTACACAAGTATAGTATGTTAATATTCATGCCACATTAAGTGGTTTTGATAACACAGAATCATATATTGCAGAATAATGCAAATCAGAATGAAGGAGATCATAATTTGTTCATAATTTGTGTTTCATGCCTGAAGAAATTACAATCAGAATAGGTGAAATAAATACCAAAGTAGTATGTGGGATATCTAAATTTGTAACAAATGCCATCTTCCAAGTATAAGATCTAAACAAACAGAATAGTACAGAAGATTTTAATGTGTGAATTTTTAGTCTTTTTCGCAGGTGAAATATTGAAAGACATGAAGTATTTACAAAAGGTGTAACCAGGAGTGAGCAATATGGCCAAAAGCAAGCATCTCCATAAAAATAATACACCTTTTTGATTATTAGGATAATTATTACTGTATGCCGTGAATAAAATTTATACGAAAGGTAAAATAAAATAAAATACAATGCCTAGAGAATAGGCAAAGAATCATAAGGTCCCAACAAGGCTTGAATTTTATTTAAAAATGTATGAACATAAATACTGTACATAAATATGAAGAAACAATACTGAAAATAAATGTTTTGCTGTATTCATAGTTTTACATTTTTACAATTAGCATTTTAAACAAATATTTCCCCATAAATCCTTGATTTTTCTGAGGTGAAGCTTAGGTATACAATCAATCCATCCATCCATCCATTTTCTAACCCGTTGAATCCGAACACAGGGTCACGGGGGGTCTGCTGGAGCCAATCCCAGCCAACACAGGGCACAAGGCAGGAAACAATCCCGGGCAGGGTGCCAACCCACCGCAGTAGGTATACAATACTGTTATTAAAAATACAGACTTACTATACGTAATACTATACGTAAAACCAAAATAATTTTTCCTTGAAGACAAGCTATAAATCTAACTGCATTAAAAGAAAGCAACATACCCCAAAAGGAGTTAAGAGAGACAAAGGAAAATTTCAAAACAAATCAGATCAAACAGGTTGGGTATTTCTGATCCAAAATTCTCCATAATCTTTAACATTTTAAGTGCTGACATGATGCCACAAATGAAAAATTCCACATCTGACCTCACTTGCCCATGTGGGTATTTAAACTTTTCGCTTCCTCAGAGTTGGGTTAACTGTAAGCTTTGCAAGAAACAATGTTAACTGAACTGTTTCTGACCTTAGTAAAACAAGTGTGCTTTTTGTCAGTAATTTCTTCATCAGACCTTTTCTGTGACTGTAATTTGAGTCTTCAAATTTTATTTTGCTTCCAGCTACTGAAAGAATCTGTATTAGAAATAGTAAGAAATGGCATATTTCCAGTGACAGCTTAAAGGAGTGCTACCAATGTTGAAGCAGCTGTCAAAATTGAAATTTTAAAGACATTAAAATAAAACGATGACATCTTATTGGCTGAGCAAGAAAACATACAGTAACTATTACTATTTGCTCTAAAGGGCAGAGCAAACCTGTGGCCACATTTTAGAAACTAGTTTGAGAATATAAGAATCAAAGTAAAAAGAGACCATGATTGTATTGCATTCCATACTATTCTATCTATTTGAATACAAACCTATAAATGATGTTATTAGATATTGTAAGACAAAGGACTTGGTGAGTAAATAGTAGCATGTGGAAGATGTGATTAAAGTCAATCTGGAGATCTGCTTATGTTGGGATGTCATGATTTTTAAGGTTTAGATTAATTATTCACATTTTTACACCTGATGCATGTGTTCGTGTCACTTTCTGCTTGTTTAACTTGCACACATTTATTTGATTGCTGTAGTACAGTATGACTGTATATTCATACTTACTCATGACAACAAACTTAAACTGCATATGTTAGGGTTATAGTAGTATCCTTGTGTAAAACCATGTAGAGAAAACAGAAATTGATTTTTAATTATATTAAATTTTATTTTTTAGAGTAAGAGTTAAAAATAATCTTGCAATTATATTATGTGTAGTTTACTTAATGCATAAATGACATGAGTAAAGTTATTTTAACAGCAGTAATACTATATACTTGAATAATAATGAAATCTACAGCCTGCAGGAGTAACTAACAAACAGAAGTATAGTATCTAGGGATGATTATAATGTGCAATGCATGTGGATGTTTGTACTTAACCTTTGTATGCTTTTGTCAGTGTGCTGGATTAGTAATTAAGGTTGATCATCGATGCTCCCGACATATATTCTAAGTGTATAATTTATATTTTTAGTTGAACCTGTCAGTGGATAGTGATTGGGGGTTTAGAGTTGGGTGATTAATTGTTGAAAGACTTGGAAGAAAAGAAGGAGATAAGAAGGAATTCTGTCATGATTGTTGGTTAGAAAAATGTGTGTACATGTGTAGATGCAGTAGATCTGGAAAGTATCTGGAGTTTCTAGTGTATGGTAAGAGTATCTGTCTGATTTGCTTACACATTTGTTAAGTAAAATATTCTTTGTTAATTTTTGTATTGAATATGCGATTAGCATTAATTTTAAAGATATCCTGGAGATCTGCATTTAGAAATTGCTACCAGGGCAAACTGATAGAACATTCCAGTTTTGTAACTGGGAATGATGCTCTTCAGTGAAAAATAGAGTGATTGTTTATTAAAGATATTTGTGTTAATAAACTGTATTTTGTAGAAGTCTTCTGTTTAATAAGGATGCCTGCAAGTTACTATAGACTGATTTGCCTATTCTGATTAGAGCAAACTTGAAGATGCAGGGGTCGGGGGTGGGACGGCAGGTTCAAGCACATGCGTTACTTTTCATGGTGACAAGGATTTATGGAATGAAAGTGCATGGAAGTTGGCTTACGCATGGTTTTGTCCATCTGAATTTTTTTGTGCATATGCACATTTCTGCTTTTGTCTGTAAGCCATGTTTTAGTGTGAGTTCTACGCACAGCGTTATGCATGAGGCCCCCAACCTTTACAGAAAATGCCAATCTGGTTTTGTGTTTGAATTTTAGGTTTCAAACAACAAACCAGGGAGTTTATTCTTTGAACCCAGACAGATGGGTGTCATTTTCAGATTGTCTGCTCACCAGTTGTCTAGTATTATGAAAACATGGGTTATCGCTCTATTTTAGGCCAATGAAAGCCATGTAATCCTGCAGCTATTATTTTTTGGAAAGTAATGCCATTTAACCCTTCCTAAGTTGCCTTGGATAAAGACACTTGGAAGAAATGGAGCATCAGTCTTTGGTTGGGTGAGAGAATTATCAGAGCCTTTGTTGTAATCTGCTTGGAGATTGTACTTAGAGCACTGATCTGAGTTGCCAGTGTTACAGAAGGCCATAGTTCAACCCACAGAAACCTGTGACATGTTCTGTATGTGTATCCTTCAGATGAAACGTCAGTGTAAGAGTTTGCAAGTATTACACTTTGTTGCAGGTCCTTAATTGCAAAACGTATCCCACATTTAGAATGGGAATTTACTTGACAAGTGACAATAAATGCAGATTACATTATATCCATCCATCCATCCATCATCCAACCCGCTATATCCTAACTACAAGGTCACGGGGATCTGCTGGAGCCAATCCCAGCCAACACAAGGCACAAGGCAGGAAACAAACCCCGGGCAGGGCGCCAGCCCACCGCAGAGATTGCATTATATGCTTGCTCAAAACTTGGTCAGAAAGGTTTTAAAAAGACTTACATACAGATCAGTGAAAAAGACTACACTCCTACCTAAACACACAAAGATCGAAACTGTGCACAGCACAGACCTATGGGATACTTGTCTAAAGTTTGATGAAGTTCCACATATTCTTAAGTTGAGAGCAGAAAAAAGACTGGAAAGGAAAAGTACTAAGAAGACCTATAGAGCCATGCACATGTCCATTGTGTGGGCTTTCAATTACTACTTTTAACTCCCAAAAGCATGTGTCTGGGATATCTGCATTCATAAAATTAACTCCCCATAAAACAAATAATCTCATTGGCTATCCAGTGCTGCATCCATTCAAAAATCTAGTTGTAAAACAAAATAGTTCTCTATTGATTTATTTAAAACAGATGGAAAAACGAAGTAAAGAATTTCTCAAAACATTAAAAAGGAAAGGTTGCGGTTGAATGTTTAGCTGCATTTAAAATTGAATTGTCTCGGTTCAATGCCGCCACCACCCACTGGCCACCCCTTACCAGTTGGTGAAATTCAAATGTACCTTATGAAGCAAGTAGATAAATGTCTGATTAAGTTATCTGCTTTCTCTGAAAAAGAAACCCCTAAATAGTTAATGCCAAAAAATCCTCTGAAACATTTAAACAATGGAAACATGGTTTACTAAAATTCTTTCAAACTAACTAAGAAGAAAACTCAGATATTGCTAAATGTTTAAATGAAGCAAGGTAGTATTTTGTACAAATCCAGAGTTTATCTGCATTTAACCAGAAATTGTGTCTTCTCATTCAGATTTGAAACAAACATTTTATAGAACTTTCATAAATTGTTACTTGTATGACAATGCTTTGATACTCTTGATACTTTTAATATTTTCTGTAGTGATATGTCTGTTTATGAACCCGTTTTCTAGTTTTTTTTGTTTTTTTTTTGATACATTTATAGGAAACTGAAACTTTTTCTGGCAGGGGCACCAGCCTTGGAATTGGCATGTTCACATGGTCTCACTTGTACTTTTGTACTTTTGATGAACTTTTGTAATTTACCAAATACTTATTTTCCACCATAATTTGGAAATAAATTCTTTAAAAATCAGACAATGTGATTTTCTGGATTTTTTTTTCTCATTTTGTCTCTCATAGTTGAGGTATACCTATGATGAAAATTACAGGCCCAGATTTTGGTTTTTTTTAAATAAATGAACAAAATATTCAAAACTGTTTTTGAATTCTGTTCAGTTTTAAATGCTCCATGATTAGTTAAACCGCTTCAACTTTTACATTGTCCATTTTAATAAATAATTTCTTTAATTCACATTTAATTCACACTTTTCTGTTAGTTTATTCTTTTGCTTTTCAAAGCAGTTGAGAATATGAGACATTCATCATATTGAGTCATTGATGTTTTAGTAGAGAAGATGAGACCCAAGTTGAGTAAATTGAATAAACATTCCCCAGTAACTGTTGTTAACTTGCCTAAAAGTACGTCTCCTTATCAATACCACATGAACAAAGCAATCAGGCAAACTAGTATTACAGTTATGGGTACAACTAGTCCTTGAAGCTGGTAACTTTAGCAGAGACTGGCATGGATTCTCTTTGTAAAGAAAAAGGTAAAAATTAAAAAAAAAAGAAAAAGTTAAATCTTTCCTTCTTATTGATTATTGCCTTTATCAGAATTTGCTGCCAGAAACATTTTTTTACATTTAGATACAAAACTTTCAAGCAAAACAGGAAACATATTTTATTGTACTGTAATAGTTTTTACTTTTCCTATTTATAAACCAAATCTGCAAAATAAAAAAATGAAGCATGGGTTGCCTTATTGTTCTTTTAGGATTTGTTAAGCTAGCTAATTAGAAAAGTACTTTTCATTTTTTTTCCCTGTATTTACCTGATTAGAAGTTTATGTTCATTGTATTATAAAGAGGTTATGCCTGTGAAATCTATAGGAAAATGGACTACTGTTGCCTTAAGGCATCCTGTTTATTGTTTCTTTTTCTTCAGCAGGATGGAGCTTTGTGCCACTGGAAATCCTGCTGAGTGATTAAGACCAGGATCAATGGATGTCAGGGACAAACTGGATATACACGTAGCAGACCTACAGCTGTTGTAAACATGGATTGGTTACCCTGTTTGGATCCCAAAGGCATTTTCACAAGCCCCTTGTTTTAATGTAGTTTGATTTCCTAAAAACATTTCTACATCTCAGTATGGGAATGTTCCATCCCTGGAAGCTCTCTTCCCAAAAACTTGGATTTTTCCTTGTAACATTCGGCTTCATATGGGGAATGATGCTACTTCACTTTACTATTCAGCAACGGAGTCAGCATGAAAGTAGTAGCATGCTTCGGGAACAGATTTTGGATCTCAGCAAACGCTATATCAAAGCACTTGCAGAGGAAAATCAAAATGTTGTGGATGGACCCTATGTTGGGACAATGACAGCATATGGTGAGTCCTTGTAAAACTTTTAATAGTCTACCAAAATTCAATAGTTAATTTATATTAAATGTAATAGGGAAGAAAGCAGTTAATTTATATTAAATGTAATAGGGAAGAAAGCAGTGAAATTCAAATGCAAGACATATATTTTTCCAACTTCATTTTACATTTCAGTTTTATTTAATAGAATAGAATTATTTCATTGTAGGCAGTGGTTTTAACTAGCTTGTTTTTGTATACAGCACGCACACACACACAAGCCCTTACTGTTGACCACATGGTTGACAGCACATTTCAAGGAGACATCATTGTCTAGAGAGCAGCCCAGACTCCTAATGATGTAGTTACGAGAAAGGCGTATTATGTGCTCTGCGGTTTTGTTTTAGAATTTTCTTTGAATAATGAATTGTTAGGCTTGATGTACATTGTGGCTGTTGTAGTTTTATGTCATTGAAATTGCATGTTTTGTACTAAGGTAGTTATTCAATAATCTATATATATAATTCACTAAGCCGCCGACAAGTAGCCACCCATGGAAAGCACGCACCGCCGACAAGTAGCCACCCATGGAAAGCACGCAAGACAGCCACGCCCACCAACTCTAAGACCATTGGATACGACAACAACTTGTAGAGCCACGCCCACCAACTCGGATGCAGCAACTCACAGAGCAGAGCGTCATTCGCGTTCGTCTCTGCTACACTCCACATTTATTCTGAAGAAGTATGTTTGTCGCGGATGTGAATCGCTGTATGCGGCATGTAGAACAGTTTGCAAGGGGTATCCCATGGTCTTACAGTTGGTGGGCGGGTCTCTGTTAGTTGCTCTTGCGAGGTTCAGTCTCTCCATGTGCATTTCCTGTGTGACACACACACACACACACACAGAGGCAGCTCGAGAGAGAGAGCCGCACACACACAGGCAGCGCCAGAGAGAGACAGACGCGCACACACACACAGAGGCAGCGAGAGAGAGAGCCGCGCACACACACAGGCAGCGCCAGAGAGAGGCAGAGGTACACACACAGGCAGCGCGAGAGAGAGAGACAGATGCACACACACAGGCAGTGCCAGAGAGAGACAAACACACCCACACACACAGGCAGCGCCAGAGAGAGAGCCGCGCACGCACACAGGCAGTGCCAGAGAGAGAGCCGCGCACACACACAGGCAGCGCCAGAGAGAGGGAGACAGATGCACACACACAGGCAGCGAGAGAGAGAGCCACGCACGCACACAGGCAGCTGTTGTTCAAGGTTTTCTCAGTGTTATTCAATGTTTTTACATTTAGTTTACTATTACGCTGTGCATTTTATGGTTTAATTAACTATATTTGTGCTTAAAAACTTACAAAAATATATATTTACATACAGTTCGTATGGTCTGGAACGGATTAATTGTATTTACATACAATCCTATGGGAGAAATTGCTTCGGTTCACGACCAAATGGTTTACAACCAAGAGTTTGGGAACGAATTATGGTTGTGAACCGAGGTTCCACTGCATTCTTTTCGGTTATGACGCATGACCGCGTCCACCATCGCAAACTGTTTTACACGCCATGGTCTTAGAGTTGGTGGGTGGGTCTCCGTGAGTTGCTCTTGTGAGCGGGCACATGACCAGGAGGTGTGTATGCTTCGAGAATGAGGGTGGACGCGGCAGGACCATCTAAGAAGAGGCATGTTTGTCGCGGATGTGATTCTCTGTATGCAGCGTGTAAAACAGTTTGCGAGGGGTATCCCATGGTCTTAGAGTTGATGGGTGGGTCTCTGTTAGTTGCTCTTGCAAGCGGGCACATGACCAAGCAGTGTGTATGCTTCGAAAGCAAGGGTGGACGCGAAAGCACCATCTAAGAAGAATCATATTTGTCGCGGATGTGAATCGCTGTATGCAGCATGTAAAACAGTTTGCGAGGGGTATCCCATGGTCTTAGCAGTGTCTATGCTTCGATGTGAATCGCTGTATGCAGCGTGTAAAATGCTGTATTGTATGTTGCCCTCTCCAGAGTAACATCTTTTCATTCACCTACAGTTGTATCCTCAAAACCAACCACATTTGGTGTTCACCCATCAATAATAATTATGCGGCGTATGCTACGCCGCGGGTTGGCTAGTATAATTAAATATAGTAATTTAATTTAATATAGTTATTTAATAAACTGCAATATGTAGTATAAGTGAAAGGCATATCATTTTTAGATTGTGTTGAAATATTAACTTCCCAAGTATTTTAATGGCATGATTATGTAGTGGTGTTAAAATGTTAAATAAAAATATTTTTAAAAACATAACTCAATCCCTGTTATAATAATAAACGGGAGTGTATGTTTGTACTTTCTTTTGAACGTTTTCTTTTCCTGTATTGTATTTGGCTAGTGCTCCATCATTGCAAACCTCCATGTTTATTTTCACATTTGCCAATGGCAAACACCATTTCCTCCTCATTTAGGTGGCCGTTCCTTTATCAGGAAAATATTACAGCATGAAATGCTACTTCTCTGGAACTCTTGAATAATTTCAAGTACAGTAATCCCTCGCTACTTTGCGGTTCACTTTTCGCGGATTCACGACTTCGCGGGTTTTTAAATACAAGTGATTGCCCGCCTATCGCGGAAGTTATGTTCCAGACCCATCAGCAACAGGAGAAAATCCGCGATATAGAAAGACCATATAAATAAACATTTTTATAGTTTAAGCCTTAAAATTCCCATCCCACATGCTTTAAACACATGTAAACTTATAAAACACACTTTGTTAACACATATGATATGTGGATGTCGGGCTAAGGATATGAGTAACATCTCACTATTATAAAACATTTTAACTTCAAGCAAGACAAGACAGTGAGACAGGAAAATAGATGATGTACAGGCTTTTAAATTATTGACACGCAGAGCGACAAGCAGCACAAAGCCAGCACAAAGTCCACTTCACCTTAGCGTTCATTCAGCTCCCCACCTCCTTGACAATGCGAAGTGGCAGGAGCTTACTGCGCCTCCGGGGAGGGGGGTTTGAGCGAACTTGCGTTCAGCCCTCACACCCCCCCACTCCTCCTCCTCCTTCCGAACATGCAGAGCGACAAGCAGGCATTTTGGCAGAAGCAGCACAAAGTCCATTTCTGCTCAGCGTGAGTTCAGCTGCCCCCCTTCACAAAGCGAGTGCAGACACATCGATGTCTGATCTCTGCGTGCAGTGTGCAGTGTTGGTCTGCGGTGTTTAAGAATGCAGAAAGTGTTTAAGAGCATAGGAAGTGTTTATAAGAGTGTGGGAAAGGTTAACAAGAGAGTGAGAAAGGTTTATAAGAGTGTGGGAAGGGTTTATAAAGCCTTAAAATATGTATAAATCATTAAATAAATATAGATCGCTACTTCGCGGATTTTCACCTATCGCGGGGTGCTCTGGAACGTAACCCCCGCGATAGGTGAGGGATGACTGTATGAAAAATAATGCAAAAATATTTTTATGGTGATCATATTGTTTTAAGTGCAAATTGAAAACTTGATATTTAGATATCCAGAGTGCAAAATACCAGCAGTTTTGAAGCCATTACTACCATTGCCACTGTCTGCTATTTTACGGTTTGTAGAGTGTAGTTAACAGCTGTTAAATCTCCTATGCCTTATTACTTTGTGGAATATTCAAAAATCAAGCAGATTAATAATAATAATTCATTACATTTATATAGCGCTTTTCTCAGTACTCAAAGCACTGTCCACACAGGGAGGAACCAGGAAGCGAACCCACAGTCTTCCACAGTCTCCTTACTGCAAAGCAGCAGCACTACCACTGCGCCACCCGTGAGGACAAGAAACAGATCATAGTAGAGCCTGAAATTTACTATATTTGCAGCTATTCTTCTGTTGAATATTCAAAAAAAAATTTAGTGGCATGAGTTAGCCTTTTCATTTTCTCATGAACAGAGCACGGTCAGACCTGAAATTAAGGGAATCCCACTTAGTATAACTCCCACCTAATCCTATATAGAAACTTACCCAGTCATACCTATTCATAAATGTTTCATCCTAGTTAAGCCCACAAGCTAAAAGTATCAGTCTCCTATTTATGTTATGGATAGGCTTGTAGGTTTTTAAGCTCCTGTTAGCCTTGTAAAGTTTCACACAAAACCAGTTTTAGTTCTGCTTGTCTCTATACTTTAAAGAATAAAAATGGGTCTTAAGAGTGCAACAGAAACACATGGTTATAATAAAGTTTCCATCCATCCATCCAACCATCTAGTCCAGAGTACTAGGTTTGAATTCCAAGTCATACTTTTTTAGGTTTTTCTCTGGCTAGTCTGGTTTTCTCCCAACAACCAAATATATTTGGGTTTGTGTAACTGGTGACGCTATACTGATCCTATATGAGTGAGTGTGGGTTTATTCATGCATATGTTTGCAAAGGACTGGTACCACATCCTGGGTTGTTTCCCTGCTTTGCATGTGCTATTTCTAGGACCAAACCCTCTGCTTCAGCTTTATCTGGCACTGCTGTTACACAGTTTCTTTCCACATTCCAAAGACATGCAAGTTAGGCTATACAGGTTTATAGGGTTATTGTTGTCACATGTACAGAGTGCAGGGAAATTCTTACTTGTGCTGTTTAACCTACAACATGTTGCTACTCTCCGGTGCTGTGATTAATAAGGATAACTACCTTACCTTTAAACATTAATCTTTGTTACCTATTATTATTACCAATGCAAGATAAACCCAACAAGACAACAATATTTGCATATATGCTAGTCCACATAAATTAAACTGAGTTGGCATATGTGTGTTTTGTATGTGTTTCTATGTACGGATTTTTGTGGACTTATTTTAGCATTATCCAAAATGGTTGCCTAAATTGTCATTAAAGTTGGAGGTTAACTCAAGGATAATTCAACTTGTAATATAATCTGTATGGCTTCTTGTTACCTTGCCAAACTAGTTGGTCCAAACAGAATGAGTGTCACAAAATGCTACAGTGTTATTTCACAATAGAGAAACCACACTGAACAGGTTTTGATGGTAGAGTAATGGCTAGCTATTTGCTTGTAAATTAGCTGCTCCAGAGTTGAATCCAGCTCATTGCGCTTTATGTTTCTTTGAATAAGAGATTTTCCACACCTTTTTTTAACATGGGTCCTGAGCCACACTGAGTGAAGCCATCTTGTCTTTGGAGTATTTTTTTTTTTTTTTTTTTGCAGTTTGGGGTCATAAATTTAATCTATCATCATTACACCATTAGACCTGTCTTCTGCGGTTCTCTGCTAACTACAGTACTTCAAGTAGATGTAACTGCACAGCTGAGTTGAATCTCATAATGAATTGGGATCACTAATCATATTTAGTCTAAATACAGTAAAGATTTCCCACTTTAAATTTATCACCATTAGAATTAATTGAAATAATACCTTGGCAGGATTGGAGTATACAGTTAGTAGACTGTAAATTGTTGTGGTATGAGGAAGTATGGGTAGATAGTTGTGTAAGTACACGGCTTAAATTTCATGTGAGACAGAGAGGGGGAAATGGTTTTTTCTAGTGGGTTGGCGGGCCAGTTTCAACATAGGATGTATAAAGAATAATCAAGGTGGACAACATGATTTATCTTAACATGTGAATGTATTAAATCTATTCAGACATTTTCAAAACTACTTAACAGTATATCACTGTCACATGAATTTCTGAATACCACTAAAATTCAGGATGTTTTTATTTACATCATTTTTTGTAACAATACATTTTTTTTCCTGAATTGTTGGAAAAAATAACAATTTTTATATTTACTGTTATAAGATATACCTTAGAATCACTATATGGAGGAGACAGGAGCTGAAGTATAACTTGCTAAAGGGTAATATTTCATTTGCATGTCAAATTAATTCAGATTTGGTATGTTACAGAACCAGTCCTTTTAGTTTTTCAGATATTTCTTAGATTTGTCCCAGCTTAAAGACTTAATTTGTGAAATCAAACTTCTCAATTATTGTTTCAGAATTTCTTAAAACACTGTTGTGTGAGGTGGCTTGAAAGCAGCAAAACAAAGTGATAACATTTTTCTGTTGTTTATGCAGATGTGTGTGAGTACATTAGTAGTCACGGAATTAAACTAAAGCACAGTTCTAACTAGTGACAGCATCTCTTTCCCTCTTGTAACTTTTAAAAATGTTTTGTTGATCCTTTACTCACATTTTAGTTGTTATACTAGTAAGTAATGTTTGCTGATTCATTTTTTGGGATTAAATGTGCCGTTCCAGTTGCCATGGTGATTGCAAGACTATGGACTCCAATAACACATTGCGGGTCACAAAACTGCAGAGCCTCATGAATGTCTGTTCAGGAGGTGGAGGTTTTGAAACCCTAAGTAAATGAATTTTATTTCTGAGTAATGTTTAGGTAAATGTATGGCTATATATGAAGTTGGTTCCCTGTCAAATGTTGGATCCTGTCTTACGCCAAGTGAAGCTGGGATAGGCACTGACTCCCAACCACCCCGAACTGGATACGAAAAATGGAAAGTAGAATGGTTGGGCGAACAACTATTGCTATGTTGATAATAATTGAGGTATTTTAAAAAGTGTATTTTGACGTTTGAAAGATCATCTTAATTAATGTTTCAATGTTTCAAAGCACAATGTACATCTCTCCTAATAATACAATGTGTATTTAATATATTAACTGATATGCATATTCACTGAAACACACAGTTAATAGGACAATCAAAACAGCATACTCCATTTCTAAATACGAATCAGCAAATTCTTAAATTTATGTCATATGTTTGGGTTTTGAAGGCAAACTACTGTTCGTTAGTATAATCTGTAAGTTCAAGCACATATAATATTTGAGTGGGATGTTGAAGAATATAGTGCAGTATCAAAAATATAAATTTACTGAGTACAGGTAACAACAGCCCAAGTAATTTTGAAATTCTGGATTTGTACACAGACATTAGGAATAAAGTCTGATCATTCATGCAAGAGACCTTGAAAACAGCAAAACAACGCCTATTTAACAAGGGTTCTGAAGTAAAAGATTAATGTAAAACTGAAAAGTTTGATTTCACACAAGAGGCTTTATAGTTGGGATAAATCTTAAAATAAAAAAAATAGGAGGGACAGATTTAGAAAATTAAAGTCCCATGAGTTTCTAACATATGCAATTTGAATTAATTTTGGTAATCTGTTAAATATTACTCTTTAGTAACATATTTTTAACCATCTAATGATTCAAATATTAATCTTACAGCAGCAAATATTACAAACCTAACTGATTGTTTTACTGATAAATCTGACTTCTAAAGCATGTGGTTGCAAAAACCACTTTAAAGAGTTAGTTTGAGTTTAAATTTTTATATCTGGAATTATCTTGTAATTCACTAATCTAACTGTACATGCATAATAATGAATTGAATTGTTAATATTTAGTTTGAATTTTAAGCAGTAGTGTTCAGTTTCTGGACAAAAAAATGTCAAAGAATACATTTAGAATGTGCACATACTAAGATAAATCGGGTAGTTCATGATATATCATTCCTTACAAGCTGCTATGCTGAAATCCTCTCAAGATTATGAACAGCCATTTGTTGTTACACTCTGGGAAATCACCATCTCTGCCACATACTAAATTTCAAGCCTTGCATTGTATTTTGATATTTATGAATGCCAATACTCGTTTACTTAAATGTAGTGCTGTTACAGTGCATCGATGTAATCGATATACTTGATTATTTCACACTAGAATTGCCAAAGCCTACGAAAAAACTCGTAAATTCATCCCACCTTAAATCCCTTCGCACCTCTCTGTCAGTGTCTTTTGTCTTGTAAATTGTGTCGATAAGCAGCAAGCAGCCTGCTATCACATCCCCCTACCGCCGGACAGTTTTCTCAGCTCAAGTCTGTTTACCTGCGTGTCAGTTGCTTAGAGTGAGAAGTCAAGCAAAATGACACCTTTTATAAATACTATATCATTATTTGGCACACATGCATTTCTTGTGTGTTCCGTGTCTACAACAATCTGTATAAACACTGTGGAGACTGGCTCGGACACAGACAGGCAGACACACTCATGTCACCCAACACACGTTTATTTACAATACCTATTATGTACAAAAGTGCCACAAACCCCAATCTTCCCCAAAGTCCAGGCCAACCACTCTGCCTCTTCGGACCACCTCCTTCTCTCGTTCTTGCACCTTGTCCTGCTTCCACCTGACTCCAGCCTCGAATGAAGGGAGGCGGCCCCCATTTATCCATACCCGGATGTGTTCCAGGTGTGCACCGGCAATCCTGCGGACACGCCCCAGTGTGGCGGAAATGCCGGCTGTCCTCCCGGAAGCACTCCAGGTGTTCCCTCTCTTCTTCCCCCCAACACTTCCTGGTGTGGCGGAAGTACTGGGGTCCAGGGTTCTTCAGGCAGGGGGACACCCCCTGGCGGTGACCACGGGCCCCTACAGGGTTGGGCTTCCAAGCCCTGTACCCGTGGCCCACAATACAATCAGGGCGGACGCCCCCTCGCGGTCTGGAGGAGGAGCCCTCCTCCTGTCTTCCTGGGCGTCCCGGCCAGGTGCCACAACACATTGTTAAAACAGAAACATTTTTCATGTTTTAGTAATAATTGACAAAATGTAGACATGAAGTGTATAATGTGTGAAGCCTGAAGTCTAAATATCAAATAAACACTTTTCACAAAAGGTACAAATATAACAGAACAAGTGTGCTTCTATTCAAGAATATAATTGCAGAAAAACAACCCGTGTTAGGGTGCGACATTGACACACTTTGGATACGACCGCTTTGGTGGTGCAATGGTAACAACTGTTGACAGGTAATCAAAACTTCATGGGTTTGATCCCGGATGACTCCGTTTTGAGAAGCGAGCTGCTCTTATTCTTACTATTTTAGAATAAAAACATACATTCGATTTGAGTCAGTAACAGCTGGTGCAAATTTATGATACTTGTATTGTAAAGGTTAGCATTGTTTTTTTTTTAAATTCAGTTTTATTCTCTCAGTTGTGTTCATGCTTCCCCTGATCTGACACTACTGTTTTCACATAAAGACATCCTATAACAGAGGTGAACTCAGATGATGATAAGGGTTCTACATCGGAGAAAGAATACACATCACACTTTTGCCATCGGTGTACTCCAAGTTTTTAGAGTCTTGGTGATTCCTGTTTTGCTATATGGTTGCGAGACATGGATGCAATCCAGTGACCTGAGACGACGACTGGACTCATTCGGTATTGTCTGTCTTCTGAGAATTCTTGGGTAACATTGGTTTGACTTTGTGTCGAATGAGTGGTTGCTCGTGGAGTCCCAAATGAGGCACATTACCGGCATGGTGAGGGAACGTTAGTTACGGAACTACAGACATGTGGCGCAATTCCCCGAGGATGATCTGGCTGAGGACCCGAGTGGTTGGACCAGACCAAGGGGACGCCTACGTAACACCTGGCTTCGGCAGGTAGATGGTCATTTCCTGAGAGTGGGACTGGACCGTGTGTCTGTCTGGGGGATTGTCAACCTTGATCTCGAGCTGTTTCGTCATGTTGTGGGTGCAGCAACGTGCCGTACTAGAGCATGCTCCTCAACTTGACTTGACCTGACCTGGAAAGATTTTCAGTTTGCATTTTCTTTTTTGCACTTTGATATTCTAATCATAAGTTTTTCATATTTGCTTTTTAGTATTTGTTAGATTTTTAACGAAGTAATCCAAAGTTGTTGTTTTGACTGACAAATTTTTTATTAGATTAGTCGACTAAAAAATAATCACTAGACTATTTGATTAAAAGAAATAGTTGTTAGGTCTTAAGTGATAGTTGTGTAACTACTTGATTGAAATACTTGTATTTTAAAGCTGTTTTTCCTGTTAGTATTGATATATTTTATACTGTATTGCAAAAAAAATTAACAATATTGTTCACTTCAATAAAAAGCCATTAAAATTTCACAGCTCTGGGTGTCAAGTACAAAAATTATGTTAATGTGACATCCATAGTAGCTGCAGATTTTGTTACAAATGAATGTCTTAATGAAAAGTCAGTTTTTGCTGTTGGAGCACTTACTGGTCAAGCAACATTTTTATTTTTCATCAGTTGATGGCTTATGGGCCGGGGGACTATCAAGAGGCAGGGCCTGTTAAAGCCCATCGCGGCACTTCTTGTGTGATTTTCGGCTATACAAAAATAAATTGTATTATTTTTGTCTTAAACAAATACATTCACTGTTTTTAATTGCTCATTATTAAGCAATCTAATGCAACTGACTAAGGCACCAACAGTTCTACATGTAACTTGCTTCTATTTAAATCTGTATATATTCATCATGAACTATCTGATTTAATAAAATATTCGGAAGACTGAGCACTACTCATTCTTGGAAAGGAAAATTCTGCGCTAAAAGAATGGCCTGACATGACAGAATGAGGACATTAACAAGCCATAAAATTAGATAAGATCTGTTACTGGCAACAATTTGTTTCTAATTAAACATTTGGGTTGGAACAAAAACCAGCAGATATTATGGCCCTCCAGGGCTCATACTTATCAACTTGTGTTGCATTTTGCTGTCAGTCATCCAGTTCTATTTATTATTCAGGGTATTTTAAATTGAAGACTAAAAACAGGCTGAAGTATATTTTTGCGTTTCAGATAATATAAAAAAAAATTCAGGAAGTAACCTGGATTGTGTAATGAACTTGTGTTCAGTTTCTCTCCTTTTAATTTGACAGACCTACCACAGCTAATTTGTGGTTGTGTAGTAACATGCACAATCAACATTTCTTTAAAATGTTTGTGGTGGACTGACTGCTTTTAAACCAGAATCCTGTAAAATCAGCAACAAATACAAAAAGATCAACAATGCTAAAAGGATATCCTCTAAGAAAAGTGGCTATATCCATGACAAAGGTCACCACCACTGAGAGATTTCAGTCGAAAAATTAGGACATTGTAGATACCTTTCCTTATGATACTACAGTTTACCTTTACATTCTTTTATGATCTTTTTTGCCATGCATTGACAAAACTTCATGATAATCTCAAAGCAAAAAATATTCACTGGCAAGCTAAGTCCGTCTCAAACCTGCTTATTCTAATTCAGAGGAGAAGGGAGCAAGAGCCTATTCTGCAGTACTGGCCACAATGTAGGAAAAAGTCATAGACAGAGTACCAGTCCATTACAGGGTCCACTCACTAGGATTATTTAACAAAACCAATAAGGCTTTGAGAATGTGGGAGGAACACTGGAGTACCCAGAAGAAAAGCACAGAGACATGGGGGAAGATGCAAACTCCACTCAGACAATTAGGTGCTGGGTTGGAACCTAGTTTAACAAATGTGTAAATTCACGGCGTTAAACAGCATGCACTACTGTGACACCTAAGCAAACACTATGTTAACTATATATTTCCAGATGACATACCTATGGAAGCATGGAGGTGTTTAGGAGAGATGGCAGTGGAGTTTTTAACCAGATTGTTTAATGGAATCTTGGAAAGTGAGAGGATGCCTGAGGAGTGGAGAAGTGTACTGGTGACGATATTTAAGAATAAGGGGGATGTGCAGGACTCCAGTAACTACAGGGGAATAAAATTGATGAGCCACAGCATGAAGTTATGGGAAAGAGTAGTGGAAGCTAGGTTAAGAAGTGAGGTGATGATTAGTGAGCAGCAGTGTGGTTTCATGCCAAGAAAGAACACCACAGATGCAATATTTGCTCTGAGGATGTTGATGGAGAAGTTTAGAGAATGCCAAAAGGAGTTGCATTGCGTTTTTGTGGACCTGGAGAAAGCATATGACAGGGTGCCTCGAGAGAAGCTGTGGTGTTGTATGAGGAAGTTGGGAGTGGCAGAGAAGTACGTAAGAGTTGTACAGAATATGTATGAGGGAAGTGTGACAGTGGTGAGGTCTGCGGTAGGAGTGACTGATGCATTCAAGTTGGAGGTGGGATTACATCAGGGATCGACTCTGAGCCCTTTCTTATTTGCAATGGTGATGGACAGGTAGACAGACAAGATTAGACAGGAGTCCCTGTGGACTATGATGTTTGCTGATGACATTGTGATCTGTAGCGATAGTAGGGAGCAGGTTGAGGAGACCCTGGAGAGGTGGAGATATGCTCTAGAGAGGAGAGGAATGAAGATCAGTAGGAGCAAGACAGAATACATGTGTGTAAATGAGAGGGAGGTCAGTGGAAGGGTGAGGATGCAGAGAGTAGAGTTGGCAAAGGTGGATGAGTTTAAATACTTGGGATCAACAGTACAGAGTAATGGGGATTGTGGAAGAGAGGTGAAAAAGAGAGTGCAGGCAGGGTGGAATGGGTGGAGAAGAGTGTCAGGAGTAATTTGTGACAGATGGGTATCAGCAAGAGTGAAAGGGAAGGTCTACAGGACGGTGGTGAGACCAGCTATGTTATATGGGCTGGAGACGGTGGCACTGACCAGAAAGCAGGAGACAGAACTGGAGGTAGCAGAGTTAAAGATGCTAAGATTTGCACTGGGTGTGACGAGGATGGATAGGATTAGAAATTAATACATTAGAGGGTAGGCTGAAGTTGGACGGTTGGGAGACAAAGTCAGAGAGGCAAGATTGCGTTGGTTGGGACATGTGCAGAGGAGAGATGCTGGGTATATTGGGAGAAGGATGCTAAGGATAGAGCTGCCAGGGAAGAGGAAAAGAGGAAGGCCTAAGCGAAGGTTTATGGATGTGGTGAGAGAGGACATGCAGGTGATGGGTGCAACAGAGCAGGATGCAGAGGACAGAAAGATGTGGAAGAAGATGATCCACTGTGGCAACCCCTAACGGAAGCAGCCGAAAGAAGAAGAGGAAGATATTTTATTTAAATATCTGAAGTTTCTTAAATTAACAGCATTCACCCTTATAGACATATGTTGATTGGTCAACTGTCTGAAAGCTGTAGAAAATTGTCTTCTGACAGGAGCAACAGTATAGTATGGAAAATCGTTATTTTTTTTTAGCATATTTTATTTTATCTTCTCTAGATTTTTTGTATTACTCTACCAATGCATTTTTTACTGCAAGTCTGGCTTTTGGGTAAATATTACTGGAAGTCTATACTGTACATTCAAAGTTAAAGAAATATTTTATTTAAAGTAGCACAAACAACAGAAAAACTGGCTAATAACTGTCTACTTAAAAGTTTTACAAACTACTGTAAACATCATAAAGAATAAGTTGTGTAGTTAGAAATGCCTGAAATATTAACATTAAAGCGCTTTTTTAAACTGTGGTTTTTGACCTGCTTCAAAAAAAAAAAACGACTTTCAAGTTCTGGAAAGATGCAACGCTACGTGCTTCACATTACAAGCATCTTTGCTCAATTCTGATTTTGTTGCTCAGTTTGGATTGGCTTATCTTGATGGTTCACATTCATGAGTACAAGTGGCCTGTATCAAACTGTAATGTAAATGCATCTGTCCTCATAAACAGCCCGCATGTGTACATTGACACGATTGCACACGAGACATCTACATTATTAACAAGAAATGTCATGCTTGTGAAATGACTCATGGTATTAGAACTGAGAAACAGTTCATCGGTTGTACAAGACTAGGTCGAGATGGCAAGAAAAATCCTGATGGCAGGCTTCTGATGTTTTCACAGCTATTGCTGGCACTGCTGAACCAAGAGATGTGTCGATACGAAAAAGGAGCCAGCAATGGTGGGACCATGACTGTTGTCACAGCTGTAGCTTACCTCCATTGTTGTTTGCCATGCTGCCAAGTGCTGTCTGATGACAACAGAGCTCAGCCCATGCATATAGGCAAAAAAATCTCACGAATTCTGGCTGTTTTCATCCATGCCCATGATAACACATGTAGCAGTATGGTTCCTAGTTTATCCACGTCTGTGAACTGGACCCTGGTAGTATGTTTTGGTTGTACACTGCAGCTTGCAGTGAAAGATAGATTTAATATGTATTTTAGCTAAGGAGGAACAATGTGTGAACATATCTGGAACATCAGTTTGTAGTCAGAGCGAGTGTTTGTTCAAATACTGGAATGACAGTTAAGAGGTTCCTAATTAAAAATGCATAAAACTTCTAGCAAAGTAAAGACACAGTTTGCAAGACATTTTGCCTTAACATTAAAATAAATTCTTCCATGTGTTATGCACAAATTAATGTTTATTAATTATAGGTTATTAATTGATTAAATGGGGCTGACTATTGATTCTGAAGTATTGATAATTTGTATACCTGGAGTAGACATATCCTAGCATGTTTTACTGTTTTTTATTTTCTCTTTTCTTTCTCTCTAGAAAACGTATACAGAAACAGAAATATACTGACTGAAGGCATAGCACAGAAAATAAAATTTTGATTTTGAAGAGAACAACACATTTTGTGGAAATTAATGCTCTTCAGTTATATATTATTTGCTATACTTCAGTATAATCTTTACTAGTTCTGTACTTTTTCACACTTTGAGTAAAAAGTATCAACTCAGATTAGAAGTTGAGTATTCATAACTTAAATCTCATAGTTTTCTTGTTTCAAATTGTTTAATATGATATTTGAGTGCAATCTTCTTGATAAATACCGTATATACTCACGGATAAGTTCTCCTGCGGATAAGTCGGGACTTGATTTTATTGTATAATGTCTGGTATTTTATAATGTCGGTAGTATAAGTCGAATGTGGAAAACTCACACTATTGGTCCAAGAGATTATAATATGCTAACACCCACCTGAGAGAGTAACCACGGAGCACACTGCCTTTTTTTTCTATGTGGGTGCAGCCATGCGCTGTATCAGCGTGTGCTCCAAACCTCCCTCCCTCCCTCTCTCTCTCTCTCTCTCTATTGTGTCTACGTGACCACACAGTAATACCCAAACTATTCCAATGCAACATTTGCACTGATTTGTGTTTTTTGTATCTCACACCCTCATACAACTTTATCGTAAGAGTATCCCTTATATACAATGGAAAGTTCAATCAAATGAAAATATGATGTTGGTTTTAAATTAAATGTCGTTGTAGCGAAGAAATTCGTAACTGCGCTGCTGCAACAAAATTCGATGCGTTTGAGAAACTGGTGCGAGATTGTAAATAAAAATAAATAAATTTGGTAAGTGTTGCATTTTTGAACAGGTGTATAAGTCTGGGTCTGATTTTATGATCGATTTTTTGGGTTTCAAGACCTGACTTATACTCGAGTATATACAGTAGCATCCAATGTTATAATTGACATCAATACGGGTTTTCAAATAATAAAAAGCCATTATCAAGTTATTTAGTTCTAAATTCAGTAGTTGCTAGTTTTTATTATCTTAGATATATTTTTGTAGGACAGCATGGTGGTGCAGTGGGTAGCGCTACTGCCTCGTAGTTAGAAGACCCGGGTTTGCTTCCTGGGTCCACTCTGCGTGGAGTTTGCATGTTCTCCCCGTGTCTGCGTAGGTTTCTTCCGGGTGCTCCGGTTTCCTCCCACAGTCCAAAGACATGCAGGTTATGTGCATTGGTGATCCTAAATTGTCCCTAGTGTGTGCTTGGTGTGTTGGTGTGTGTGTCCTGTGGTGGGTTGGTGCCCTGCCCGGGATTGGTTCCTGCCTTGTGCCCTGTGTTGGCTGGGATTGGCTCCAGCAGACCACTGTGACCCTGTGGTTAGGATATAGCGGGTTGGATAATGGATGAATGGATATTTTTGTAGCTATTAAAATGTGATCTGTTTGTACCACTAGGCTGGATTCATGGTTGTATTTATCACTACACCAATATGTTTTTGAAGATATAAATATGTAACATTGTAAAACAGAGGCAGTTTTAATTCCCTAAACCTTAACAACACCAATTTTTTTTCAAGCAAATAAAAGTTAAACCTTTTAAAATACAATGCAGTCAATAAAAATAAGTTAACTATCTGTGTACAACATTACAACATAATACATAGTTTCCCTTTGTTGTTTTTATAATTTTTGTTTTGTATGCTTCACCAGACATAACATCAAAGATCAAAGTTCACAAGTCACACAGAAGTCATTAACTGTTAATCTGCAGGTGCAGGTTGACCATTGTAGTGCTCTGTTACTCTTGCAATGGTTAAAGAATTGATGATTTGAGCGTTAAACTGTCACATCCTCACCTTTTAGTTTGGTTGTATTTCACCCAGTGTACACCCAGTTCTATTTCTGTTAGTTTTGTTCAATCAACATATTATGACATCGATCATTAACTCCTATTTGTTATCTTTCTGGAATCATGCTGTGGGATACATATCTAAAAAGTAATCCCGTTTTATCTGAAATTGGTCTGTTATTTTTTTTTATAACTTTTTTTTGTAAAAACAATGATGTACTTTTTTACTGACATTAATGCAGGAGACAAAAAATAAACATCTGAGACTAAATTCTATATAAAAATTCTAGGGTGTACACAATATTGTATAGGTTTTTGTTAGTCATTTTTAGGACATAGGTGTTTATGAGACTGAAATAGTGTCCCATGTAAGTATTTGGTATCACTTGGACATGTATCTTTTCTTCTTAACAGTTCCAACTCCACAGAAAAAGTGAATTAAAAAGTTGGAAATGGTGAACGAGGCTTTCAAGTGTTTAAACCAATGGATAAAGAACAATGAAATCTTTCCAAATTACCTGAGAATGCAAATCTCATATTGCCACACCTGTCTGAATGCAGGATAAGAGCTAAACAAATGGCTAGCCAGTTAAACAATAAAGATCAAATTAAGAGTCACTCATTGACTGTGAATATGGTTGAAATGAAAATCTATAAACACAAGTTTTACCATATGACTCCACTTGAGAGGTACTGCATTGATTCATTAGGACTGAGCATCTGTTTGATTATGCAAGTAATGTCGTCCCACTAGATTTTTGTGTATACAGCATCCACATACCATTTTAATCTTTAAAACTACTTTTATTATTGTTTGTTTTATTTTTAGTTACTTATGTTTTGTACATTTTATATAATTAGCTGGGGATCTTGATGTAGTTATTAGCTGCCTCATGGATCCACCATCCCCATATTTGAATCCCCTAACCAATTGCTGTTTGTATAGCTTTTGCATGCTCTCCTGTGTCTGTGTAGGTTTTTCCCTTGTGCTTTCCACCCATACCTGTAAATATGTGCATATCAGCTTAATTGGCCCTGTGGGGATGAGTGTCAGTACTCCTTCTGAAGGTCTGGCATCTTGTCTGAGGCAGCTTCATTTCTCTGTATTATACTGCTCTGGACTCTAAAGCACCTTTAGATGATCTTCATTCTAGAAAGATGCTATATGAAATGAAGATTGTTTTTCTGTAAAAATGCGAAGTAATGTTAACAGTACTGTGCATAATGAGAGGTTTTACATCAAAGGGCAATATTTTTTAAAACATAGTACATGTGGCATGTATTAACTGCTTCCTTGATTATAATGAAAATTCTACATTGATAATAATAATGCTGTGATGTTATGTAATTATTGTATATTTTACAACTATTACACATTAACCTGTTTATTTAGTTAATCTGGAGCCATGTTATACAGGGCAAGCAGAACATTGACTCTGTTTTTAGGATTTCCATCATCCAAACAGTGGAATTCTCTTATTTGTATATTTAAACAGTTCCTCCAGCAGTACCATAGTTTTATATGACTTATCAGGGTTATTAAAATGTAGTTTTTCACAAGGTCTTGAGCTATTGTCTTTTTGCTTTGTCTTCAGGGTAGAAAGACTTTTCACCATAAAGCCTTTGCTGGGTGTGGAAAATTTTCTCCTTCTGCAGCTGCCAGAAGTGAATTACCAGTGACTGGTCTAACCACTCCTTTATACTGAGTTGAGAGGTTGTCACTGAAAGCGAAGTCTCCCTTGTCGCACTTGTCCTTACTGGGCTAGACCAGGTCTTAGATGCCTTCCGGCTTCTTCCACGGGCATGTTCGTCATTGAGACTTTTGGCTCAGGCTTAAAAATAGAGAGAAGAATATTTTTGGATGCATTTTGGAATTCCTTATCTTTTCCCCATGTTGTTCTTCCTGTGCTGCCAACGAAGTTTTCATAGAGAGAGTTAGAGTGAACCATTCACAAAGTGAATAAAGATCATTACTACAAACCTTTGAAATTCACTGTATATTCTATAATTTGCTACATTTTTGCATGCTCCACTTGAAAAAAATGTAAATTTTATCAAAGGGAAAGAATGCAGATGCACTAGAAAATAATTTGAATAAGTAGACAACTCTGTGCCAGAACAGCATTACACTACTGTAAGTTTTTAAAGCTAAAAAAAGAAATTAGAAATATAGTTTTTTATAATTATAATTATAATTAACCTTAACATCCCGAACACAGAGATGTATCGGCCTCTTTCATTAATAATGATAGTCAGATATCATATATCTGCTTTATGCCCTTACTGTTGTTTGAAATCACTCTGGTGTTTCAGTTGGTAGCTTTCTCTGATTACCACAACCAGCCATTTTCATACAGAGGTGCATTGTGTGAGTAGATTTTATACCTCTTCATCTTTTTAAATTAGTTCTGACATTGAATTTCTGAACTGTACAAGGTTCATATTAGTCACAATTAAACCTTAGGCCAGGAAGTACTTATTACTTGTCTTAATGTTTTTATAAATTACACTGAACTTTTACATGAATACATTTTTTTTTAATTAAATCCATTAACAACTATAGCATATCCTATTTCCTTGCTGTGCTGACAAGCAACATTTGCTTAAGAATTAGCTATTACTGTGTGCATTTCAAATTATATATAATGTATTTGTCAATATTTTTGTTCTTGTTGCCTTTTTTTATTAATTCAGTTTGTATTATGCCTTGCTACTACTGAATAAAAAACTACTGTTTTCTTCTTTTGATCCCTTTACACAACTCTGTGTGTGTTTTCAGCCGGCCTTGCTTTTACTTGTTATCTGTTATGAGATATCTTTTCTTTTGTAGGAGATGCTTGTATTGTACAGATTTCATTAAATTTTAAATTTGGAGTGGAATGAGTTGCAGTATATGCTGGCAAGGCTGAGTTCTCCATTGCTACTCCAAGATATTTATTGAGTTTTAGGATTGTACACTTTTACAATATAATAAGAATTTATTATTGCTGCTACAGAAGTAAAAAAAAAGAAAGTATGGGCAATGCAGTCCATGAAATATCGATAATCAGATGTAAACTACTAAATAAAGTCATACCATTCACAATAGCAATTAAAATTAAAAAAATATACTTCAGTATCAAATTATAGGCAAACACACAATCTGTGATAGCCAGTGCAGTTTTCTAACCTAAGGTGTGCTAAATGATAACATCACTTCAAGAGAAAAATCTTGAATAATATTTCAAATAATACTTCAAAATTCCTTAATAAATGTAATAGCTTATTTTTGTGGCTTTGCTGCTATAATGAACCTAGCTATTGCATTTAAATATTTAAAATGGAAAAATAGATATTGTTCATTAAAGATGAAACCAGAAAATTTTTTCCATTAGTGTTAATAGCCTTAATATAATCATGATGCTACTATTTGAAAAAAATTATACATTGTATTTGTAAATGGATTCTGTTGTTTTTAGGAATAATTTTATATAACAAAATGCTACCTTGACAATAAAAAAATGATTAATTACTATATCTACATACCTGCTGGTAGTTTCAAGGACATGATTACAGTGATGACCACCTTTGTCCAAACTTTACATTTAGGGCAGGGCAATATTTCAAATTTTCGATTCAATTTTTAAGAAAAATTGATATGCCAAAGCCAATATTGCAATGTTCAGCACTTTGATTTTCCACATCTTCCTCTGAATGTTGAATAAAATCCGCAAAATTTCCAGCACTCTTTCTTTTGACTTGGCCCGTGTTTCTTGGTGATGATGAGTGTGATAAATAAAATTGAGAAGAGAAAGGGAGAGGAAGGGTTTAGAACAGGTAGGATTACATCAGCTGTTTACTGATTATTTGCTTTATTCGGGATGAGTGGACAAGCAGAAGGTGGAAGGAAATAAAGGCTGCAGTTACTTACTGTACTGCAAAACACACTTTCACCTATTAAACTTGTGTCCTAAAAATACTTAGACTTTGTCTGTGGTCTGATAACTACACTAACCATTAATTCATTCCAAAAGTGAGACGTCTACAAAACATTAGCCATCATCTGTTCATTTAACACTGTCTCTGTTCTCTTTTAAAATGCTACAAGCTGTGGAAAAAAACAGCAGTCTTTGTAGTTTTGTTTTGTGTGAATTGTCCAATGTTTGTGTATCAGTTATGGGGTAAACTGTACTACTGGTTGTTTTATTTTAAACATAGTGTGCATTCATTTTGCATTAACATTTATAAATATGTTGTCCTGGTGATCTTCCATCCATCCATTATCCAACCTGCTATATCCTAACTACAAGGTCACGGGGGTCTGCTGGAGCCAATCCCAGCCAACACAGGGCACAAGGCAGGAAACAAACCCCAGGCAGGGCGCCAGCCCACCACAGGGCACGCACACACACCCACACACCAAGCACACACTAGAGACTCTTTGAATCTGTTATTCATACTACATGTCACGGCTGTGCAGATAATACATCAAATAAACTGGGTGCATGACAACTTAGCATTCATTCCACACTAATCTTACTTGAGAGTGCAGCAGTGAAACCCTGGGGATTGTTTAGTTGACGTGTATTAAAAACTTGAATTTTGAACTAGGAAAATGTCATTGTCGTTGTCGTCTTCAAAAAAGAAAACATACAATTAAGGAAATCCTGAAAATGTTACAGAATGCTAGTGATACGGAATATGAAGACCATGAGTTGGATTGTGATCATTGTTTTGACTGTTTAGAATGATATGTTTACTGTAGAACTCTTTTATTTGCTTTATTTGTTAAGTATTTATAGTATAAATGTGGCATTGCCGTATGTAGTTTTACAGCTCAAGCGTCAACTACCATCCCGGATGTTGTCTGCGGCATGTTCTCCCTATGTTACGCTTTTGAGTAATGCTCTCTTCTAGGAATGCCCCGATTAGGGTTTTTTAAGGCTGATACCAATACCCAACTTCATGTTACAGCTGTTGGTATTTTTATAATTAAACTATAGACTACAGATGTTAACTGTTTATTATTCTTTAACAAAATTAAATTCTGTAGGCTTATTGTTTAATGACCATAAAAATGCTAAAATAAAATTTAATTAAAATACATTAACAAATAAAATATGTACAAAAATATGTATCCTTAATACATATTTCATAAAAGAAAAGAAAATCCTTTTTATAAGTACAAGCTGTCATAGTGTTCATTTTTTTCAGTGATGGACCTGTCTGAAACAAGGCATATTTAAAAAAAAAAAAAAAGTAGTCTTCACCATTTCTCTAATGAAAAAAACAAAAATTATACTTGCTGTATATTCTCACACAATCAGTTAATTAATATTGGCATTTAAGCACTGCTTAAATGTAAATATACATGTACTTATAGGTTTTAATCATTAATTGCACTCCAGCTGTTTTAGCTGTTAAAACATACATCTATACTAATAAAAGGCAAAGCCCTCACTGACTCACTCACTCATCACTAATTCTCCAAGTTCCCGTGTAGGTGGAAGGCTGAAATTTGGCAGGCTCATTCCTTACAGCTTACTTACAAAAGTTAGGCAGGTTTCATTTCGAAATTCTACGCGTAATGGTCATAACTGGAACCTCTTTTTTGTCCATATACTGTAATGGAGTGCACCTCGATGGCCGTGGGAGGCGGACTTGCGTATCGCGTCATCACGCCACCCATGTAATCACGTGAACTGACTGTGAACAAAGTACGTACAAAACAAGGAAGAGCCCCAAAGAGTGCTGAAGAAAACATTCATTACACAATTGAGAAGGCAGCGAAACAATAAGAAGCGAGCGAGTGACGCATACAAGCATATTCATAAGTGCAGCTACAACCGTAAGTTTAAATTAAGTTTATAGAAACGCTCCCGCTACCGTTTGCAATACCATATTCGCGACATACAAGTTTAATGAGAAGACACAAGGGCACCGTGTAAACCTAAAGTTTAAATTAAGTTCATAGACCTACAAAAGGTTGCCATTGATTTGAGGCAAGATTGCTTTTCCCCTGTACAACTATACGTGGCATTCTTAACAGTAAGCTTGCACAGCTTGGTCATATTACAACCGGAGTGCTGAACTTACAACGTGGTATACAAACAGAACTATAACAATCGTAAAAAAAGAAAAAAAAAAACAGCGGTGAACCCGTGGATTAAATAAAAAGGCGGCTTCCTTGGCGAAGCAAGGAAAAAGGAAGACCTTATTTAGCGTTCGTTTATAAAACAGCAGAAAAGCAGTGTTAAGGCTGCTTCACAAAAAAACAGCAGAGCGCCTTATATGAGCAGGCACTCAGCTAAAGAAGGGAATCAATAAAGAACTATAATCTTAATAAACGAACAAAAAATAGCGGAGAATCCGCGGACTACATAAAGCAAATGGGTACCTGAACAAAACAGTGAGTCTCAAATAGCTACACAATAACTATAACAATCGTTATAAACGAACAATAAAAGAATACAGAACCGCTAAGCTCGGAGAAAGGACGGCCTTATATGGTGTTCGTTTATAGGCAGCTTAACAAAAAAACAGATCCTTAACAAATTGTTATTGGTATATTTTCCCTCAATTTAAAAAGGTTTTCTTTTCTTCTTAATAAAAATTTAAAAGCAGTACTTCACTGCTGCGAAGCGCGGGGATTTGGATATATATATATATATAGATAGATAGCCTTTCGCGGCTTCACTCTATCGCGGATTTTATATGTAAGCATATTTAAATATATATCGCGGATTTTTTGCGGACAATGGGTCTTTTAATTTCTTGTACATGCTTCCTCAGTTGGTTTTCCCAGTTGATTTCATACAAGGGACGCTATTGGCAGATGGCTGAGAAGCTACCCAACTTACATTTCTCCCTCTCTCTCTTGCGCTGACTTTCTCTGATCCTGACGGAGGGGGATTGAGCAGGTGGGCTGTTTGCACACCTAGACGATACGGACGCTTGTCTAAAAATGCTGAAAGATTATCTTCACGTTGCTACCTTCTGTGCAGCTGCTTCGTGAAGCGACATGCTGCACGGTGCTTTGCATACTTAAAAGCACGAAGGGCACGTATTGATTTTCGATTGTTTGTTTTTCTCTGTCTCTCTCTATCTCTCTTTCTCTCTTTCTTTCTCTGCTCCTGACGGAGGGGGTGTGAGCTGCCGCCTTCAACAGCTTTGTGCCGCGGTGCTTCGCATACTTAAAAGCCAAACAGCCCTATTGATTTGTTTGCTTTTCTCTATCTCTCTGACATTATCTGCTCCTGACTCGCACTCCTTTGAAGAGGAAGTTATGTTTGCATTCTTTTAATTGTGAGACGGAACTGTCATCTCTGTCTTGTCATGGAGCACAGTTTAAACTTTTGAAAAAGAGACAAATGTTTGTTTGCAGTGTTTGAATAACGTTACTGTCTCTCTACAACCTCCTGTGTTTCTGCGCAAATCTGTGACCCAAGCATGACAATATAAAAATAACCATATAAACATATGGTTTCTACTTCGCGGATTTTCTTATTTCGCGGGTGGTTCTGGAACGCAACCCCTGCGATGGAGGAGGGATTACTGTATGTATATATATATATATCTATATATGTATATATATATGTATATGTAGATATGTGTATATGTAGATATGTATATGTATATATATGTTTACATAACCTCTTTAACACGCTACTTCTCTGCTGCGAAGCGCGGGTATTTTGCTAGTTTACTGTATTTTTAAAGGTGTTTTTTTCTTCAGGGTATCAGCTAGATATTTGTAATTCTTGAATTGTAATTGTAAAATACAGATTACCACTTTAATTATGTAGTACAGTGGAACCTCGGGTCACGACCGTAATTCGTTCCAAAACTCGTAATCTGATTTGGTCGTGATCCGAAGTAATTTCCCCCATAAGATTGTATGTAAATACAATTAATCTGTTCCAGACCGTGCAAACTGTATGTAAATATATTTTTTTAAAGATTTTTAAGTACAAAAATAGTTAATTATACCATAGAATGCACAGCATAATAGTAAACTAAATGTAAAAACATTGAATAACTCTGAGAAAACCTTGAACAGAGAAAAGTAACATTGCAAGAATTCACGCTATAGCCTTATGAACCGCTCGCTGTAAACACTTTTTTTTTTTTAATGAGTTTTAAGCACAGGGAAAAACATGAACATTTGAAAAATCCGTAATTTAATAAACAACCAAGAAAAGTAACATTGCAATAATGCATGCTACGAACTGATCGCTGTAAACAGAAGTGAAGTGGAGGTTAAAATCCAAAAGAAAAAAGTCTTCATTAAATACAACGAGGTAAAACAATGCTCGAATCAGTCTCTTTAAAAACAAGCCCGGTGCATTCTTTAACTGCCTTCTCGGCCTTAAATAGCCAGCCCTCTCTCTCTCGTGCTCTCTCTCTCTCTCTTGCTCGCTCGCTCCACAAGGACTGCACAGGGAGAGACTGAACACGTATGGAAATCATCGGCGCGTACGAACCGGAAGGGAAACTGGCTTGTTCTTCACCCGAGTGTGTGCTCGTGAACAGATGCAAAAGTTTGTCGAACTTTTTGGTCGTAACCTGATTTGTACGTGGTCAGAGACGTTCATGACCCGAGGTTCCACTGTACTTGTTTCTTACCAAAAGGTATACTGTATTACGCACAGAAATAAATAATAAACACAGTACAAATCCTTAAAAAAAGCTGCAAGTGTATCAAATGTTCATAAGTTGTTTATCAAGAAGACATAAAACTAACATGCTTAACACTAGAATTACTAGAGTCTACAAAAAAACTCGTAGATCCGGCCCACCTTAAAACCATTCTCACCTCTCTTTTGTCTTCTAAATGTGCTGATTAAGATGAGCAGCAAGCAGCCGGCTATTCCATTCCCCACCGCCGCAGAACGTTCACTAAGTTTTCCCAGCTCATGCCTTGTTTGATTATCTGGGAGTGACTGAACTGCTGATGTTTTAGAGTGGAAATAATAGATCGCTGTTTGAAAAATGTTGTTGGCCTATAACAAACCTCAATTGTTAAACCTCTTCACTGTTTGTTTACTAATTTTACCTACAATGTTTTGGATATCTGCCATTTTTCCATGTCAGTTTTTTCAAACATCCCTCATTCTTTTTACTTGAAAGATAAATAAATAACTGGTAATATGTTCTTCTTCATCGTTTAACCATGTTTCTGTAATTCCAAATGTATCATGATCTCAATATAATATTTTTTCTACCTTTTGTATTTTTTTAATACAGGGTGAGTCTTATTATGTTAACATTTGAATGTTGGAAATAATTTATTCACAAAACATACTTCATATGTGCAAGATGATTTGCAGGAATGTCTCAACCTGTTCGCCATCATGTTCAACACATGTACCATATGTGGCACATAAATTGCCCACAAAAATTGTATAAAAGTATATACATAGCAGTACCATTAGTGTTAATATAATTTTGACTCTCCCTATACATCTATCATTTAAAAGTAGCACTTTAGTTTCTTCCTTGTGCTACTTTTTTGTTAGGTTTGGTCTTCCTTATAAGTATTTTAGTAATTGTGTATGGGTTCTTACCACCCACAAAATGTATTCTTTAATTTTTTTAATTTGCAGTTTGTCTCATCAGTAAAGGAAATGTTTCTGACCAATTTATTTCTGTGAATGATCAGACTAAAACTGTTTTGTGCACTCAGTGCATTTATCTATGCATTATAGTTAATTTATGATAGTGCTTCTTTCTGCTTGATGCTGACAGAATCCTAAATGGAAAAAAAAAATACCTTTAAGTTTACTTCCAAATTCCAGAAGTTTGTTTTTCATAGAATATGACTCTGTTCTTCCAATAGTATTTGTCTCGTAGCTCCTGGTAGGTATTGTCTGACTCGTCAAAAGAATTGGGAAAAACTTTAGATAGCACAGATGAGGAGATGAAGTGTGTTTGTTTCAAACTTACAACTCATCAAATAAACTATCTAACAATGTGTGATGCCAGGAGATCTCAAGGATGGGTGTCAAATCAAAAACAAAAAGTCGGCATTGAAAAAGCATAGCTGCAAGTACAAATAAATGACTAAATTGTTTTTCTCTAACTAGAATAGTTTTAGTGGACCAATAAAGCACCAGTCTGGAAATAAACATGTCATGAAACAATAACAACATATTCTGTCACTAATGTCTTTTTTCTGTTTTTGTGACATCATACCAACAGGTTTTAGTCGATGCTGGAAGCTTTGAATGGCTTCTAAATGTGCCTACTTTCTGAAGTCATTCTGGATTATCTTTTGCCCTGTTCTTGACTTGCCTTGCTGACATTTTCAGCTTCACTACTGAAACAAAACAGTTACAATTAATATTCCACAAGAAAAATCAGCTCTTGGGAATGTCAAATAATTGGCAATTGTTCTCAGATTAAGTTGGATGTGTGGGCCACTTTGGCATTATTGTTGAAACAGAATTCTCACATCACATGGTTTGCAGTTTGTAAAAATACAGGAAAGAGCTTGTTTAAGGCAGCTGCAAATTGATAAACAACTGATTTATGAAGTGTGACTCGACAGCTGAACTGTTGTTTTTAACTCTCACATTTCATATTTTACTGTACACTCATGTGTAATATCATCCTAAAATACCCCTTCAGCAGGGTGATTAATGACCATTGAACATTCATAATCATGTAAATATATCAAAAGCAATATAGAATATCACACGTAAAAAACAGAAAATGTTTTTTTGTAGCCTGAATGTAACAGGAAAAAATAACTGTAATATTTGAACCGAATGCCCCCATTTGTAAATTACGTTTTGTAGTTTGGGGTATGTAATGTGAACATGTAGTGGAAACAAAAAAGCTTAGAGAAATTTAAATGGAAAAGAGTTCAGAAAGAGACTGTAAATAAGGAAATGGAAGATAGGAAAATGGGCAGAGCACAGAGGAGCAGTGAAAGGGAGCATATATTGCGTTTGGTTACAGGCCCATAGGCATGTAATGGAGAAAAGGCAAAGTCAATTAGGACCTAGTGAAGAAAGGTTGACAATGAACAGATCTGCAAAGCTGAGTTCTAAGTACAGGAGAACCAATAGTTTATACAAGAGAGTAGGGGTGGGCACTAAACTAGTAGAAGTTTGTCAACCGGTTTAAATTTCTTGTATCATTTCTATATTTGTTGAGTAAAAACCGTTTGTTACTTGTTCTTCTGACCCAGCACATCATATGCAGTGCAACTCCGGACATGAAAGTTCACACATGCTTCAACTAAATTTGAATGTTTACATTTAATTAAATAGCCTTAAAACTGTTTCAGTGTTTGAATTAATATTTGTGTATTGTGGAAAGTGTATTCTTTTATAATAATCATGGACAACAGAATCAGATGCAGTAGTGCTCCAGCTACTTTTGTTTTATTAATGTTGATAGTTACTGTGATAGATGTGAGAGAAGAGGCAGGAGAGTAACTGCAGGGGGGAAGGCAAAGTTGTGCGTACAAAAGGAGCCTTAAAGGAAGTGAGATGAACAGCATGGCAGTTCTGGTGGAATGTCTCAGACCCAGCAAAGGAAAGAAGGTGTCTGGTACAGTGTGAAGGCTAGTGAGGAAAGTAGTCCCCCCTGAAGTGGAAGAGTGATATATTCTGAACCTAACATTGATGTTGATCAAAGACAGTCCTTTGTCTGCCATACCTCTAGTTGTTCAATTGTATTTTATATGCTGTATAATGTGATGAAACAACATTGGATTTTCTCTTCACAACTTAAAACTTCCAATTTTTGAAGGGGTCAGTTCAGATGTATATGTTTATTACACTTTAAACGCACCTCAACAGTTTGAAAAGTATATACATATAGATATTGCTATGGTCATTTTTTATTAAATTGTAATATACATTTTTGGCCATACCACTCACTTTCCCTACGAGAGAGTGAATAATTTGGTTATTTTAATAATAATCACGGTGCATGCTTTTGCTTTTTTGCATTGCCGGAACAGTACAGGTCAGCATTGAGGAATATTATATAGCTATTAAAACTAGGGGTTAAGATTGTAACTGTACATACATTTAAAATTCAAAGTGACTGTTTATGGTGTTGCATAGTCATTAAAGCTGTCTTAGTAGCCAAACATTCTGAATGAATATTCACATTGAAAACAAGTGCTTGTATATGCTAAATCTGTATTTTTAAAGTTAAAAAGTCTAGATGCTACATATATATTCCTGGTGTAAGTTTTATTTATTGATGTTAATATTTTTTTTTTTTTGCTTGCAATGCAAATACAAAATATGAATTGTTTATGACTTGAGCGCAATTGCTTAAAAATATTGCGCCTTCACTATGGTTGGATTGTTTGTGAGCACAATAAAAGAAAAGTCGCACCATCGTTTTAGGAAATATATGTCAAGTCAGCAGCCAACTAAGATGTAGACTGTGTATGAAAAAGCTAAGGTTAGTAAAATGAGGTATTGCTGACATTGAGAAATGTATTTAAAATGGTAAGCAGATTATCTTAAAGCCATTAAAAAAAGTTGAAAAGAAATATGTGGCTGTTACATATCATTGTCTTCAATGAGAAATGAAACCAGCTGCTTTGCTTCCTGACACAAATATTTAAAAATTCTAAATTAAAGAGGCAATTAGGTTGAAAAATGAAAAGAATCAGCATCAGAAGCAGAATGCTACTCTAAGGGTAAATAGGAGGCATTTAAAATGGCTTCTGTGCTGGTCTCTTAGTACAAATTTAGTCATGCATTAAACCTTCTTATCTGCTCAATCTTATCTGAACTAACTCAGGAGAACACAGGAAACAGAACTTAGTTCAGTCTTTCCGCTTAATACCTAGCTCTTTAAATTTGTCATGCAAATCTGGCAGTGTACCAATAGCTCTGATGTGGACAATGACTGCTGGATCCTCCCCAGCTCTAGCTAGGAGCTTAAACACAACCATTAACCTGGAAGGCAACGCACTATACAAGACTCCTTGCCACTGGAGCAAACCTTTGTGTGTTAGTCCCGCTGATAAATCAAGTCATGTAGTATGATTTCATTCCTCTTGCTGGCACCTGGTTAAGAGTAAACCCATTTGAGCTCCTGCCAGTTCAACCTACCTTATTAAAGTTACCAGAATCACTGCCAAGCTCTACAGGGTCCTGGAAAAATGTTTGGACATCTCTAACAATTGAGGTTGCTGACCTCAGACAATATACACATCTTAATTTGCTGTTATGTCTGACTGTAACCACATTTTCTCAATCTCTGAAGTCTCCCATCTTCAGGGCTGCACGTTATCTCACTAAAGAACACCTGGGTGGGTTTTTCAAAATCTCTGTTAACTAACACCTCCTTAGTTTCAGAAGCCCTGTAAACCAGGCTGCTGACTCCTTGACATCCTGCAAGCAGGTTTTCGAAAGTCTAGCATCATGCAAGATCTCATTTCAAAAATTTGTTTGTCTGAAAATATTTAATCCTATTTAAACTAAGAATTTGTTTATACATTTAAAGAAACTTCAGTTGCGGTCTTACACCTGTAAACCTTTTTTTTGGACTTAGCTGTTAATGATAGTATTGCTTGACTTGGACCTTCTACTGTTACATATTCCTGTTTATAGCCTGATGATGTGTGAGACTCTGTCAGCAGTGATATAACTTTCAAATACTCCTAGACCTTAACCCGCTTCTTTGCCCTTATTATTGTAACTTTTTATTCTTTCCCTGTTCACTTCAATACATAACTGTGTCTCATTTGCCTAGTTGTTGCTTTGCTTTCCTAACATCTAGCTGTAACTTTTCTCTATTACTTGTGCTGCTCCTTGCACTGTATTTCATTAAATGTCCACCGCTTCATAACATGTGAACTTTCTCTTCTTTCCATTGTAACATAAATGGCCACCATCTGGAGTGCAATGTAACTGATTTATTGTGTATTCTGTTACTGTCTTTTTTTGTTTCTATGGATTTGTTATTTATTTATTTTTTTAGATTATGTTGTGAAGATACTGATAAATTGTTTAACTTATTGTCCTCTCAGGTGTTCTGCGTCTGCTTGCCCAGATGGCTCCTGCACTTGCTGCAAAGTAAATACAGAATCTTTTCAGTTTCTTGTAGCTGCACGTTGAACACTGCTCCTGTACATAAAAAAAAAAAAAAAAACTATAAAACATTATTTAAAGTGAAAAAAGTAAAAATGTGCAACACGGCATTTAAGTGGAAACAAAAATGACGTATTAGGAGCTAATGCTATTGCAACAGACAAAAACAAGCACAAGTTTCTGTTAGGTGCCAAAAAATAAGATGCACACACTAGTCATATGCTTTTTACATCAGCATAGCCAGCGGGCAGTTTTAGCAAAACCATTCATGACAATGGGGCAGCATTATTCAGACAGGCCTATTTAAGCCAGAGTAGAAAAAGCCTCTACTGTCAGTAAAAAAAAAAAAACTTCTCATGCCTGAGAAGTCAGAGTCTACTTGGGGAGGGTGACCTGCTTATGTGTAGTGCCCAGAAGTGAATGCATAGTGGCACACAAGATAAAGACAATGGATTCCTGGGAGAAAATTTGCACTACTCCCCGAGGGTGTTGGAAGGGAGGTAACCCACTGTATACCAAAGGTGCTAGGCCCTCCATATAGAAAGGGAAAATGAGGCCATAGTGGTTTGTTGGCCAGAAGATATCTTGGTAAATACCTTGAAGCAACTGCAACAAGATTAGTGATTGACTGGAGAGAATTTGCAAATGAACAATCCCTACTCTACTAGACCAATAGGGGGGAACATATGGTTTCCTGTTGGAATGGGTCGATAAACAAATGTTTAAGAGTTTCAACCTGTTAAGGGCTACAAAGTGCATAGGATGGTACCGTAGATGGATTTCTGTCCTGCTCAACCAGTAGTCAAAATCAACCATCCCTAATGCCAAAAGTACCGTATTTACGCATGTACCACGCGCACATTTTTTCCCAAAAATTATCATTAGAAAATCAGGTGCGCGTCATACATGAGGAAATTTTTTTCTGTAATGTTTACTTCTTCTGCTTGGGCTCTCTCTCTCACTCGCTCTATCTCTCTCTCTCTCTCTCTCTCTCGCTCGCTTGCTCGCATACGCACTCTCTCTCTCGCTAACGACGGAAGAAAGAAAAACTTTCGCAATGCAACAAAAACAGAAGGGCATTTCGCGGAAAAGTGCCCTAAACGCTTCCTATACAATCACAACACGTGTCGTATACGGGACAAAACGGTTTTCGTGATTTTCTTTGTAAAAATTAGGGTGCGCGTCTTACACAAGGGTGCGTGGTACACGAGTAAAAACGGTAATTCCAGCTGTAGACCTGGAAGAGGGTTTCAAGCTAATTCAGGCTTGTGCTAGATTGTGAATCCAGAGTTGTGGGAGAAACCGAGAAATGACAGAAAATATACTGTTGGGATAATGTTTAATATTTGGGCAAGTGGATTAGACGCTCTATTGGAAAAACTATCTTTCTTTTAAATGAAGGAACAGTGAGTGTTTGTGTTAGCCTTTTGTTCTTTTGTTAATTTGTGCTCCCCATATCTTACCGTTCCTTGTGTGTTTTGTTAATTGAAAATAAATGCACTTGTCATATTTTTGTTCTATTTTACATTATTTTGAGGGTGGAAGGATTCCTCCTTTTACTGTGTTTATATCCCTGCATTGATCATATTAGCATCAGTTATGTCAAACTGATGTTTTGCTTTCAATATTTTCCCCAAATTCTTGGAGTAAATTGGAAGTTCTCTTTAATAACTTTGAAATATTTAATTGGAATACTTGTTCAGTGTTGCATTTGCTAGAGGTTTAAAACTATTTAGTTTTCTGGAATAGTGATGTTAATTATAAATTTAAGACATAGTTAAAATTTAAAGTACTATATATGAAATATTTTTTTTTAATTTTTTTTTTATAGAATTACAATTTAAGCTTCAAAAACTGTCAGAATTATTTAACACTGGAAACCTGCATTTACAGCATTCTTCTCTATGCTACATGAAGGTTGCATCATTTTTAAAATTCCATTTCTTAAACTTTTTATGGTAATCAGAGATTAAGTTGGTTGCACTTAGAATGTAGGCCTGTGTTTGCTAATAACTGAATTGTTTCAGAATCTATTCAGATATATTCATGTGTTACTCAATTACTTATAATTGAAAGCATATTAAGCAGAAAAAAAAACTCGAAAGAGCAAAGTATTTTTGTAACTCTTCAGGTTATTACTGTGGTTTGCAAACGATGCCACATCTGTCAGAAAACGTGCTTTTAGTAATCTCTCAGTTTGCTCATTTTACAAGAAATAAAAAAGATGTTTTTTTAACACACACATAATAATATATAATTTTAAACTTTTTAGGAGCACGAGAGCATCTGAAATATTTTAAAATTTAGTTTTTCAGACTTTCGAATCTGTTGACACATACCGTATTTCGGTCTATTCATGAATCAGGCCTTTTAAGTTTGATAATTGTAGTTTAAATTTCCTCTTTGTTACATTTTTCACTCAAGCAATGGTTTTGAAAGTTGGCTCAGAATTAAACATGTTTATTGCTTTATATTATTTAAAAACCATTATAGCAGATTTTAAAATAGCCAAATGTTTTAATGTAGCAAAAACAAAATGTCAAAGAGCCCTGAAAATAAACCAAAATAAACACAAACCTGACCAGGACTTCACCAATCTTCCTAAGAGATGGGCCTCACCCCAGATGGTCTGGCCTCAGACTCAAACCTTAGGCCTCAAGGTTTGCATAGATCCTAAATGGGGCTCAGGCTTTCCAAAATATTCAAAGATTACCTTTAAAAAAGAGGATAACTGTTAAATTTTCTGACTTGAAGGACAAAAAGTAAACAATGTTCCTTTAAGTTTTAAAGAATACATTAAATAAGCAAGCAAACACTGAAAGGGCAAGGCAAAGAAAAGAGTTCAAAAATAAGACAAAAAATGTCTTATTTCAGGTTGCTTAAAAAGGCAATCCAATCTGGAAAATGGAATCCTCAGAACTGATAAAAAAAAAAGAAATCCACAAAGTAGAAAACCTGAACAGTACTTACAATATTGATCTTAGTGTCCTAACTCCTCAACCTGATTATAGAGGCTGAAGATGCCCCCTCGGCAGTGGTGTCATGGTGGTCCCACCTTTTGGGGTTATAAACACAAGGAGTATAACCATGAGACAAATACACAATACATAAATACTAAATAATACTTATAAATACTAAATAAAACTATAATAGCACAAATTGCACAGTAATAAAATGAGCATTAAAATTAATTAAAAAAAAAAACCAAAAATGACAAAAAAAGAGAAAAATATACAGTGAAACCTTGGATTGAGAGTAACTTGGTCTGCAAGACAAGCTAAAATTTTTAATAAATTTTAACTTGATAAACGAGCAAGGTCTTGCAATATGAATAGTACGTATACGCTTTGTCTGCTGAGTATCACATGATCACAACTGAGCTGATGGTTCTTCTCTCACTCTCTCTCTTGCTGCGGGATTGTGGGTAATTGTCTTCCATTCTCAGTCTCAGTCGGCGTGCCTCACTCATATAGTCAACATACATATGAGCGTATACTGTTTACTATAGCATTGTGACCATGTTGTGTGTATTGTAACATGTGAGTCCTTGTCTTGCACCCCAAAATACGAAGCTGAGTCTCAGTACTTTAACAACACCAGCTTTATTCAGCTTGAAACAGGAACAGCACAGTTATTTATTTTAGCGGGATCTGCCACTCTCCTATACACAGACACTGTAGACAAGCAGAGTCATGGCCAGGTTAGTGGCCAAGTAATACTGTGCCCTGTGCATTTATAATGTTCCTTTTATCACCCATCAACGGCAGGTGCTTATAGCATGTCCGTGATCTTTTCGGATTTGCGTTTATGCCGGACTGCTACAGCGCTGGGAGCCTGCGGTTTCTTTGGGACGCTTTACACATGTCGTCCTGTTGGGTGGAATCCCAAAAGAGTTTAGAAATCTTACAGTGCGTAAAGCATTTTTTTTTTATTTTGTGTCCAAGTGTAGTGACTCTTCAGGCAAAAGCAACTGTCATTAGATAGGTTCCTTGTTAAAGTCACAAAAAAAGAAGATTCCAGTGAGCCAACAGATAGCAGGGATTCCAGTGCAGGTTAATTTGTTTTATGTATTTTTACTTTATATTTTGTGTTAATCATTTTTATATGAATAGTTTTGGGTTCTGGAACAAATCATCTGAGTTTCCATTATTTCACTTTGATATATGAGTGCTTTGGATTACAAGCACGTTTCAGGAATGAATTATACTCGCAATCCAAGGTTCCACTATACTTTTAATATGCAAAACCTGGCTGAAACATAACTCAGAACTGCACAACTAGTTACAGATTATGCATCTTTATTCAGAACATGAAAAGAAAGATTTTTTTGCCAGAGACAGAGCTCCTTGGAAAGTGTCCGGCACCTAGCAGATAACAAGCATTTAAATGTCCGTTGGTTGTCTCAAAATGTCAAAAAGGCAACAGAACAATAACTAAAAGAAAACTAAAAACTGAACTGATAACTGCACTGAGACTTGTTTTAAAGCAAGTTCTGATAAAAGGCAGCAACTTCCTTCCCCTGAGCACCTGGATTTCTTCTGCTAGAAGAGCAGAGAGATTCTCAAACACAGGAGTGTTACTAACAGATTAGTCAATGTTACTTTCCCATGGGAATTAAAGGCTGCACTAAGCTGGCTATACAAAACATCCTAAGCTCCTGCTTTGCTTTTCAGCTTTTCCAGAATACAGTCCACTGTAGGGCTGTCAGATCGAACATCACTATTCAAATATAATTCAGATCTACATAAATAATTCTGATTTGAAGGGAAAAGGCTGACATTTGATTGTAAATGGGAATGGTTCTGCATTTTACCTTGCACTAGTTTTGGCATTGTGTTACTCCAGAAATGCTATGCTGCAATACTTCTATACTTTTCATGTGTTTTGCACATCACTCCCACAATCAGTGTTTTATCATTGTTAATAGTTGGTATTGTCATTTATAAAACATTGTTTTCTACTGCACTGCCCTGCTTTTAGGTTAAAATTATTGTTTTGCTCCAGATCCTGTTCCATTTCAGTAATAAATCTTAGATCCTTGATTTTCTGGTGTTTTATATTAAAACTGTTCAGAATTCATTATAGCAAACAAAAGTTGGTTCCTTTTATCCTACAACATAGTGGCAATAACTGTCATATTTCTGATTTTCCTTTTAATATTATAACAGGTTAAGAATCATAATTTTAAAGAGCATGTTCAATATCAGCTGCATCAACCAATAAATGTCTTGGAGGCTGCTGGTTTGAAACGTAATTTGTAAAAGATGTAATGAAGAATAAATACTGTGGTTCAGAGGTGGGTAGTAATGAGTTACATTTGCTCTGTTACATTTACTTGAGTAACTTTTTTAAAAAATTGTACTTCTAAGAGTAGCTTTACTGCACCATACTTTTTTTTGTGAAGAAGAAATGCTACTCTTACTCCGCTACATTGGGCAACACTCGAATCGTTACTTTTTTTCCCCACGTTACTTTTTTTCCCCATTAGATACGCTATATTTTTACCATAGAGAAGCCGCCAGTGGATCTACTGCATGACTGTTTCACCAATCAGACGTAGCAATAATAATCACAAGACTCTGTTTCACCAATCAGACGTAGAAACAATAATCACAAGACTCCATTTCACAAATCAGACGTAGCCATGCAGTCACATGACCACACACAAACTGTGGCGGCATATCGGCACAAACTCCTCACAGACAGCAGACAGGGAAAAAAAGAATACAAGTGGAACCTCGGTTTGTGAGCATAATTCGTTCCGGAAATGTGCTCGCAATCCAAAGCACTCGTATATCAAAGCAAATTTCCCCATAAGAAATAATGGAAACTCAGATGATTTGTTCCACAACCCAAAACTATTCATATAAAAATGATTAATACAAATTATAAAGTAAAAATACATAAAACAAATTAACCTGCACTTTACCTTTGAAAAGAATCATGGCTGGTGTGAGTGAGTTTCTAAACTCTTGTGGGATTTCATCCAATGGGACAACACGCGGAACAGCGTCCCGAAGCAACCGGAGGCACCCAGCTCTATAGCAGTTCGCCGTAAAAGCGAATCCAAAAAGATTGTGGTCATGCTATAAGCATCTGCCGTTGATGGGTGATACAAGGAACAAGGAACATTATAAATGCGCAGGGCACAGTATTACTTGGCCACTAACCTGGGCATGACCCTGCCTGACTGCTGTGTCTGTGTATAGGAGAGTGGCAGATCCTGCTACAATAAATAACCACGCTGTTCCTGTTCCAAGCTGAATAAAGATGGTGTCGCTAAAGTATTGACACTCAGCTTCATATTTTGTGGTGCAAGACAGGGACTCACACATCACGGCACACACACGTAGTCACAATGCTATAGTAAACAGTATACACACGTACTGATGTTGACTATATGAGTGAGGCACGCCGACTGACGATTGCCCACAATCCCGCAGCGAGAGAGAGAAGAACCATCAGCTCAGTTGTGATCACGTGATGCTCAGCAGACAAAGCGTATACGGACTACTCGTATTGCAAGACCTCGCTTGTTTATCAAGTCAAAATTTATTACATTTTAGCTTGTCTTGCAAAACACTCGTAAACCAAGTTACTCGCAATCCAAGGTTCCGCTGTACATGAAAAATGAGAGCCAACTCTTGCTTAAGCTTAACCATCACTTCACTGAGTGAAGAACAAGCATGTTTTAACCAAACATGCACAGACACAGACAGTCAAGGTAAAGTGAGACTTCTTGAACATGCACAAGCTGCCTTGTTCTAATGTTATTTTCTATCAGTTGTGCTATTTGGAGGGCAAGTGAATATGTAGTATTCTACTGTCAGTGTACAGTATATCTTGTCACTGTAAGTAGTCTGCACTGTTCAAACATACATGTTACCTACTGTAGGTATTGGCTTCAAAAGCTTTGTTGTGAAAACTGAGATTTGGAATTTTGTGTTATTTGTGCATCTTTATTTTGTAAAGATGTTATTTATTTTTACTCATTTTTTATTTTATTATTTGGAAATAACAGAATTTGCACATTATTTTATATTTTTGTCTGTCTTATTACAACATTTCTAAAAAATAAATAATTTATTATAATCAGTTACTCAGTACTTGAGTAGTCTTTTCACCAAATAGTTTTTTACTCTTACTTGAGTAATTTTTTGGATGACTACTTTTTACTTCTACTTGAGTAATATTATTTTGAAGTAACGCTACTCAAGTACAATTTTTAGCTACTCTACCCACCTCTGCTATGGTTACATGCGTTACATTTTTCTTGGCTCTGAAAAGGGGGAAAATGCCATTTAGTTTAATCCTGCATGTTATTATTTGACCAGTACTCAACCAGCATCCTGCTCTGCAAGTTTACCAAATCAGGCTGCTCCACATACTCGATCTTGCAGTTGGTTTTAAAATTTAGCTATGTGTTATTTATTTATTTTCTTTACCTAGTAGCGTAAAATTTTTAAGTTTCTTTTAGTGAAAGTGTTTGCTGTATAATTAATATAATAAGGAGACAATACTTAAAGATCATTACAATGAAACATTTAGTACAAGTAGTACAGTACTAGATTTGTGAAACCTGAATAGATGGGCACTGACTTCTTTTGCACCCAAGTACCAGAATGGCACACAGTGGGGTGGAGGGCTGGAGGAGGGGGCAGGGTGCAGGCGACTAAAGTAGCGAGTGAATTTAACATGTTTAAGTAATCATGAGTGATTTTGTATGAATTTCTTACATGCATTACAAATATGTGAAATGTCCTGTTTCTTCTTTTCTCTTTGATCATGTCACTTTCCAATTCATGCACAGAAGGGCCATGTTTTTGAAGTGAAGGTGGCATCAGTGCGCAAGTCATAAGTGTTGCATGCTATGCAGAAGAGTGCAAAAAAGAAAAAATTTCAATAATATTGAAGCATATGAAGGTTCAAAGTACAAAAGTGCTTGTAATAGCACTTAGAACTTCAATCTACATTCAGATATATTTGAATTGGGTATCTGAACCCTAATTTTTGTATCATTTGACAGCCGTCCTTCACACCTGTTCAGTTTTACAGTTCTTTCAGGCTTTGACTGTTCACCTGATATCTGATAATTCAAAGTGTGTAAGGCATTCCCCATATACTTTTGTGAAACTAGCACACTTCCATGGTTTGTTTTCTCACATTTTTATGGCTTCATACCAATTGCCCTGTGTCCATGTCACCTTAAATTGATATTATGAAAGTGGCTGGATAGACCAGTGATAGTGAACCTACGATACGCTTGTCAAAGGTAGCATTTTGGGTGACACTTCAGCGTTCACCAATACCTGAGTTACCCAAGAAACTGAACAAACAAAATAAGAAATATGAAACCCTGAACCACCAAGAGCTTAAAATGAATCATTTGTCTTCACGGCAGCTTTTTTCTAACCACTGCTCTGGAAGGTCATGTTCAATGTGCAAGCACGATATCTGTAACTGCAGTGTCCAAAATGAGCGCACTATCAGCGTGTGTGTGAAATCAGCTTTTGCACTCATTGCTCATGTGTAGTGAATTTAATTATTTTGTGCCAGGAACCACTCAAACAACACTGCTGCAAAGGTAAGGAAGTTATTAACCTGAAAGACTGTTCCGGTATACTGTCCCAATAGAGTCTGCGAAGGGCAGTGCTGACATTGTTTTCTCTTAATGGTTACACTTGTGCAAAGGCATGTGCTGTTTTACATTTCTCTCAACTGTTCCTCCTAAAACTGGCTTATTTTCCATGCTATTCACCACTGTGACGATAAGCGCTACAAAAACTTTATGGTATGCTATGTGTGGACAATAGCGTTGGGAAAGCATAACAAGGCATATCTTTGTCAACCTTCCATCTTCAGAATCCTGAATATTTCCTTCCATACCTATCAACCTCTTAGCAAATGAAATCTGGACAAAGCCTAAGACAGAGGCCCAAAATAGGTATATAAAATAATATTTCTCTTATAAATTTAGAAAGTTGCTAGAATAACAGGACTTTTATTTTATAATACATGACATCACATATGATTGGGCTGTATTTTTTTAAATAGATGAATTTGTAATGAATTGTTTCGCTTTTGTTTGGTCAGTAGGCAACACACCAGCAAAGTCAAAATAAGCATTTTCAGAGTTTTTAACACGCCGAGCCCAAAAGGTTTGCCATCACTGGGATAGGTGGACATTGATTAGTTTTGAATGGTGTTTATATCTAATCACAAGATTTCTGTAGGTCCTTTATACAAATGTTTTATCTATTGCTTGAAAATAGTTTATTGATACTTAATGTTTGTTACTTTAGAGTTCCACCCTGCTGTTTGCAGAGGTAACTTTTTTAGCAGCAAGCAAGACAGAAACAGAAAAGCACTTAATATGTAAACATCAAGCTTTATTGAACATATTCCATTATCAGTTTCTTGCTTTTCAAGAATGCTAAAAATACTCTTAAAATTTGTTGGAGAGTTGATGGATACCCTTTTCTCAAGATGTCTTGCTTTTGGCTATTCAAAAGTGAGCAAAAAATATGGGAAAAGTGCATAGCTTATGTGGCAGGGAAATGGTTGATTATGTTTACTTTTTATGTCAACAATGTAAGAGATTGAGTGTATACGTTATTACATACACGGGATGTAGACATTCTTACGTATTTATTGTTTTGTATCCAGTAAAAAGCCAACTAAAGATCTAAGTTCTCTTTAATGACTTAACTAGTTCAGCCTTTCATTAATCAAATCAAATACTGCAATGATGTCAGTTCGTCGCTGAAAATACTCCTGACTTGCAGTTAGCCTTTGGTCCCAAAGAGAGCACTGGGGGCATATCACACAAAAGACTGCATCGCCTATTAAAAATGACTAGGGGGCTCTGCCCCCTGCTCGCTTCGCTCGCCAACCCCTGGTGTTGTGAATTTACAAAGAGCGTGATGTATGAATGAGATATAGCATAGTGTGAAGGTGTAGATGACGCATATAGGAAGCAAATAAAGTTGTCCATGTCCAAAAACGGGCTCAGAGAAGTAGATGCTAACTTTGTCTATGGTTTGTCCTTGTGATTTGTTGATGGTCATGGTCAAGGCAGGTTTAATGGGGAACTGTCGCCGTTTAAGTGTAAAAGGTAATTCCAGGTCAGAAGTTGTAAGGTAATTGTAGGAATTAGAACAGTATTGTTAGCATGTGATTCTGTAAGAAGTTTTGCTTTAATAACATTGTGTGGCATGGTGTTGACGACTAAACGTGTACCATTGCATAAACCCTGTTTAGTGTTAGGGTTTCTTAATAGCATGATTATTGTTCCATTTTTAAGGCTAAGATTGTGTTGTGGTAATCCGGCTGGGTTAATAGTGTTCAAATATTCTAAGGGGAAATTAAGATGGTCATTGTAGTCATCAGAGTCAACTTTGTCAGAGCTTAGAAAGAGCTGTGCCACTCCAGGAAGTAATGAAATGACCTGGTTATTAATGTGATCAACATTAATATTTTTTGGACATAAAATAGTTCGTTGTGTTAAAAGGGGTATTTGGTGTAATGAGATTGTTGTTTCAAATATCTTCGTAACTCTTTTGAAAGCAATGCCAATTGTCTGCGTATTTTAAGGTGGACTGAAGAATAGCCGAGCGCATGGCATGTGGAACAATAGCTAAGCACTGTGTAAAATGTCCTCCTAATAAAAGTACCTTTCCTCCAAAGGGAATATTATTATCCATCAACGTTTGTAGAAGTTTATGAATGGTGTTGAGTAAGTGAGTGGATGCCATTAGATGCAAAAGCAAATGAACTATTGTAGGATGTAATGCAGTTCATAAAGTTTTCACTTTCAGGTACTTCGTTAGTTAGAAGCTTCTGTAGATATGCAGGATATGAATGTAAAGGAGGCAGTCAAATTTGACCCTTTTGACAATAACGTGTAAATTCATTACTTGTATTGCCAGTTGTTTCTTCAGGGAAGTTAAGTGAATGACAATGATTGACGACCGACATGCATTGTTTTTTTTCATGCGGGTTCGTGTGTTTGGTCCCGTCACTCGAGCCGTATCGTTTTGTACCCGTGAGCGTGAATTCATGACTTGTTTGTTCTTCAGCGTTATAAATATGGATAAGTAATAAGGAGGATCACACTCACTGTTAATATGGAGCCTTTTCTGTGGTTGAACGGTTAATAGTGCATCAGTATAATGAGATCTACCTATGCTGCATAATTTGAATGTGTTCAGCTGACGTATATTTAATACGGACGGTTCGTTTAGTAATGGTGCTTTGTGTCTCATTTCTTATTTATGGTAGTGTGGTCGTGGGTCCGAATCCTGCTTTTTGTGTATGTTTCGTGTGCTATGTCCGTAGTCTGTCCCGCTTTGTGTCCAATGGGTTTGTGTGGCGCTTGCGTTCCGACTTCTTTTTTTTTTTTTTTTGTGCTAGGGGGCGTTGCCTCACTTTATTTTATCTCTGTTAGTGGAGGGGGTGTTTGTGTGTCGTGGGTCTCAATTCTCTTCTTTGTGTGTGTTCCGTTTCGCGTCTGACTCCTTTTTTCTGTGTGCTATGGGCGCCTCATTTCTTATTTTACGTTGCTTTGCATCCGGTTTCCGTTGCTTGGAAGGGGGGTTTTGTGGGGGCGCCTGCACAGTACGTCTTTTGCGTCTACGGCCCATGGCCGGATGTCCCTGCGTCCATCCGGTTTACCATTCTCGGTTAGTAATATGGATTTTAATATGCAGGGTGGCTTGCTGCAACAGCAGACATATTTGCAAAAATATATGTCTAATATTTAGTGAAGTTAATACTCATTTTGTGGAAACTACGAGGTCCCGACTGCAAACTCTAATTAATGTCGTAAAAATTACGGTTTTATTCCCCAACACAGAATGCAAAATGGAGGAACAGATTCCTTTATTATATAGGATTATAGAAACCTTGTAGTACTCTGCCACAGTTACTACAGAGCTATCCCCATTGTCAGATGACTCTACTGTCAGTATTTACAAGTAACAGTTTTTTATTGAACTGGAGTGGCAGGCATTTATGAAAATAATAAGGATTTAGTACATTGTTTTAGAATGTCACCAGTGTCATGAAGCCCCATTTTTAGGTGCAGTTGAATATAATGTAAAAAGCACTTACTGCGCTTGCCACATCTATATACTGTATCTGTCTGTCCATCCATCTGCCTGGCCACATTAAAGAACTTGGCTCCCTAACAACCAGTTATTTTTTGGAATTTTGGCATGCTTATCTTTCAAGGAATTTTTTGAGACATTTGAGATATTTCAAGTACAGCATGTTGTAGAAATATTTCAATTTCAAAATCCCCCTTTGAAATGCATTGGTGAATTTGCAAGCTTGTCTATCAAAAACAGACATTTCTGTGCAGATTTAGTTATGGATTAGGGAGGTTACTTAATCTTGTATGTTTTTCTTTTTTACTCTTTCAACAGCCGCTCCTAATGGTAAAGCAATAAAACAGCTGCAGAGTGGTGTACACTGCAGTGGCTTGTGCTGGTTATGCTACCTAAAGAAATGGCATCTGCAGCTGTGCAGTAGGACCTGTGCTACAGATTGCACAGCTACTACTCCTTGAAACCATAGTGGGTGAAAAAAGGGACACAGTTTTCCTAACTGTGACTAGGTCACAGCTCATGCGTAGAGTAAACAATCATGTATTTAGGATTTGTGTTACGCAATTAATAAAAAAAAAAAAAACAGTCACATTGTCTGCAGATCATAATGATTATATTGTTCTTTCACACTATAATTTATTGGCAAATGCCATAATGAACATCTATCATGTTTGGATGCATCCAACAATTTTAGCCGAAACTTCAGCACAGATTTTAAATCTCCGTTGAGTTCTATCTTGACTTTCCACAATCAACAATTGCACATCAATTGATGTAGTTTTTTTCACCATTTGAGTCGGAATCTGCTGTCTGTGAAAGCTGTTTTAGCCACCATAAAGCCTGTTTGGCCTCTACTTTTTTCTATGTGATATTGCAAAATAGTATTAAACATGGCTGTGTAGTCGGTACACAAAATCTTTGACTCCGCTTCTGACTTTGAATCCTCAGTTTTTGATTCCTCCGACTCTTCTATTTATAATTTAAGCTAACAGTACCAGTCAAAAGTTTGAGGTCATCCAGAAATGTTCATGTTTTTGGTAGAAACTGATACCTTTTTTATCAAGATACCATGCAACTGTTTTAATAATATAGCCAAAGCATTGCTATGGTGTATACTGAGAAAAGCGCTATATAAATGTAATGAATTATTATTATTATTATTATTATAATGGCTTTTACTGCTTGAAATGCTTTTTAATTTATAATTATCATACAACTGCAAAGCCCCATTTTCAGCAGCCATTCCTTCAGTGTCCTAATTTTAAACTTCCTTGGTTTGTCCTTAAATAGTGATGTGTTAATGCAAATTGGTTATTAGAGAAACCTGTCTAACTGCACTCAAACTTGTTATCCTGTTCAGCTTTATTTCAAAATTCTGGCTTTCCTAAAGTTCAGTTCTGGGTTCAGAAATGGGCAAAATGAATCAACTTTCTCAAGAAACATGTCAGTCTTAGTTTTTTTGCAAAATGGAGGTCATTCCATATGACAGATTGCCAAGAAACTGAAGATTTCGTACAAAGGTTTCTGTTACTGCTTGAGAGAAGAAGGCGAACAGGACAGAAAAGGAAGGGGAAAGCCCAGATGGGCAACTGCATAAGAAGCATACGAACATCAGAGTGTGTAGTTTGAGAAACAAATGCCTTACAGGTCTTCGGTTGCCATCTTCACTAAATACGCACCAAATAACGATGTCATCAGCAGCTGGTATAATTTTGAGAAAATAGTATATTTTTTCATTATATGATTCAGCAATTGAAAAAAAAACTAATACTCATTTTTGGGATACAAGGTTCTTAATACTTGGTGTACTTGGAGAGAAAAAAAACAGACATAGGGAGAATGTGCAAACTCATAACGACTGGGCACAGAATTCGAACCAAGTCCGGATCTGTTTATAAGTAATTACAAAATATTTATTTTGTTATGTCTTATGTAGAAAGGCTTCTTATTTGTTTATACTGCCATTTATTTCTGTGGAAGCATTAATATATTTTATCTTTTGTGTTGCAGATTTGAAAAAAACTCTGGCTGTTTTACTGGATAATATTTTACAACGACTTGGAAAATTAGAGTCAAAAGTAGATATCCTGATATTCAATGCCTCAAGTGGAAATTCAAGTAATGTGACATCCAGTGTTACTCCTGGTGGGATAAATGTAGAAAAAGTTAATGTTGCAGGTATGTACAAAAGCACTTAATCTCATTTAATTTTTCCGTGCTTCAGTTTTTGATATGTAGATTATAGTCTTTTAATAAAGATTTCACACCTGTGTTGTCTGACATTTTTTTCCTGTTATTCTGAGGTAAAATTTGATTCTCTTCATCATTTTTTCAAAATCCTAGAATTTTTACAGTGGTAAACAACCTGCTAGTAATTTAAAAATATGGAAATCTGTAAATAAGTCTGTAATTGTCATTTATGAAATAGTTAATAGTAACTCCTTTAAAAGCGACTACATAAAGATTAATCAATTTTAGGAACTTCTATAAAAGCTACTACATAAAGATGAATCCATTCCTGGCACATCCAGACTTCACTAACATTCAATACTGTGAACCTTTGAGGGCTTTGAGAGGAAGGCAACTAACTTCCTGCACATATGGCTGGGCCCACCACAAAGCCACAACAGCATCACCCCGTATGGGAGCATGAGCAAACTGCAGCTCCCTTTCCGCAGTTCGACAGAGGAGTTCATAGTTACCCAGGCAAGAGTGATGCTGTTGCACTGAGACCATAGTGACATCAGAGTTGCCTTAGGGTGCGATTGAAGTGAGAGCTAGCAGGAAGTGGAGAACACATGAGGCAGGTGACTAGGCTGAAGCACAGCTGTGGTGCAGAGTGTTGCAGCATTATGTGCAGGCTTTGGTAGTAACCCAAGACCGTGCTTTGACAAGGCCCAGGGAAATGAAAGATGCCCAATAGTTCTGGAGGAGGTAACATCTGAGGTGGAGGAGTTCATTAACAGCAGGATAGTAGCGATGTGACAGCAGGGAGCCTGGACCTGGTGGGAGCTGGCTATAGTTTGGAATATCTTATGGTAGGAGCTCTTGAAGGCAGAGCCACTACGGATGAACATCTTGATCCATTTGGTGTATGTTGTCTTCCTTAGCCTATTCACTCTCTTCTTTTGGGACCTGGTGGAAATGCCTCTATGCCCACTGTGCCAGAAAATAGGGTCCATGTAGTATATACCTGTATTGAGTTGCTGCCCAAAGTCTCTGGGAGAAGGCGCTGTTTGTGGCGCTATGGTCAAATGTTGAGGGTCATAGAAGATGCCATCACCACAGGGATCACATGTACAGCGAGCAGCAGCAACATGTGAAGAGAGACATCATTTTCGTGAGGGCTGAAAAGAGGCTGCAGGAGCAGTCCAAGTCACCAGTAGGGCTACTTGTCACATCATGAGAGTGGCAGCTGGTGGTTGACATAGGGAAAAACTCCCAATTCCTAAAGACCATCACAGAGACCACACTCAGGCCATTCATGGTCCTATTGTCCGAGACAACAAGACAAGTGTTTATACTGGAACTGATTGTTCCTTGAGAAGACTGGATGGAGAAAGCCTTCAAAAAGAAGATGGCCAAGTATGAGGACCTTGTAGGTCAATCCTTCAAAATGGCACTCAAGTTTCTTGAAATTATGGGACTGTACAGCAGTAGAGCCAGCGTGAAAATCACAGAGACATTGAGATAGCTGTGGATCAAGCGGAAAGAGCCATGGACTGTATACACAAGCAACTTGGACACAAGGTGGCACCTGATCACCCTCAGCTTAGTCTCCTGAGCCAGGGTGTCTGATGTTGAAAGACCTGGAATACCCAATGACCCCAGGTAACATCTCTGAGGATGTATCCAAGTTGCACTGCAAGGCGTGTGCTAAATCTGGCAGGAATGTCCCTTCTGATAAATTTAATGTAATGGAATATTACCTTTAGCAGCAATCTATAAAGAGAGAGAACAAGTTTAGTTCTTCCCAGTCCTAATACTGGATAAACTAATTTATGGAATAAATAACTATGTTTAATTTACATTTTACCATCTTAAAGACAGTAATACCACAAAATAGTTTGCTTGTAAGTTGTGATGCTCACTAGGATTATGGGATAACAAAAAACTGGGAAGTCCGGTACTGAGGCCAAAGATCAAAAACGGTGGAATTTCATTTTAAATGTTACTCGTATTACTCTGATTAAGTATTCCTAATCTGAAATTCCAAAATCCAAAATGCTTCAAAATCCTAAACTTTTTTTTTACTGCTGAGTGAACGTAAACAACATATGTGAAGATTTCAAATGAATTTATTCATTTTGAGCAGGTGGAGACTATCTCCCCTTGCAGCTTTGAACTCCACGAAGCATCAGCAAATGATTGATGACCATGGGTGCTATAGTTGTCCCCCCTTGAAGTGCCATGAAGCTAGGATACATAATCAACGACCAGTGATGGGGTCCCCCATGAAGTAATGAGCACCATGATGCAGCATCGCTTGTTTGACTATCTGGGAAGCAGTGCAAAATGCTGGGGATGTGTGGGTAGCTGAGCATGAAAATAACACCACGTAGGTGTTATTTCAAAAGCAGTTTGAAAGTACTATGCTAAATCAAAGAGCCTTGAAATATGCGTATGCAGTTTTTCAGAAAAAGTTGGGATTTATAAACAAAGACTTGATGTGGGAAAGATTGCATATACTGTATTTACAGCAATTCTAGTTTATCCGTAATTGAAATATAGCCAAACCAGCTAAATGACAACTCACAAGTCTAATAATTCTTCTCACTGAGCCATTATTGTAATGTGCATTGATTTTGCAAACATATTGAACCCCAAAAGTTACAAAAAAATATATAGATTCTATTTTAGTCCTTTTAAGAGAGCCAATGCTGTGTATTTGCTCTAAAAAACATTTTTATTTTTTTCATCAGTCTGTATTGGCTACCTGTTGTTACTTCTATGGATTATAAAAAAAAAGGGCAGTAAAAACACAGGTATGATACACTCTAAATATCCATATTACTAACCGAGAATGCTAAACCGGATGATGGACGCAGGCACATCCGGCCATGGGCCGTAGCTGCAAAAAGACGTACTGCGCCGGCGCAACAAACAGTCCGCGAGAGTCGGCTGAGGACCCGAGAAAGGCGGACAAAAGAGGGCGACAGAGGCGGATGAGGGTCCGCGAGAGACGCAGGCGCAAAAAGAGTCCGACAGGAGCACAGAAAACAGGAGTGAGCACATACAGAAAGGAGTCACAAAAATGAGGCTCAACAAGCACCAAAATAAGGAAAAGGCACATAAAAGAGTACTCAAACGAGGGGAAAGCACGAAACACATTGCACACGAAACTAAACACACCAAAAAAAAAAGAACAGACGAGCGCACAATAGCAAGGCACGACCATACCCCCCCCCCCCCCCCCCCCCCCCACCCTACAGGCACGGCACGGGACGGGACGGGACACACACCAAGAGGGGGATTCAACAAGCCCATGGAAGACCAAAAAAAAGAACACAAAACCACCCCACAGACCCTACAAGGAACGGAGACGTGAACAACACGCAAATGAACTGACAGAAAAAAAAAAAGCAAGACGCGAAAAGCGCAAAGCTCAAATGACCGACATACAAAAACGGAGAAGGCTCGATACAAACAATGCACGGCGTAGACTGAAACGGACTTTGCGCAAAGCCGAGGCGAATAAAAAAAAAGAAAAAAATAGCGCGTCACAAATAATGGACATGCAACAAAAAGGCAAGCAACCGCAAAAAGCAAAACATGCCCGTCGCGGTCATCAACGCCACGCACCTGTTAAACGCTTACGACAATTGGCTGAAAACGCCTTCAATAAGGAATCCACTATTGAGGAAAATTCATTGGGATTAATGAATGTCATTTGCAATCATTGTCATTCACTTAACTTCACAGAAGAAACAACTGGCAATACAAATAATGAATTTACACGTTGTTGTCAAAAAGGTCAGATTACACTGCCTCCTTTACATTCATATCCTGAATATCTAAAGAAGCTTCTAACTAACGATGTGCCTGAAAGTAAAACTTTATGAACTGTATTAGATCCTATAATAGTTCATTTGCTTTTGCATCTACCGGAGTAAATATCAGGCCACCAAAAGGCAATGGCCCATACTGCTTTCGCATATGTGGACAAATATTGCATCGCATTGGAACAGTGCACCCTGAAACAAATCAACAACGCAAATATGCACAAATCTACATCCTAGATCCGGATGAGGCGATCTATCAACGCATGAACCTTCCTGAAAACAAACAATGCACAGAGCTTATAATGAGAAACGTCACTCATGTCATAAACAATCACCCATTAGCTAAGTCTATAAAAATGCTACATGAAGTTGAAAAGGAGGCAAATACAAAAGCAAATGCAGAAGGTATAGCAGCAACTACAATTGCTTTGGTCTTGATAAAGGACAAAGAACAAGATCCAAGACGATACAATCTGCCCGTCGTTAATGAAGTGGCAATTGTCTTTCAAAGTAAAGATGGTGAGCCTCCATTTCACAGAGATATTGTTCTACATTTACGTCCTGATAAAAACAACACACCTACATTCAAACGCATAGACATTTGCTTTCCGCTTCTTGATACTTTAACATACCCCATATTATTTCCAACTGGACAGGAAGGATTGGCTCTTATGCTCCTTGGGTATACATTGGAAAACTTCCATTTACCAAATGTTCCAGATTCCTTACCGGATATAAATTACACACCTATTGATCTACAACAAGAAGAACGAATTGCACAAACTATGCTTTCCTCTTTAAATGAATTACAATCTGATGCTTTTCAACAAATTATTCATGCCACGGAGGACAACAGCCCTATACCCAAATGCTTCTTTCTTGACGGCCCTGGAGGAAGCGGAAAAACATACCTTTATGAAACACTTATACATTTCTTTGCTGCAAGACAACAGATGATTATCGCACCTGCTACAACCGGAGTGGCAGAAAATCTGTTAATAAATGGTCGTACATGTCACTCAATATTCAAAATACCGGTCCCAATCACAGAGACATCAGTATCCACTATGAACATTCACAGTAGCAATGCCCGAGACATCCGTCTTGCAAAACTGATAATTATTGATGAATGTACAATGGCATCCAGTCACTTACTCAACACCATTGATAAACTTCTACAAACGTTGATGAATAATAATATTCCCTTTGGAGGAAAAGTTCTTTTATTAGGAGGAGATTTTAGACAATGCTTAGCTATTGTTCCACATGCCATGCGCTCAGCTATTGTTCAGTCCACCTTAAAATACGCAGACAATTGGCATTGCTTTAAAACAATACAGTTGGTACAAAACATGCGATGTCCAGATCCAGAATATAACAGTTGGCTAATACAACTGGGAAATGGTACACTCACAAATACAGATGGACTTCACCCAGATATTATTTCCATTCCACAATCCTTTATCTCAGACGACTTAGTAAAAGAGATATTTGGAACAGCAATCACATTAGACCAAATACCCCTGTTAACACAACGCACTATATTATGTCCAAAAAATATTAATGTTAATCACATTAATAACCAAGTCATTTCATTACTTCCTGGAGAGACACAGATCTTTCTAAGCTCAGACAAAGTTGACTCTGATGACGACAATGAACATATAAATTTCCCCTTAGAATATTTGAACACTATTAACCCTGCCGGATTACCACAACACAACCTTACCCTTAAAAACGGAACAATAATCATGCTATTAAGAAACCTTAACACAAAACAGGGTTTATGCAATGGCACACGGTTAGTCGTCAACACCATGACACGCAATGTTATTCAAGCAACAGTTCTTACAGGATCACATGCTAACAATACTGTTCTCATTCCTAGAATTGACCTTACAAGTTCTGAGCTAGAATTACCTTTTACATTGAAACGCCGACAGTTCCCCATTAAACCTGCATTTGCCATGACCATCAACAAATCACAAGGACAAACCATGGACAAGGTTGGCATCTACCTCTCTGAACCCGTTTTTGGACATGGACAACTTTATGTTGCCTTCTCACGTGTTCGCCGTTCATCTGACGTTAAAGTTAAAATTATAAATAATCCATGCCAAGGAAGACTCATTCAAGGACAAGACACCATCTTTACTACTAATGTTGTATACAAAGAAATATTCCAATAAAACATTAATATATGACAAACACTCTATTTGTTATTTCTATGGGCATCATCCAAAGCTGCACACTATTCTATATCTAATTCATACATCTGACTCTTTCTCATGTCCCAACGCCAGGGGTTGGCGAGCGAAGCGAGCAGGGGGCGGAGCCCCCTAGTTTACTATAAATGTCATACCCTATAGCCTTTTCATAGCCTAATGATCTGACACAACATGGCTTGTTTGGCACTGCTTGAAGACTATTTAAATGGTCATTTACAAAGGGAATGAGCTTTTAGGCACTGGTCATATTTTTTTGCCCATGATGATGTCTGGATTATGGTATGGTTTATGCTTTCAAGAACCATTCTCTTGGATCTATGTGATGAGTTGGCCCTGGAATAAGAAAGACAGACTGCCTGAAATCAAGCTACACCTGTTCATGTCCATGTTTAATAACAGTTGGCTTTTGGGCAACAAGTCAGGAATATCTCAGCCAAGCTTCAGCTACCCCATGGATGCACACTAAGACTGGACAATATTGCAAGAGAACTTGTTCCAGTCTGCTAGGAACCTATGGCTCGGGAGAAGATTCATCTTTCAACATGACAATGACCCTAAGCATAAGGCCAAAGTGACACTGGAATGGCTCAAAAACAGAAAGGTGAATGTTTTGGAATGGTCAAGTCAATGACCTGAACTTAACCCTTTTAAGAATCTGTGAAACTATTTGAAAACTTCTAGCCAGAGGCGCCATCCCACCAACCTAGAGGATCTTTAAAAATTCTGCCAAGAAGAATGGGTAAGAATCACTCGTGAAAAATGTGCAAAATTGGTTATTACAGTAAAACAGTTCTCAACAAAGTATTAATGTGTAGGGCTTGAATACTTATGCAAATTAACTTTTGAGTTTTTCTTCTTCAGTTAAATATCTGCAGAAAATGCATTGTTTTGACTTTGTAAATGTATTGATACAGCATAAGGGTTCACATTAGAAATTCTGAATTGATAAATATGTATACAAATGTTTTATCATGCAGAAAATTATGACTTTCATGGGGACTGAATACTTTGCATGCCACTGTACCCTTAAATTAAAGTCTGCAATGTTCACTTTAATCATGTCTGAATTGTTTGATTTATAATTTTAAACTGGTCAAACAGAGGGGTAAATCAAGGAAATACAGGTCTTTGTCCCAAACATTATGGAGGGTACTGTATATCATTTTGGTCACTTCTGAGATGTTATATCTGTCAATGCACATCTTAATAATGGCTCAGTGATAGGAATCGTTATATTCGTGAATTGTCATGTAGCTGGTTTGGCTGTAGTTCCCTATATGATCACTTGTGTCTCCCGATATATATCATTATGTACAGTATATGGAAGTATTCCAAAAGCTGAAAATATCTGAAAAACTTCTAGTTCCTGACATTTTAATTAGGGACACGGTAAACAACATTAAGCTAGTTAGAGCAAACCTCCAAGTTTAATATAGATCACTGGTGACCCACTTTTCCTAAGGTATTTATGATCTACAAAAACTACCCAGCCACAAATTGTTTCCAGAGTTGTGGTGGAATTCATCTGAAGTTTATGTTTGTCACCATTGATACCTATTTGTTTCTCTCCATATTGTGGTTCTGTTTTAAAATCAGTGGGACTATTGTACTAACAAGTTTTGTCTATTCAATTTAAAATACAGTTTCTTACCTAATATATTGGCTGAACTTTGTTATTTACTTCATACTTGACCATTTGTTTTCTACAAATACAGGTAATTGAAAATAAAAATATTGTATCAAAGCAATGCTTAAGAAATTTGAAAAATTTCTTTTAAGGCTTTGATTGCTAAAATTGTCACCCTTTCCTTTAATTAAAGTAATTTAACTTCAGTTTATTTTTGTATAATGCTCTTCTCACTGTGTGCAGGTTCAGAATGCTGTAATAAGTTCACAAGTGAAAGCAGTTACTAACTACTAATTACATAATAAATACACATTACAACAAACTTGTGTAATCACACAGGAGGAAAAGGCAGTTCCAAACTGATTAACATAAATGGAACTTAACAATATCTGTCTGTTAGCATAATGTTTGAAGTGTGGCCAACTGACAATGGAGGAGAGGGAAGCAAAATCTCCCGTGAGCATCATCCCTGGAGAAAATAAACTTCTTCGGGCCACAGTCTGTTATAACAAAAGTCAAAGACAAAGTTAGACATAGTCAATGTCCTGGAGACCTAGGCCAACTGAATAGAGGAGGCTTAGTAGCCATTCATAATTATTATATTACTTGCATTTTTATACATATGACTAACAAAGAGAGATGCAATATTCACAGCTAATCAACAGCTCCAATCAGGGTATGATGGAATAAAGAAGTAAGTCTTTAGCCTGTATTTAAATACTGAGCTCAAAGAGGAATCTCTTATGTAGGCAGGCAGATTGTTCTACAGCTTTGAGACCTTATAGCCAATACTTCAATATCCTACTATTATTTTCTTAATCCTTGGAATCATTAGTAGACTGGCATGTTGAGATCTCAATGCACGGTTTATAAGTAATGTTCAGATAGGTAAGCAGGGTCTTGACCATTTCAGGATTTATAATTAAGAAGGAAGATTTTTAAAATTAATCTTAATCTTTACTGGAATCTAGCATAAAGACTTAAGAACTGTAGTTATGTGGTAAACACTTTTTCTGTTGCATTGTTTAGAGTTGTCACTCACTATAATCTTCTCCAGTTATTTATTGAGTTTATTTTGATTCATTATCTTAATGATCAATAAAAGACTGGCCAACTACCCATTACCCTGATGGAAGGGAGTGCCTTAAAATTATGTTGCGATAGCCAGGTTAGCTGACATTAAGATGGACTCTAAATATCTCCAGCATTCTTAAATTCAGAGATCATTGTGGTTGTGAATGATAGTGGGTCGTGTGATGCAACTGGCATTGTGTAATTGAAGATGTTAGAAGTAGAGCTTCCCAGTGGTGGTAGTTGGCTACAAATGCTATTCAGGTAGCCACTTTCTGACCGATTAACTGAGAAAGTAGCTGTTATTCCAACTATGACAAAGAAACTCGGGTATGATAATGTGTGCTATATCTACATAGTAATGATGAGTTAACATGTGACTAGCAGTGCATGTAGATGGCGGTAAAGAGATTGATGATGTACGTAACAGCAAATAAAATATGACTAAATATCAACCCACAAAAAGAAAAGTGTGGTGTTAGTTTCTAATGGTGACTAAACTTTTATATTTGCGAGTATTTTAGTTGCATTCAGGAGCCCTGTCAGATTCTCTGTAATTGTGATGAAATTAGGTTACTCTATGAATGGAGTTTTGAAGTGGGCAGTCCTGGAATATAAACAGTATACCACTGTATAATCTAAGTATTGGAACTTTTTAAAGTAGTTAATTGTAAAAGATAAATGTTATTCTGTTATTTTTGACTGCTTAGCATTTTGTGTTTTCTAGGAGAACTGCATTTACTAATTTTCTAGAAGTAAAGTCATATGACCATAAAGCCAATACTTAACTAATAATGGGTTTGTTTGTGTGTTGATGGTAAAAAATGTTAGGCTGTGCACAAGCTACAAAAGCTACATTACAAGATAGTACATGTAATATAAATGTTGATATAGTAACTTGGCAGTATTTTGGTAGTCTTCATCTGGGTTATTGTAAACTAGCATAACACTACAACTATATTTGCAATCAGATATAAATTTTATTTCATAGAAACTAATGTTTATAGATGTTAAAGCCATTGTAATCCTTAAAGAATCTGCGAGCATAGCTACACAAATTTTCCAGCATTAATTGTAACGATTTGATCCTAATGCTGTAGTGTAATGTGACATTAAGTCATTTTCAGCGATCACATTCTCTAAAGCCTTCCTCCAAGATAAAAAATAGCATCTTTAGAATAGCCTGAGGTTCACTAATTGGCTGAATTACCTGTTCTAGTGTTTGGGCTACGTTGTTAACTGTAACAAGTGTGCCAGCTGGAATATAACTTTCTAGTTATGTTACGTTCAGCAGCAATCCTTTTGCATGCCTTGTCAGTTCTTTGACGTCTTTGAGTTGTTTGTTGAATAGCACATGGGTGTGCCTCTAATGAAACCAGGCATTGAAGCTACACTATGTTAAAAACGAAAAAAAATTTCAAACCTCCAGCTTGTCTCTCCAATGTGGCATCATGGAAAAATTTTAACTTCTGATGGATGTTTTTCCAATGGCACAGCACTATAGTTGGAATACAGGGCATTAGTGAAAAACTTTGTTGAATGTTGCAAACTGAATAACCTGCAGCTAAACATCAATAAGACATAAGGAAATACCTGTATACTTCAGGAGTGTCAAGCCCACTCTGACCATGATTCTTGTTGATGATGAAGATGTGGAGGTGGTGAGGACATTTGAACAATGGACTTGATTGGTGTACCAACAGGTAGGCCATAAACTAGAAGGGTCAGAGTCAATATTTCCAGAGGAGGCTCAGGTTGTATGTGTGACCACTCTTACATGTTTCCTACTAGTCTGTAGTGGCCAGTGTAGTTTGTTTTCAGTGTGGTAGTGTGTTGGAGAAATGGCATTAGTGCTGATGAAGCCAACGGACTAAATAAACTGAAAAGGGTGGTTTAACCTTGGGAGTCAAACTGGACTCACTGGAGAAAGAGGTAGAACAGAGGTCACTCAGGAAACGGCTTACTACCCTGGACAACGACTCTCACCTCCTGTAAGAGGTCTTGTTTAAAAAGAGGAGCACATTTGGTAGCAGAATGAGACAACTGTATTTCTCCAAGGAGCGTTATGTGAGGTTGTTTCTACACTCAGCCATCAGACTCTATTATTAGTCTTCCCTCAGCTGAGGACGTATTGTTCCCTGTGTGCTGAATGGTATTGATCCAGTTTAACATACATGTTAACAGACAATGATGTCAATTCACTGTGCCAATGACTGTCATCTTGTATTGTGAAATTGTAACTTACAAGTATGTGCAATTCTAATTTCTTTATACTTAGTAGATACCTACATTTGTTAAAATACAGAGAATTATTTTTATACATGCATTTATATCTTGTTATCATGCTTAAAGATGATGATAATTCAAGTTATATGTCTATTTATGCTCTTTCATTTTCCGATACTCTAACCCTGCAATTTCCTTTGGAATTCAACAGTTTTTAAATGGAATTTATAGTTTTATTTTGGATGACATGGGAAACCTTTGGTAATATAAGGAAAGATTCTCATTACCATGTGTGGTATCATACATTTCATGTATAAGTTGTTACATTATTTCTCCAAAGTAGGTAACATTGTCATTAATACTCCGGTTAAATCTTTATACATTCCCTTTTACTTAGCTAACATTGCCATTAATACTCCTGTTATATCTTTATACTTTCCCTTTTACTGTTAATTCTGGATTTGGGTATAACACCCTTGCTGTAATTTGAGTTCAGATATAATTCTAAGTATAGAAGAAAAGAGTAGGATGACAGACTTGTTCTAATAATAACCTTCTGTAATGTCAGAATTCTATTTTTAGGATATATGGGGGAGAAGTGCACAGCATTATATGTTGTATTGCTTCATACGTTTCAACTGTACATCTGAAGATTAAAATTGGAGATATTCCTTTTGAATATATATAGTTCAGACTTTGTAGTTTTGTTTTAGGATTAACAAGTATAAAGCATCCATTTCTCAATTTTGAAACATTCAGTTCAGGAACTATTTTTTTTGAAGAGATCAATGATTTGAAGCCTGTAATATAAAAATATTTATTGTTGTTGTTATTTTTATTGTTTTTATAAAAATACATATCTTGACAAAGGTTTATTTATTCTCTCCTTAAAAACTATATTCATGTCTACTTTGTATGCTAAGCTGCATAGAATATATAGACAGTGAAGTGCTGGCTTGAATTTGTTTTTCATGTAAGCCAAGAATAAACAAAATAACTTTGTTACTTTGACAGATGCCCTTCTCCATTTTTTTGATGAAAATGAAATTTTTAATTCTGATTATTACAAGTAAATCACTGCTGTTTTACTAGTAAATCAACTGCTTGTTATTCTTTACTTGCAATATTTAAGGAAATTAAAGTTTGGAAAAAGTTCAATACATAATCAGTTAATTTATTATATAGTGTACTGCAGTCAGTTTCAGGTTAACATCACAAGTATGGCCTTTTACCCTGGTAGGACTTAATTAAATAAAACAGGATCAACACACCTTTGTTAAATGATGACATACTCTCACAGCTCCAAGAAATCATGTTAGACATGCATGTCACAATCCCTCTGGGTAAAAGGCTGTCCATTTCACTAATGACAATAGAAGTTATCTAGCCAAACATGAATAGATGGCTGTTCCTAGAAGTAATGTGTGAAAGACGGAAACCTGATTAAAAAAAATCACATTGTTTCACATCAGCATATGGTATTTTGTGAATAATTACATATTTAGGATAGTACAAGGTCAAAATGGGTGCTGTTCTTTTGAACTCATTTGTCATTTTTTAGCATTATAAGATCCTGCAGATGTTCTATCAGACAGTTGTGGCGAGTGCCCTCTTCTACGCAGTGGTGTGCTGGGGAGGCAGGATAATCTATCTATCTATCTATCTATCTATCTATCTATCTATCTATCTATCTATCTATCTATCTATCTATCTATCTATCTATCTATCTATCTGTCTGTCTGTCTGTCTGTCTGTCTGTCTGTCTGTCTGTCTGTCTGTCTGTCTGTCTGTCTGTCTGTCTGTCTATCTATCTATCTATCTATCTATCTATCTATCTATCTATTTTATAATAAAATATTTTTTTTGTACCATTTATCAAGAGTAAGGGCAAACTAGTGTCAAAATAAAGATACTGGTCAGATCATTATAAATTAAAAATAAAATAAAACATTATGTATTTTAATTATAAATAAATAATAAAACATTATGTATTTTATTGGTGTTTCGCCTACTTAGCATGAGTCTGTTGCACAACAAAGAAAAACGTTTCTGAGAAGAGAAAGGCAATTCAGCCCTTGAAGTCAAAAAGAAGTAGCAGGTGTTGAATCTTCATCGGTGAATTCAACTTATGGTCAGAAAGCAGGAATCAGGATCACTAATCAGGAATATAAAGTAATTGTGCAGGTTAGAAGGAGCACATGAAAATGTAGGTAGAAAGCTAGATATAGTGAGTAGATGCGGAGGAAGAAGGTAAAGTGAAATACCTGAATTTATAGCAGATGAAAGGAGAGCAGGAAGCAGCTGTTGAAGCAGCACCAAATGAGAGTCCCTAAAGCTTATCTATCCATAAGTATATAGATAGATAGATAGATAGATAGATAGATAGATAGATAGATATACAGTATATGTGTGTGCGTGTGTATGTGTATATGGGTATATATATATTTGACCATATCACTCTCTTACTGCTTAGCAATTTAGATTGTTACATGGCAAATGAAGTATTTTAAAACCAGCATTAAAATTAACTAGAGGTCATTTTAGTGATACAGGATCTGGAGTTATATGCTTGCATTTCTAAATTATTGTGCTTGCTTTAAACTTACTGTTACGTGATATGGAAACAATTTGAAAAGGCTGAAAACAAAGAATTTTAATAGTCAATTCTTCTTAATAGTTCTGAATGAAGTAGCTTTTCAAAATCCTGGAAATTTTGAAATTGCTTTAATTTTACAATACCGGACAAAACAGGATTTAAAAAATATGGCAATGAGAAGAATTAAACAGATATTTATGTCTAAACTAATACCAAAATTATGGGTATTAAGGTATTCAAATTGAAATCTGTAGAGCTTAAATTATTATGTACTCACTTTCTGTTCACAAAATTATCACCTACTAATAGAATTAAACTTTTCTGAGTTTATAACCAGGTATTTTTAATTTATTCATTGCTTTAATACACAAAACTAGCTGAAAGTTCACAGATGAGAGTAGATCATTTATTCAGTCAAGCCCTTTTGGCTAGTTAATATGCAAGTTTCCCTAGTATTGCTTCTAGGTACTTTTCAAAGGTTGTTAAGTTTTCTAACTAAACTCCCATGATGAGATAGTGATTTTAGATGCTTCCTGTCTTCAGTCTTAAATGCACTTCCCCTTAATTTCATCCATTGTCTTCTAATATATAATGAATGAATTATTTATTTGAAAGAATTGTGATGGATCAATGTATCAATGCCTTTGAGAATTTGAGAAACCTGGATATAGGACCTCAGTCTTCTCTGCTTAATACCCTTAGTCATTCTGAAAATTACAAGCTCTCTAGTTGTAGGTTGTATTTAACTGCTTGTTTCTACACAGCTTATGGAGCTGTTATTACTTTTTTGTAGTGTTGATTGAAACTGCACTGTATACTCCAGATGCAGACACTATGTAACATTATCTAGTCTGACCATAGCACATTTTGGTTTGTAATCAACAGTTTTTATAACATAACTTCACAATTTTGCCCATTGTAATTGCTTTTGTACTTTATTGTCTTGAACATGAAGATATTATGTTAACATAAAACCCTAATCCTTTTCAGAGGTTGTGCCCTGTAAGATGATTTCACCCATTTTCTATCAACAACAACAACATTTATTTATATAGCACATTTTCATACAAAAAGTAGCTCAAAGTGCTTTACATAATGAAGAGAAGAAAAATAAAAGACAAAATAAGAAATTAAAATAAGACAACATTAGTTAACATAGAAAGGAGTAAGGTCCGATGGCCAGGGTGGACAGAAAAAACAAAAAAAAAAACTCCAGAGGGCTGGAGAAAAAAATAAAATCTGCAGGGGTTCCAGGCCACGAGACCGCCCAGTCCCCTCTGGGCATTCTACCTAACATAAATGAAATAGTCCTCTTTGTAGTTAGGGTTCTCACGGAGTCACTTGATGGTGATGGTCATACAGACTTCTGGCTTTTAATCCATCCATCATTGTTGGAACATCATGGTGCTTTGGGTAGATGGTGGTGGCGCACGCCACCACCAACAGGACACCGGAAAAGGAAACAGAAGAGAGAGTAGGGGTTAGTACAGATTTTGAATGAATAGTTATTATAATGAATTGGATATACAGAGTATCAGGATTAAATTACAGTGAAGTTATGAGAAGGCCATGTTAAAGTAATGTGTTTTCAGCAGTTTTTTAAAGTGCTCCACTGTATTAGCCTGGCGAATTCCTACTGGCAGGCTATTCCAGATTTTAGGTGCATAACAGCAGAAGGCCGCCTCACCACTTCTTTTAAGTTTTGCTCTTGGAATTCTAAGGAGACACTCAGTTGAGGATCTGAGGTTACGATTTGGAATATAAGGTGTCATTCCGATATATAAGCCGGGGTGAGATTATTTAAAGCTTTATAAACCATAAGCAGAATTTTAAAGTCAATTCTGAATGACACAGGTAACCAGTGTAGTGACATCAAAACTGGAGAAATGTGTTCGGATTTTCTTTTCCTGGTAAGGATTCTAGCAGCTGCATTCTGCACTAGTTGCAAACGATTGATGTCTTTTTTGGGTAGTCCTGAGAGGAGTGCGTTACAGTAATCTAGCCGACTGAAAACAAACGCATGAACTAATTTCTCTGCATCTTTCGATGATATAAGAGGTCTAACTTTTGCTATGTTTCTTAGGTGAAAAAATGCTGTCCTAGTGATCTGATTAATATGCGATTTAAAATTCAGATTACAATCAACGGTTACCCCTAAGCTTTTTACCTCCGATTTGACTTTTAATCCTAATGCATCCAGTTTATTTCTAATAGCCTCATTGTATCCATTATTGCCAATCACTAAGATTTCGGTTTTTTCTTTATTTAATTTGAGAAAGTTACTATTCATCCATTCTGAGATACAGGTTAGACATTGTGTTAGTGAATCAAGAGATTTGGGGTCATCAGGTGCTATTGATAAATACAGCTGTGTGTCATCAGCATAGCTGTGGTAGCTCACGTTGTGCCCTGAGATAATCTGACCTAATGGAAGCATGTAGATTGAGAAAAGCAGCGGACCCAGGATAGAGCCTTGTGGAACACCATATAGAATATCATGTGTCTTTGAGTTATAATTACCACAACTAACAAAGAATTTTTTCCCTGCCAGGTAGGATTCAAACCAATTTAAGACACTGCCAGAGAGGCCCACCCATTGACTAAGGCGATTCTTAAGAATATTATGATCAATGGTGTCAAATGCGGCACTCAGATCTAAGAGGATGAGAACAGATAAATGGCCTCTGTCTGCATTTATCCGCAAGTCATTTACTACTTTAACGAGTGCAGTTTCTGTGCTGTGATTTGTTCTAAAACCTGACTGAAATTTATCAAGAATAGCATGTTTATTGAGGTGCTCATTTAACTGTATAATGACTGCCTTCTCTAGAATTTTACTTAAGAAAGGCAGGTTAGAGATGGGTCTATAATTTTCAAGAGCAGAGGGATCGAGATTATTTTTCTTAAGTAGGGGTTTAACTACCGCAGTCTTAAGACAGTCTGGGAAGACCCCCGTATCTAATGACGAATTTACTATGTCAAAAACATTATCAATTAGCACGCCCGATACCTCTTTGAAAAAATTTGTTGGTATTGGGTCAAGGGCACAGGTGGAGGGTTTCATTTGAGAAATTATTTTATGTAAATCAGGTAAATCTATCCTGGTGAAAGACTTTAATTTGTTTATTATGGAGTACTGGGGTTTAGGAGGATCCTTAGTGTTGGGGAGATATAGATAGATAGATAGATAGATACTTTATTAATCCCGATGGGAAATTCACATTCTTCAGCAGCAGCATACTGATACAATAAATAATATTAAATTAAAGAATGATAATAATACAGGTGAAAAAAAAAAAAAAAAAACAGACAATAACTATGTATAATGTTAAATATTAACGTTTACCCCCCCTGGTGGAATTAAAGAGTCGCATAGTTTGGGGGAGGAACGATCTCCTCAATCTGTCTGTGGAGCAGGACAGTGACAGCAGTCTGTCGCTGAAGCTGCTCTTCTGTCTGGAGATGACATTATTTAGTGGATGCAGTGGATTCTCCATAATTGATAGGAGCCTGCTGAGCGCCCTTCGCTCTGCCACAGATGTTAAACTGTCCAGCTCCATGCCAACAATAGAGCCTGCCTTCCTCACCAGTTTGTCCAGGCGTGAGGCGTCTTTCCTCTTAATGCTGCCTCCCTAGCACACCACTGCGTAGAAGAGGGCGCTCGCCACAACTGTCTGATAGAACATCTGCAGCATCTTATTGCAGATGTTGAAGGAAGCCAGCCTTCTAAGGAAGTATAACCGGCTTTGTCCTTTCTTGCACAGCGCATCAGTATTGGCAGTCCAGTCTAATTTATCATCCAGCTGCACTCCCAGATATTTATAGGTCTGCACCGTCTGCACACAGTCACCTTTGATGATCACTGGGTCTATGAGGGGTCTGGGCCTCCTAAAATCCACCACCAGCTCCTATTTCTAATATCATTAATTTTTTGATTGAAAAATACAGCGATAGCCTCACAGGTTTTACTGGAAGTACTTAGGAGGCATTCCTTTGAGTTACCTGGGTTTAACAGATGATCAATTGTCGAAAATAAGACTCTGGGATTACTAGCATTGTTATTTATAATCTTAGAGAAATAGCTGCGCCTCTCAAGACGGACTGTGTTATTGTATTCTGTTATTTTAACTTTTAATATTTCATAGTCAATAGTTAGTTTAGTTTTCCTCCATTTACGCTCAGCTCTACGTCATGTTCTCTTTAAATCAGACACTCTTTGGGTCTTCCATGGTATAACAATGCTAGAAGATTTTTTAACTGTCTTTTCAGGTGCAACTAAGTCAACAGCAGCCCTCACTTTAGTATTAAATCTTTCTACCTTACTATTTACATTCTCCTCGCTATTATAGTTGGCACTATAAACGGACTGATTGGTTAGAATGTTTGTAAGTTTTAAAGCTGCTGATGAGTCAAAGAAGCGTTTTTTTAACAATATCCTTCTCATGAGTGTTTTCTATCATTATTTCTATATTAAAGAGTAGAAGAAAATGGTCTGATAGACCCGTATCAATGACCTGCTTTATATCAACTTTTAGTCCTTTAGTAATTACTAAGTCTAACGTATGACCTGCTTTATGTGTAGGCTGATTAACGAGCTGTCTCAAATCAAAAGAGTCCAGGAGGTTCATAAATTCTTTTACTTTTTGGTCACATTGATTATCTATATGAAAATTAAAGTCGCCGACTATTAAGAGTGTGTCATAGTTCGTAATTAAGATTGACATCAATTCAGAGAATTCCTCAAAGAAAGACGCGTTGAATTTTGGAGGTCTATACACGGATAATACTAGAACGTGAGAATCTCCCTGAATAATAATGGCGAGATACTCAAAAGACTTGAATTTACCAAAACTGATATTTTTACATTTTAACCTGCTTGAGTAAATGTTTGCTAGTCAGCACGAGTAAAACTGTAATCCGGAGGCGGGATTCGATTAAAACAGCAGCGCCATCTGAGCTAAGCCACGTTTCACTTAGTGCAATAAAATCTATTTTTTTATCACTAATAAGATGGTTGATAAAAAACGTCTTGTTAGTTAAAGCTCTAATGTTTAATAGTGCCATATTCAATGTTTCGGAGGAGCAGAGATGAATACTATGTGTGTTATTGATATATGGAACAGGAATTAAGTTATTTTTATTAGCGCCGCTCCGTGTGTATTTTTTGTTTAATCTATGATCTGTTTTTACAGTTTTAATACATTGTTCATCTAAAGTAGTTAATTTAATTAAATTATTGGTGTTTATGCCGTATTGCCTAGATTTTCTATGTGCATTAAGATTGGTTATTACAGCATTTATGTTGTGCACTTTTATGGAAGATTTTATTAAACAATTGTCATGACCAAGCACAGGAGTGGCATTTTGGAAGGGGTTAAAAGCAGAGATAGATAATCAAGATAAACGAATTACCTTGGATATGTTTTCGGAGAGGACCCGGGCGCCGAAGCTATTCGGATGCAGGCCATCTCGCTTGAAAAAACGCGGTCTTTCCCAAAAGAGGTCCCAGTTGTTGATGAAACCGATGTCTTGATTCTTTCAGAAGCTCTGCAGCCAGTTGTTTAAACCAAGCAGACGACTGTAGTACTCGTTTGATGTATAAATAATGTTTGTTTTTGCCAGCATGTAGCACCTTACACTTATTTACATTAAGCTGTATTTTACAAGTATTTACCCAGTTTTTATGGACTGTCTGGGTCTTCTTAAATTTGTTCCTTCTCAACATTTTCTATCCCTGCAGTTTTATAATAGCAAATTTCATAAGTTCACTTTTTTCAAACCAATGTTATTTATATAAATTAAACGAAATTACCCTGATAACACTGGTCTACAAAAATATTTTTTGTTTGCTACTGGGAACTTCAGAGTAGCTCTTTATTAAGTTTTTTTTACACTGATTCCAAATATGAAATTGGAATAAAGCTACCATATTAGGTTTTTGAAATACACGTCATTGATGTATTGACACTTTTGAATATCAATATTCAAAAGTCCACTGTATATCACCACGATATCTGGAGTTTGGACTATGTCCCACCAAAATTGTTTTGATGTGTTTATTCTGAAAACAAACCTGAAGACGATACCAGAGACACGTTAAAGTATATTTATGTCAATTTACCTCAATATAAAAGTGAGGTCAGTATGCTCCAAAATGTCTGAGGCACTTGCTTTTGTGCTTGTACTTCTCTTTGCAAGGACCAACAGTAGACACCCATCATGCTCGGAGTGAATTTTCCCCGATATCAGTTTTCTATCACCTTTATATCTTGATGAAATCTTTCCCCATGCTCATTGCGGACATCACCCAGATTTGGTGGAAAAAAGTCAAGATGAGAATGTAAAAAATGCATCTTCAGTGACATTCTGGTTTCCATAAGCTTATATGCTTTCAGCAGTTTTTTCACAAGCTCAGCATAATTCTCTGCTCTGACTGCCAAGAAAATTCTGGACAACCTGCACGAATGCTTCCCATGCTGCTGATTCAGTTGGCTTCAGTTTCCTTTTGAACTCATCATCAAGCATCAGTTCACAGATTTCAGGAACAACAAAAACACCTTCCTTAATTTTATCTTCACTTTTCTCTAGACCAAACTTATTTCTTAAATGCATTGCCGTTTCTGTCCATCTCCTTGACAGAATTTTCAAAGTAATGGTGAATCTAACGAATGAAATGTCCTGAAATGCAATGTTATGTTTAACAGTAAAACCACTACCTACTGCAGTGTCATGTCTGAGTTGTGTCATTATACTTTAGAGTCATATAAGACTTGGTAATCAGTAACAATATTTTTTTCTGCTAATTAAAAATTAATAATTAAAAAAAATTAATAATGACAAGGTAAGCAACTCACAGCTTTTAGTAATGTGTGGCGAAATCATTTATCTCAGTGGCATCCCTAGTGGAATTACCGGTATTTATCAAAATGGTTATCCGCCTTTACTGTCCAGTCACCCTTGTTGTCCAAGACCTGGAACATCATAACTAAAAAACGGGACGTGCTGAACAAAAACGGTTTTCAAATTTGGAGTCAGCAAGTGAAACCTGTTAAAGTAAAGGTGAAAGACTCCCAGTAGCAAAATGCTTGTTGACCAGTGTAATCTTACTATAGCAATAACTACTGATGACCTCACCCCATGTAGACCATTCTCTTCTTATCTGTGGTTTTTTTTTTTTATCTCTGGTGTGCTAAATAGCCTAAAATCAAGTTTTGTCAGTTACCGTTGATGTCAATGGCTTCTGGTTTCAAAAATCATTAGTGGATGTTGTTGTATGTCAATGACTTTTTGAAAGTTTTAAATAATGTTGTATGTTTAACTTTAATTTTAAAACAAGTCAATAATTGAGATTCCATCCATCCATCCATTTTCCAACCCGCTGAATCCGAACACAGGGTCACGGGGGTCTGCTGGAGCCAATCCCAGCCAACACAGGGCACAAGGCAGGAAACAATCCTGGGCAGGGTGCCAACCCACCGCAGATAATTGAGATTTTAACATAATTTTGTTAGATATTTATTGGTATCAAGTGAATTAACTGATGCTTATCATTCGTTGAAAAGTTTGATAATTGGTTTGTGGCATCGCAGTTTGTTTAATCATGGCTGAGCTCTATCACACACTTTTTCTATCACACACTGCCTTTTTCATTTGCTGAGTGTTTGTTTCTTTGTACCATTCAAGTACAGGACACACTATGAAAAGTGAGATGAGCAGGTGGCTTGGCTCAGTCAAATTCTAAGGCTTTTATTCAAAGTACAATGTAGTGTAATCAGTTCAGATGTATTGTTGTTTCTGCAAAGTACAATAAATCTCTTTATGTGTGTTCTTCTTGACGTGAACTTCGCTCTGTAGGCCATGTAAAATAACAACATAGAAAGTAACGGACGAAAAGTAGGTGCCGTTTAGAAAACAATAATCTGTTTATTGTTACAAGCCATGATAGAACATAACCAATGGAGAAACAGAATTGTAGAAGCAAAAGTAGAATAATATGCAGAATATAGCTTGGGGAAGGGGAAGTTGTCATAACTCTACATGTGAGCAGAAAAGCAAGTATTACATTAATGTACCTTTAGGGCAACACATTTAGACATTATTTTAGTCTAGAAAATTATCACACATGCTAACATACATTTATTGAAGCATTTCAATGTCAAAATGATTATCGTAAGATCAAACGAACACCTATTCTTAGGCATTTACTTGAAACTATGCAGTCAACAAGGGTCTTGTGTGTGTTCTTCCTCTGCTGGCTGACTGATGCTATCATTTCTGCAAAATACCAGATGTCATTAATTTTGAAGTTCTGATACTACCCTAAGTTCTTGTCTATAAGCCGGACTCGTGTATTAGCCGGAGACCAAAAATCATACGAATTTTTAAAATAAAATCGTATCATAGATAAGCCGGACTCATGGATAAGCCGAACGTACTATAACCTATAACTAATAGAAGGGAGGGAGGTCAGTGGTCTCACTCGCGCCCATTTAATTTCTTTAAGGGGGGAGAGAGTGTGAGATATTGCCGTCTCTCTCACTCCCCGCATGGCGCGGTTGGAGCGGCCGGAGCGCGTTCTTTCTGCTCTGGGCGTCGCCGAGTCAACACGAGCGCGTAGCGGTCATTTAAATTGTGATTTTATATGTAAGCATATTTAAATATATATCGCGGATTTCTGCGGACAATGGGTCTTTTAATTTCTGGTACATGCTTCCTCAGTTGGTTTGCCCAGTTGATTTCATACAAGGGACGCTTTTGGCAGATGGCTGAGAAGCTACCCGGCTTACTGTTCTCTCTCTCTTGCGCTGACTATCTGTGATCCTGACGTATGGGGATTGAGCAGGGGGGCTGTTTGCACACCTAGACGATACGGACGCTCGTCTAAAAATGCTGAAAGATTATCTTCACGTTGCTATCTTTTGTAAAGCTGATTCCTGAAAAGACATGCTGCACAGTGCTTCGCATACTTAAAAGCTCGAAGGGCACGTATTGATTTTTGACTGAAAAACAAACTCTCCCTCTCTTTGTCTGCTCCTGACGGAGGGGGTGTGAGCTGCCGCCTTCAACAGCTTTGTGCCGCGGTGCTTCGCATACTTAAAAGCCAAACAGACATATTGATTTGTTTGCTTCACTGCTTTGAAGAGGAAGATATGTTTGCATTCTTTTAATTGTGAGACGGAACTGTCATCTCTGTCTTGTCATGGAGCACAGTTTAAACTTTTGAAAAAGAGACAAATGTTTGTTTGCAGTGTTTGAATAACGTTCCTGTCTCTCTACAACCTCCTGTGTTTCTGCGCAAATCTGTGACCCAAGCATGACAATATAAAAATAACCATATAAACATATGGTTTCTACTTCGCGGATATTCTTATTTCGCGGGTGGTTCTGGAACGCAACCCCCGCGATGGATGTATAAGCCGGACTTATGTATAAGCCGATATTCTATTTTTTCATTTTCACAACTTTTTTCCTTAGATAAGCCGCGGCTTATTGACAAGAACTTAGGGTATTATCTTTTGCTGCCACAATCAAGAAGTTTCAAAAACTTCATGATTAGTCTTTGTTAGTCTGTCAGTAATAAATTCAAAGAAAAAATACAAAAAACAGAGAATTTAAAGATAATGTCAAACTTTTTAAGAAAAAGGTGAGAACAAAAGATGAGGAAGAGAGCACACAACTCCAAAGAAGCAATGCCACTCTATCAAAATGGAGGCTGAAATTTCTTTTAGTTGTCTTCAGGTGCTTAAGCAAAAGTACATTATTTCATCAAGTCACCCCAGTGTCAGAAACAGTGTAACAATTATGAGAAGACTAAGAGAACATACAAAAGTTAACAGAAGGAAATAACCATAACAATTAATAAAACTGAAATTTCTGACGACCCCAGAAACTTAAAATGTAAAGATTTTTCCCTTTCTCCTTTCACATTTGTACCGTGACTGTGGCATGAGTACTACAGCCAAAGTTAGGTTTAAAGCTGCTTATTTTTTGTTTGATAACAGTAAACTCAGGCCCTCTCTTTTGATAAGTAATTACTAAATTTAAAGACTCATTTATAGAACGTGTCTTGCAATGCTTATTCTTATAAAATGTCATTTCTCCTTCAAATTATCTGTATTTCTACTTACCCAGTTACAAGTTGAAGGAACTTACATAGCAAAACCTATCCTTTTAAATCTGCATCTTCTCCATTAGTACCCAGTATATTTTTAGGTTCCTTTTTCATGATAGCAAAAGTAGCATTGTATTTCTGTATGAATTCAATAATTCAAAAGAACCTTAGAGCATTTTTTCTGAAAATGATGTTGCATTGGTGACATAAAAAAAGCAAAATAAAGCCAGAAGGCCCATCTTGAAGTTTTCACAAGTGTGTTTGTGTTCTGAGAACATAAAGTTTTAGTTCGCTATAAAAAGACATAAATAAATCTGCTTTAATAAAAATGTGATTAGAGTCACAGAAACCAATAAATCTCACTGCAGCTAGGGGAGGAAGTAATTTTTTTCTAATAAATTACTTGTTTAGTCTCATTAATAAAAGAAAAAAAAGTATGCAGTGTATACATACATTTTCTCTTTTTTATTAATAAAGTGTCAAAATACAGCAAGAGTTAAGTAGTAATAGTTGTCAGTGTTGTACAGTTGGGTCAAACTCAGGCTCGAGATGGCCACAATATCTATAGTCTTTGATTTCTGCCACTTACTTAATTAGTAGCCAATTACTTCTGCCAATGGTTATTTTGTTTTCCTTTTAATTTACTTGCATTTTAAAATTCAGAACCATTAATTTTATTTTTCCTTAATTGACAGGGAAACAGTAATGAGATGAAAAAATGAGCCAATAGGTGCCATTCAGATTAAATTAGAAGATATAAAAGCAAGACATTACATGGAACTGGAGCGTCAAAACTGAATTTTAATGTGATAGTGACATTAATGTTAAATTTTTAATAATATGACATGTAATGTTAAGGGAACTTGTTGCCCCTTATTTTGTGTTTTAATGAGCAAGCTTGTTTAATTTGGGGCATTATTTGTAACTACAATAAAGATAAAACATCTATGTGTAAAATTAAACAAAAAGGTTAGAGGCCCTGCGGTGGCCTGGTGCCCTGCCCGGGGTTTGCTTCCTGCCTTGTGCCCTGTGTTGGCTGGGATTGACTCCAGCAGACCCCCGTGACCCTGTAGATAGGATATATCAGGTTGGATAATGGATGGATGGATGGTTAGAAGCCGCATTATTAGTATCATCAAGTCAGAAAATAGCAAAGAAACTTCCTGAGCAAACAACATGAACTGTACAGATTACTTAGGATTCCAAGAACAGAACACTTAGATTGGCAGCTGTAAACAGACATTTTCATTTAGTCTCCACAATTGCTCTTTATGAAAGGATGGAGGAGGCAAATTAGCAATTTGGCTAAAGAGATTTATAAGAAGTTTTTCCATCCAAGACAACATTTGTGGCCTAATATCGTACTTTAATCATTACTTTTCAAATTATGTATTAGACAAGCTTATAGGTGAAAGTGTAGAACTTGTTCCCAACAGAAACAGTGTACTTAACAACTCATCTCTAGAGCAACGCAGAGAGGTTAGCTTCATCCCTAGATTGAAGTACTACAGCAACACCTACTTCACTAGTGTTTGACTGACAGAGCAATTTCAGTTTGTTTTGCTTTTCCATTTGAAGTCGAAAGATCAGTAACAGTCTTTACATTCTGAATTTCCTGTGAATACTGTTTAGTCCTGCATATCTCTAACTTGTCATAGAATGTGTGAATTTTGGAATGGATAAATATTTAATTTGTTTTCCTATGGGAGATGCAGGCAAAATAGGAGAATTCCACATTTTGCTACTGTAAAATGAAAGTGTGCACAACTGGTACAAGCTGTTTTCTTTGCCTCACTTCAGCTTTAAAAGAGCTTATTCAGTGGAACATTAAAGTTGTTTTTTGAAAAGGTGTAATGAGTGAGATAATGATCATTAGGATAGCTCCACTATCATGGACAATTTGGAAATAGTACAGGCTGTAAGGGAAGTGATGGCTCAGAATTTAAAATCACTTTTGGAAGTAATTTAGAAAGCACAAACTTTCACTTAGTAAATGCCACTTAGACAAATTTTCTGTCAAAAATTTTAATTTTAACACTTTACTTGAGCATTAGCCAACTTAAAACAGGAGATGTGCTTTATGCTTACACATCTGTCTTGTTCTACAGCAATAACTATTCTTTTCAGAATATTGGCTTGTTATAAAAATGCTATGAAAGAAAAATCTTTTGCTGTGTTTGCTTTTGTCTGAGATATGCACTTAATTAATTCATTTTCTAACTTGCTGATCTACACTTTTAATTGAGAGGAGCTGGAGTATAACCCAGTGGCAGTGTGAACAAGACAGAAACCACTCCTGAACTGGTCACTAGTATGGCTCAGTCAGTATTATAGCCAACTGACCTGGCCAGGTGAAACTGCTATTTTCTATGCTGTTTCAGAACTTTGAGAAATGATTATATAAAAATATATAGTTATTTATACATAACTAAATTAACAGAATTGTAAGTGTGTGTATGTTTCCATATATATAACACATTTTCCTTGGTATATGTGTACATTTATTTAAGAATTTGTATCATTTACATGTAAGAAAATATATTGTGAGATTTTCAAGTTAGGAAGTTATACTCACTAATCAAGGGTCTGGTGGCATGCTGCATGTTGCATAAATTAAAATTTTTACTGTACTCTGTACATGCACTTGGGTCCCATTCCAGGTGGTTCGTTGTGTGGAGCATGCTCCCAAACTCTCTCTCTGTACATGTGGCAATTATAACCCTATGTACTATATTAGGAATGCAAAAAAGGAAAATTTTCACTTGGTTATTTTATATATACTGTATTAACATATATGTGACAATAATGACCCTATAAACCTATATTTTGACCTTTTACCGTACAAAAATAGAAATCAATTATACGTTTTTGGAAGTCCTTTAGCTACTGGCCACTCACACATACTGACACAGACATTTATTTGTACGCAGTGCTTATTATGCTAGGTAAGGAACAGGGCAGTTGTGGCTTCAAGATTGGTAGATAGGCCTGTAATGTGAGAATACTGGAATGAATGCGAGAGTCTGTTCAGTGGAATTAATATCCTTGAAGGAGCCCCGTATCAGTAAAAGCTACCTTACCTTGTATTAGGAGCCACTTGATGTGGATTAAGGTGTATTGATTTGATTAAAACCCATCAGGTTGTGTCAGGTTAAGCACACAATGCTGATAAAACATCAAGTGATAATAAGACCAGGCACATAAAAAGCAGAGAAAGAATGATTAAAATTTAATTTGTATACTTAGAGCTGGAGATGTGAAAGTATAAAAATTATTTTTTGAGCAAATAAGTCAACCTTTACGTATCTAGTTTTATTAAGTGGTAAAAGAGTAGCACAAAATCACCATGTCATTTCAGCTTTATGCTCTTTGTTTATGTACTTGTTTGGCAAGTTCCCTTGATGCAACACAACATGTCTGCTTTTGTATATTTTAAATTGTTTTACTGCAGACCTATGTCCACAGCCACCCATGCTAGTTTTTATACACTGTTAAGTTTTAGCGTATTAACTGTTAAGTTTTTCTTATTTGTTTAATTATAATTTTTGTACAGAAATTCAAAAACTCAAAATTGCTCAGTATCCTTTGGCATGCTGTGTCTTTTGTGGGAAGTTGAATAAATAATACAGATCTATAAATGAGCGCCGCTGTGTTATTAAAAAGGCAACAAGTGCTTGTCTGTTTTTTTTATCTTTTGAGCTTAATATAATGTTTTGCTGGAAGTTGAATAAAAAAGACATTTTTTCAGTTGTCCACTTGACAAACAGAATGTGTTAATTAAGAGCTGGAATAATTGCTGCATTGTTACGCATCAGAACGTCTGTGCTGTTTCACAGTAGCATATGGGGATGTTCAGTGAGGCTTCATAGAATCTGAAATGTTAATATTGAATGTTTTGCTTATTTTTACTCTTTTCTTGCCTCAACTTTTATTGGGTTTTTATGCATTACGCTGCGTCATGCTGCATTGTTATCACTGTGGTTTACAGTATGACTCAGCACACTGTGGGGCATGTATGTACTGTATATTGTATAGGGCATTGGAAAGCATGTATCTGGAAGAGTGCAGTATATGTATTTTGGAAATTTATGTTGTCATGGTCATTTTTGTAACAACCACTTTAAAACGTTAACTTTTCTTAATGTTTTTAAATTGCTTGACACATCTGTTAACATCCTCTTCTATAAAATCTTTTAAGATGATGTGTAATTATTTAAACAAACTTTTTTTGTTTATTGATACACATTTTTTATTGCGAATTAGTCCATTTTGATTTTTCTTATTCACATTCAGTTGTGTGTTTCATGGTTCCCTAGGGCAGTGATTCCCAACCACTGTGCCACACATTAGTGTGCCATGAGAGATCATCAAGTGTACCGTGGAAAAGTATCCAATTTCACTTAATTGGTCTGAAAATTATTATTTATTTACTGCAAATAATTTGTCTTCGTTCGTCTATGTGACATTGACAGGCAGAACAATGAAATACTCTTCCATTAGGTGGCAGCAGATGGCTAATTAATCTGTGTACAGTGGAACCTCGGTTCACGACCATAATTCGTTCCAAAACTCTGGTCGTAAACCGATTTGGTCGTGAACCAAAGCAATTTCCCCCATAGGATTGTATGTAAATACAATTAATCCGTTCCAGACCATACGAACTGTATGTAAATATATATTTTTTTATTTAAGTTTTTAAGCACAAATATAGTTAATTAAACCATAGAATGCACAGCGTAATAGTAAACTAAATGTAAAAACATTGAATAACACTGAGAAAACCTTGAACAACAGAGAAAACTAACACTGCAATAGTTCACGCTATAGCGCTACCAACTGCTGGCTAAAAACACTTTTTTTTAATGAGTTTTAAGCACAGAGTAAAAAATGAACATTTGAAAAAAATCCGTAATTTAATAAACCACCGAGAAAAGTAACATTGCAACAATGCAGGCTACGAACCGATCGCTGTAAACAGAAGTGAAAACAACATCAAGCCCAGTGCATTCTTTAACTGCCTTCCTACCTTATACGTCCAGCCCTCTCTCTCTCTCGCGCTGCCTGGGTGTGTGCGTCTCTCTCTCTCTCGCGCTGCCTGTGTGTGTGTGTGCATCTGTCTCTCTCTCTCTCAGGCTGCCTCTGTGTGTGTGTGTGTGTGTGTGTGTGTGTGTGTGTGTGTGTGTGTCGCGCTGTCTCCCTCTCTCTCTCTTGCTCGCTGCACAGGAAATGCACAGGGAGAGACTGAACATGTACAAATGGAAAGGGAAACTGGCTTGTTTGTATACCGAGTGTGTGGTTGTGAACCGAGGCAAAAGTTTGGCGAACTTTTTGGTCGTAAACCGATTTGTACGTGTACCGAGACGTTTGAACCGAGGTTCAACTGTATCTACCTGTTCCCATTCAAACAGTAGAATTAGTGATGCTTCGGCTGTGATAGCAGTGATAGCGATGGATAAATATCTGAAAAGAAAAAGTACACAATCTGAACTGGGTCCGGGCGCACCAAAGGATTTGTAAGCAGAGTGAAAGAGAAACAAATGTTATTGCAACGCATTGTTTTCTGCACCGTGAGGCACTCGTTGCCAAGACCTTACCAGCAGACCTAGCTCCTGACTTGGACGATGTTGTGTGCATGATAAACTTTGCGAAGACAAGACCTGTAAAAAATCGCAGGTTTGCATCATTGTGTGAGGAAGTGGGAGCGGAGCATAAAGTGCTATTGCTGCATATGGAGGTCCGTTGCTTGTCCCGTGTGTATGAGCTGCAAGAAGAACTAAAAGTGTTTTTGACAAATGAGAGGTGTGATGATGCTAAGTTGCTTTCAAGTGATGAGTGGTGTGCAAGACTGGCATGTCTGGCAGATATATTTCAACATTTCAATGACCTGAACACACAGATACAAGGCCGAAAATGAAAACCCGCTCACAAGAGCAGATAAAATAAATGGATTTCCTTCAAAGGTGCAGCTCTGGCAACAAGATGTGGAAAGTGCCAACCTTGACATGTTCCCACACAGCCAGAAATGGCAAGATATCAGCATTGCTGCACTGTGTGAGACAATAGGCAAGCAAGTTGTCATTTTATTTCCCTTCAGTTTCCAGTGATTGCCTTGACTGGGTTAGGAACCCATTGAGCTCAACCGCAGTTGGAAAGGACATGACTTTGCAGGAGCAGGAGGAAATAACTGTACTGAGAGAAAATCGTGGTTTAAACCTGAGCTTTGCTAATCTACCTTTGGACAGTTTTTGGCTGACTGCTGCCAAGGACTTCCCCATTCTGGCAAGCAGAGCTATTTCAGCCCTGCTCCCATTTTCCACAACCTACCTATGCGAGGTGGGCTTTTCAAGCATGACGGCTATAAAAACTAATAAAAAAGAGAGACTCAGAGCTGTTGAAGATCTTCGTGTGTGTCTTTCTTCAGTTCCTGCATGTACAGTATATCAGCGTTGTGTTCAACTAAACAGGCCCACATTTCACACTGAGTAAGTAAATTGTGAGTAAATTGAAACTTTACTTTACTTTTTGTGACATTTTTTTGGTGGTGCGCTGTGGGATTTTTCTAATATAAAATATGTGCCGTGGCTCAAAAAAGGTTGGGAAACACTGCCATAGGGGAAGTTAGTGGTAGGTGCTTTCTGTGACCATGTAAAGACAAACAGATAAAGATCTCTTGTGAGATATAAGAAACCAAATTGCTTCCATCTTGTGAGTCATTGGTGCTACGGTTGGGTGAGTTTGCAAAATATAATGTTTTCATGGCCTCACTGACACAAAGCAATGATGTTTCTGTGATAAAATGTTGTACTTTATTTATTCATTGCCAGCTGAGTACTAACATTGCCCATCCAATGCCAAGGGATGAAACTTTGTTAATGTTATGAGAAAACTAATGAGAGCTTTTTGAATCTTTCAGAGGCCACTGATGGTTGGAGGGAAGGGCGTAAGTTTCATTTTTAGTTGCTTTTGCATATGAAGCTGTGATTGAAATAGCCATGTCCGTCTGTCTGAATTTTTTTTAATGTGGCACATATCTTTCAAGAAAATATGTGAAGACAGTTCAATTTTTGCTGAGATATCTCAAACAGAGTGTGCTGTACTAAGTTTTGAAATTTCAAAACCTTGCATTGAAAAGCATTGGCAAATTGCATTGAGAGTGATTACTTCAACTTGTATATATTCCTCTTTTACATATCTAAGCAGCCACTCGGATCCCCAGAACAAGTTAGACAAAATTCCAGTGGAGGTGCGCACAAGCCTCTACTACAGAAAGACACACATACAAAAGTCACCCTATCTGGAAATGAATGGATGAGAAAAGAAACAGTATAAGCGTAGAATGAACTAAGAGTAATTACATTACAGTATAAACAACCTCACGACTACGTTATCTGCAACTTATTTTAAGTGTTGCAGTAATTACTTAAAGAAATTTTTTTATTCATTTAGTCTTCCAAGTTATTAATAGCGGTAATTAGTCTGTTAACATTGTTTACCAATGTGGCATAGTGGTTACTGCTTCTGCCTCATGGATCTAGAATTCTGAGATTGATTTCCATATCTGTTTTTTATCTATATGTAATTGGCCCATGGTGTGCACATAAGTGGACCCTGGGAAGAACTTGTGCCCCATCCTGGATTGATTTATTATTTGTGTCTCTTGCTAATGTTATGCAAATACTGATTGAAGATGTTGGTCTTATGTTTGTTTATTTATTTACTTATGTATTTTCGTTTGTTTGTCCTTTAATGTTTTCATTTTTACAAACATGTTGCAGCACCGGCACGGTGGCGCAGTGGGTAGAGCTGCTGCCTCGCAGTTAGGAGACCCGGGTTCGCTTCCCGGGTCCTCCCTGCGTGGAGTTTGCATGTTCTCCCTGTGTATGCGTGGGTTTCCTCCAGGTACTCCAGTTTTCTCGCACAGTCCAAAGACATGCAGGTTAGGTGCATTGGCGATTCTGAATTGTCCCTAGTGTGTGTGTGTGTGTGTGTGTGTGTGTGTGTGTGCCCTGCGGTGGGCTGGTGCCCTGTCTGGGGTTTGTTTCCTGCCTTGCGCTCTGTGTTGGCTGGGATTGGCTCCAGCAGACCCCTGTTACCCTGTAGTTAGGATATAGCGGGATAGATAATGGATGGATGGATGTTGTAGCACTATGGGAAACTGCAATCTCTCTTTTTCAGTTTCATTTTCAAAGTCTGAACGCAAAAATGCTGCAAAAATTAAAATGAAATAACCCCATTTTCAATTTTATTTTCAATGTCTGCGCACAAGAATGCATTGAAAATGAAACTGCATCCACTGTAAAGTGGCATGATCCGTCACGAGAGTAAACTCACGTCCCAATAGATAGTACCTTAAAGGTGTTATAGCCCACTTAATTGCCAAGGCTTCCCTCTCCACTGCAGCATACTTGGTCTCCCGGTCCAGCAGTTTCCGGCTAAGGTACATAGCGGGGTGTTCAGTACCATCGACGCATTGGCTCAGCACGGCACCCAATCCTGTGGCCGATGCGTCGGTCTGGAGGATGAAAGGAAGAGAAAAGTTAGGAGATCTCAAAACAGGTGCTGATGTAAGGGCCAATTTTAAGTCACTGAATGCTTTATCAGCCGAGCTATCCCATACCACTTTTAAAGGTGCTCGTTTCCTTGTGAGACTAGATAAGGGCGCAGCAATTTCGGAGAAATGAGGTACAAAACGGCGATAGTAGCTTGCCAGCCCCAAAAAAGCTTGCACTTGCCTCTTAGATATCGGACGGGGCCACTTAATGATGGCATCTATTTTATTACATTGTGGTTTAACAGTACCCCCACCCACCAGGTAGCCTAAATATTTGGCTTCAGAAAATCCAAAAAAACATTTTTTCAGATTAATATGAAGCCCAGCTAACGCTAGTGTGGAGAGAACAGTTTTAACCTGCAGTACATGATCCTTCCATGTGCCGGAATAAATGATTACATCATCCAGGTAGGCGGTACTAAATGAATTGTGGGGCTGTAGCAGTGTGTCTACCAGACGTTAGAAGGTAGCTGGCGCCCCGTGCAAACCAAAAGGAAGAACCCTGTACTGCCAATGTCCACTCGGTGTACTAAATGCATTTTTTTCTTTAGCGGAGGCCGTTAAGGGAATTTGCCAATACCCTTTCGTCATATCAAGAGTAGTTAGGAAGTGCGCGTTCCCCAGTCGATCGAGTAAATCATCCACTCGCGGCATGGAATACACGTCAAACTTAGAGACCTGATTAAGTCGACGAAAGTCGTTGCAAAACCTCCATGACCTGTCAGGCTTAGGAATTTGGACAATTGGACTAGACCAAGGGCTATAGCTTTCTTCAATAACCCCTAATTCTAGCATTCGCCTAATTTCCAACTCTTCTTCCGCATTCTTTGCCTCCAGGAGCCTGTAGGGTTTTTCTCTGACAATTACTCCAGGGTCAGTAATGATGTCATGCACAATCAACGCAGTATGCCCAGGAATTTCATCCACAACTTTGGGGACAGACAAGATAGCATTTTTGAGATCTTGTCGTTGTTCTGGCGTCAAGTCGGGGCCGAAATTAAGGTGGGGTTGAGACATAAACAGAGAACGAGGCTGGCCGGAGGAGGGATCTAGGTCTCTATCCTTCCACGGCTTCAGCAAGTTAATATGATATACACGTTCGGTCGGTCGACGATTGGGTTGTTTAACCAAATAATCGACAAGACCTTTCCTTTCCTTAATTTCATAGGGACCTTGCCAGTGGGCTAATAATTTGGAGTGAGAAGTTGGGACGAGTACCATAACACGATCACCCGGGACAAATTCCCGGAGGGTGGAGTTACGGTTATAATAATGCGACTGCGCTGCTTGGGCTCTTTCCAAATTTTCTTTTAGAATAGGTCTAATTTTCTCCAATCTATCGCGTAATTGCACGATGTATTCGAGAATATTTGAAGTAGGAAGGACCTCCTCTTCCCATCCTTCTTTTAGCATATCCAGTAGACCTCTGGGTTGTCTTCCATATAATAATTCAAAAGGAGAAAAACCCGTAGAGGACTGTGGGACTTCCCGGTATGCAAACAAAACGAGAGGGAGTAACTGATCCCAGTTTCTCCCATCCTTGTTAACCACCTTGCGTAGCATCTGCTTTAACATCTGATTAAAACGTTCCACCAATCCGTCAGTTTGCGGGTGATAGACTGACGTTTTCAGATGTTTCATATGGAGTAATTTAGCCACCTCCCTGAGCGTCTCCGAAGTGAAGGGAGTTCCTTGATCCGTGAGAATCTCTTTGGGGATCCTAACACGAGCGAATATCCCTACTAGTTCCCGTGTGATATTTTTTGTATTAGCTGAGCGTAATGGAACAGCTTTTGGGAATCGAGTGGCATAATCTACTAGGACTAATATATATTTAAAGCCCTTTATCGAGGGTTCTAAAGGTCCCACGAGATCTGACTCTTTCAAACGGGATATCAATAAGGGGAAGAGGTACGAGAGGAGCTTTAGTCCGTCTGGGAATCTGGCGAAGTTGACACTCCGGACAAGAAGCACAAAATCATCTGACCTCCTCATTAATTCCTGGCCAATAAAATCGGAGCTTTGTTCTCTCCAATGTTTTTTCTGAGCCTAAATGGGCTCCTAGAAGGTGAGCATGCGCTAACTCACACACTTGTTGCCGAAAAGTGCGTGGCACTAGCAGCAATGTTCGCACTTCGCCCCCGTGTTCTGCCACTCTATATGATAATTCTTTTTTTAATACAAAGAACGGCATCGGTGGTATGAGATCTAGGGTATTATCACCCTCGGCAGATACAATTACATTCCTTGCAAACTTTAGGGAATCATCATTCCATTGTTCTCGTTTAAACGAGGAAGAGGTTAATATGATTTGGGAAGGTAAATCTTGTACTGGGTCTCTATCGACCTCAATAGGTGGAGTATCTGTCACCACGTTCCCCCCGTTAGCTGTACTAACTCCCGCAGAGGATGATGGGACATCGATTTCTTCACATTGGGTACCCGTGTGGGTCCGTGCTACTGAGGGACACGGCGTGGAGGCAGTCGGAGTATCATTCTCCATAACTAAGCCTAAATTCTTTTCTGGTACAGTTACGTTATTACCGCTGTTAATTTTATTCCAATCTCTACCCAGTATGACTGGAAAAGGGGGATCCGGTAATACAGCCATGGCCATTCCCACTACATTGTGATTTACCGAGACTACACATCAGGCTGTTTCATAAAACCGGATGTCCCCATGAATACATTTCAGACTAGTTTTGATTTTAGTCCATTGTTGCGGTAAAACGAAACGGGCAGCAGCAATAGAGATGTTACTCCCGGAATCAAACATCGCCCTTACTTTCCTACCATTTATAATAACTGCACCTGTATATGGGAGAGATAACGGGTTAGTCACCATGGCACAATACCTTTCTCCATTCACCAAAGAACAATCCATGGGCTCCGTGGTGCAATTGGGGGACAAATGACCAAGTTCCCCACACTTGAAACAGCGCGGGGGGTTGTAGGGTTTGTCTCTTTTGCGAACGGTAGGTACGGGAGGTTGTCGGGTGGGCTCAGGACCTGCCCCATGTGCCTGTTGGGTGTGACGAGAAAACCGTTCTGATCACCCTGATTTGCAAGCTGCGCAGTGACACTCCGCAATCTTGATCAGTGTATCCATATCCTCGAAGTTATGCTTACGGACCTGCTGGGCGATCTGTTCAGGGAGGGCATGGACAAACGTTTCACAGGCCAGTAGCTCGGCCATTTTGTGTGAGTTGTTGATATCTGGCCTTAACCAGCGACACAAAAGCCTCAAAAGCCTGGGTTCTCAGAGGCCTCTCAGGGTCAAATTGCCACTCCCTCCATTCGCTCGCCTGCTGCTCCGCTGATATGCCGTAGCATTTAAACACCTCAAGTTTTAGAGCGTCATAATCGGCAGCCTGCTCCTCAGTTAAATCATAATAGGCTCTCTGCGCCGCCCCCTTCAGGTAGGGAGCCAGTAGGTACACCCATTCCAACCTCGGCCATGCGTTCCGCTTAGCGGTACGCTCAAAAATCTGAAAATATGTTTCTATATCGTCCTCCTCAGTTAGGGTCGTTAATTGAGTTGGTAATGACCGAGCGGCCTCCGTTCGAACTGATGCGGCGGCACGGGCTTCAGCTTCCGCTAGCTGGGTCCTGGTCTCCCCCATGTGTACTTTTAAAGTACGAAGTTCGCCCATAATGGAGGTTAACACTGTATTTAGGTCCTGTTCTTCTGTCATTTTCTTGAATTAAAAAAAAAAAAGAACAATCCTGCCGACTATGCCAATTGTAAAGTTTTTTTCAAAATGAGTCCCAAAAAGACACAATAAAAAGGTTTGGGGACCGTCCCCTTATATTGCCCTAAGACAATATCAGAAAGAAGATATGATCACAAGTCTTTTAAATTCAGAACAAATGACACTTTTACTTTTGAAACATGATTGTTTAAATACAGAAAGGATTATGGGAAAAGGAAATGGTTGGCATCAAAACAGGAACTGGAAATAACATCATCTGGAGGAGTCAGAAGTGATGCGATATTGCAGAGCCGGAAGTGAGGTTATTAGAGATGGCTGGAAGTGACATAATCGGTGGCCATCTTGAACCCGGAAGCGGGGCAATTATTTTTCCTCTGGTTTTCTGTAAAGAGAAGAGATTTAGGTAAGCACCATTTGACACCCATATCTCGCGATATCTCACTCACCTTTAGGCTCTTTGACTGCCTCCTATTCGCACGTGTGTGACAGCAGTTATATTTATAGTATACAGTGCAGATAAAGTACATGTTAAAAGCAGGCTATAATGTTTTGTTTCCTTTTATGTAAAAAAAATAAAGTATTACAGTACGAATAGATGAAACATCTCAATGGTATGTAAGCATTTTTGTAAATAGGAAATCAAAAATATTTGCATCAATGTTAATTAAATGCTGTAGTAATTTTCACTGTATTTGAAAGTGTAATTATTGCTGCAAAAATATGTGGAATATCTAGATGTTACACAATTAGCAATCACTGAGATTACCCAGCAAAGTTTTAAGGATGCTGCAACTTGCCAGCATTCTGTTTCTAATTACAGTATTTTAGTGAGAAAATTCCATCATTTTCATTTAATGATCAAAAAATATATATATAAATACTGTATATTTATATATATATATATATATATATATATATATATATATATATATATATATTTATCTGCTTTAAGAGGCTGACATTTCATGTTACTTTTCATGTCTTGTTTAATTTCCCCAGTCTTTTTTTTAGCATTTCTTTGGTATAGAGTGCTTAGGGTTTTGGCAGGATTTGTATTTTAACCTTAAGAAATAAAGCATAATTTTTACTAAGATTGCTTTTTTTCCCCAAAGTTTCATTTTCCTACAAGTGAGGCACTTAAAGGCAGAGTAACTATGTCACAGGTAGTGAGTCATTACGCTGACAAATTTTTAAGATTTACTGTCATGCTCCTTAACCCTAAGCTGCATTGTCCTCACCTAAATAAGAGGGCCATGCGCTGAAAGTTCTGCATTGACTTGCCTATTTTATTTTCTGTTCTTCTCCATTAAAAGTGAAGGCTGTCAGTTACATTTTTAATACATGTCCATTGCTTGTCCACATCACAATATATTAGTAAAACATAATATAACAGAATTAAAAAGGTAAATTTCAATACAGAAGAATATTAACAGTAATACAGAATAACATTACTGTCAGTCATTTCCATTCTCGACATGTTTTTCAATTTTGCCAGCATTATACTTTATATCAGTTGTTCTCTAAATTGAAGCAGTACTTGAAGCATTTTTTACTGTTTCATAAATTTCATAATTTCAACTGATGCTCTCTCACAATTCAGGTAATGTGTTTCATTTGGTATTCCATAAGCAACCTCTTGTTTAACACAAAGATAAACCAGCGGTACCCAAGGATTCTCCAAAGAGTTACAGTACAGAAGGAGTCCAGTCTTTGTCTCAGGTCACTGGATAGCATCCATGTGTTGCAGACATACAGCAAAACAGTAAGCACCAGGACTCTAAAGACTTGGACCTTTGTCCTTTTGCACTGATATCAGGATGCACTACACACCCCTTTCCAAAGACATCATAACCTCTGTGGTCTCCCAGTCTGTCCACTGACTTCATTGGAAGAGTCACCAGAGACATGAATGTCGCTGCTGAGGTAAATAAACCTCTCGACAAGGTCGACACTGCTGATGGCTGCGCCCAAGAAGTCATTAAAGGTCTGGATCTTGGTTTTTATCCAGGATACTTGCAAGCTCAAACATACAGACTCCTCGCTCAGTCTCTCGAGAGCCCCAATCAGAGCCTCTACTGACTCTTCAAAGATCACAGCATCGCCAGCAAAATCAAGATCAGTGAATCTTTACAAACATCCGTGACAAGACCCTGAAGGTTGCTGAAGGTTGTGTTGCCGGTGTTCCCAGAAGTAGGTGTTTCATCTCACAGGGTACCATGATATCAGCGAGAGGAGTGGCAGCGCACGGCTTGATGGTAACTCTGGTCTGTACTGGGAACTGAGAAGGATGGCAGATAAGAGGTGTTTGTTAGAGGAATCTGTGACCAAGTGACACACCATCTATGGTCTAGTGACCCATGTTCTACTTACAGAGGAATTAAAGCATTACGAACACCTGAATGTCATTCTCAGAAAGTTGCAGTCAGGGCAGGTGATGGAACAATCCTTACGGATGATGCTGCAGTTGTGTCCCATTGGGCTGGCAACTTTGAGCAGCTGTTTAAAGATGATCCTTCAGCTAAAATGTTAGACATCTTTGCGTCCATGGTTCTTGAGGCTGATCCTCCAGTTAGCTGTGAACCACCCAATCTCGCTGAGATTGCACAGGTAGTGAACCAGCTGAGGATAGGGAAGGCTTCAGGGATCTGTGGTATCTGGGGTAACGTTCTCCAGGCTGGTGGTAAGGTTGTCCTCCTGGCATTTCCAGCAGTCTTTGCTTCCATTTGGGAGACGGGAATCCTTCTAACTGGCTGGAAAATGGGACTTGTCGACCCTATCTGGAAAGGGGAAGGTGATCAGCTGGATGCGGCAACTACGGTGGGATAACGCTGCTCTTGGTGCCGGATTAGGTCATCCTAGCAATGAGGGTTCTCATCAAGCGCAAATGCAAATATCAGCACTTTCTTTGCAGCCTTTGTCAATTTTTGTAAAGCGTTCAGCTCAGTTAATTGAGCTGCCCTGTGGGACATTCTGAGACTCTGTGGGATCCCGCCCATGGTTCCTGGATATCATGGCTGGTCTGTACACTGGTACTGTGAGTGTTGTGCAGTGTGGAGGCAGAACCTTTGTGTTTTTCCCAGTTGATTCTGGGGTTTGTCAGGGATGTGTTCTTTCTCCCACTCTCCTCAGTGCTTGCATTAACTGGGTGTTGGGCAGGGTTGTGGGGTTCAGCGGCTATGGGGCATTTGTTGGTGAAGATTCATAACAATATATAGTAGATTAGTTATAACAAAAAAGAAAAGCTTTGAAACACTATTAAAACTGAAGATATGTACCTGACACTGTTATTTCAAAATGTGACATGAGACATGGTGGCGGAGAAGAACACTACGCTCTAGCACAAGGGAGAGTTGTTCCAATGTGCATAGCTCACAGCGTACCGCACAGCAGTAGTAGTACAGTAATAGGTAGGCCCTGGCATGCACAATTTTGTCCCGGATGGTTAACAGAGACTGACGGTGAATAGAGTGATAGATAATGAAGGTTTTACTGTAGGTAATTATTTGTAGACTTTTTAAGACTTCCCCAATAAAATGTCACCTAAAAATAGTAGCCAAAGTGCCACACAAGGTTATATACATCAGGGAGGAAAGAAGTTAGTCAGTATCTCAAGACTTTTTTTAGTAACAATCCAAAATCTTGAATGTCATGAGTAGCGTGCCACTGTCTTCAATAGGTGATGACATCACGATGGGTTGCATCATGACATCAAGTGATAGCAATGAAACCATGTTGCCAACAACAAGGCTTCCAGTCCTCAACAAGTTATTGCAACAAAAAATGGCAAAAATAATAACTACTAAACACAAGATGGCAGAATCACTACACTTATTTTTCATGTCGAGCCAAGTTGGTGAAAATTAAAACGATCATAGTAATTTTAACAATTGTATTGGTAATAAAATAGCCAAAGGTTTTGAATTATGCAATAAAGACACAAATACTGCTGAACAAATACCTTGATACTTTTGATGAATTTCTTTTTTTGCTATACATTGTATAGGACAAGAAGGAAAAATTGCTCTTTGAAACAAAATGCTGTGAGATATTTTTACTTTTTTGAGATCCATCCCAATGGGGTGATGTGCCAAAACGAGATTGACGCGTTTGTCAAGGACTGCTTTTCTGTCACCGAGGAAAATTGCAAGTTCGCAGCACCACGCAGGTATACAGTGCCACAGAGGCAACGGCAAGCTCACAGCCTGCTTGTGCAACGCGTCTGTTGCCCGATGGGTGATTGGGGAGGGGGGGGGGGTTTGGGGGGGACTATAGCTTAGCCACTGACCTGGCCCCCACCCTACCCATTTGCTTTGTCTGTGTGTAGTAGAGTGGTATCTCCCGCTGCAATAAATAACCTTGCTGTTCCTGTTTCAAGTTGAATAAAGCTGATTTCCTAAGTAATTCGACTCAGCCTAATCTTTTATGTGCAAGGCAGCGACTCATGCGGCACAATGTATTATCACCAAGGGCAAGTGAAAATGTCTGTCAGTCCATTTTCCATCTTTAATGAAATAATCAATTTATTTGTTGTCATGTTTAGAAAATGTGTACAAGTAAAGTGGGAAGATAACTTTTTGGCTTTTGAAAATTTCATTTTACAAAACCTTAAAAGCTAGGTAGATGTAGTGGTGAATATAAAGCTGTCAAAATATTAGCATAACTTATGCAGTTCTCTTCACAAAATCTGTTCCACTACATCAAATTAATCTGCCACCAATCAGTAAAGTTCAAATTCAGATGAAGGGTTATGCTTAGTAAACATACTGTAGCATATCCCTTTATTAACTAATGTAGTGGGGATTTGTTTAACCTTGAAGTGCAGTGTCCAGACAGAGAATTTAACTTGTTTGGTAATCTCTTTGTTAATTCTTAAACTTATTGTACATCCATCTGCAATATGTTTGTATTGTAATTATGTGTTTCCTATGATTTTAGTAATATACTCAGTAACCATGTGAAAGCTAGTTCCAGGTTCCCCTGAATCAATTAACACTTAGTTATTAGATTATAAACCAATACAATTAATTAACCAAACCTGGTAAGTATTTGTTGACATTGTTGGCCAGAAACTCCTTTGGTGTTTATACTCCCTGTAATTTAGAGCACTCATTCTGTAAACAATTAGCTTTACTTTAGTAAAAGAGGAGCTCCATTGTAAATTTTGATGTTTCTCCCCTAGGCTTTCTGTACTTTTAATTAATTACATTAAATCATCAGCATTTCATGCTTCTCTGGGGGACTTTTAAATGGATCATTCTTTTCTTTTTTCTTTAATTTTAGAATCACTTTTAAAGTCAGGTTGATAACCTCATCCAAACTAACCCTCACAGTAAGACTTGCTTTCTCGTCCTTTAGCAATTCTGGCACACTTTTCTTTAACATGAAAATATGGTCTTTTTTGTTCTAGTTGTAATCAGTACCAGGCATTTTACTGTCTGTAATGAATTATACAAATGGTTGTTCCTGCTTTTCTGAATCCATCGATTTTCTTGCATGAGTATCAGATGGAGCGGAGTGGGGGCAGAGTGGTGGCTCTGAGGCTAAGGATCTGTTCTGGTATCCAGAAGGTTGCCGATTCGAATCCCTGTCACTGCCAAAAGAGATCCTACTCTGCTGGGCCCTTGAGCAAGACCCTTAACCTGTAATTGCTCCAGGGGCGCTGTACAATGGCTGACCCTGTGCTCTGACCCCAAGGGTAATGCGAAAACTAACAAATTCCTAATACAAGAAATTGTATAAGGCGAAATAAAGAACAAATCAGACGCTACTGTACCCTTGACGTCATCCATGCTCCATTTTACAGGTTTACTCTTAAGTACGGAGATTATGAACTATTTTTTAGCCAAGTTAGAGAAAAAATGGAGAAGGCTCTGGCGGTTGATGAATATAAAGGCAGATATGGATTCTCAGCTTAAATAAGTAAATAAATATATGTGGCTGCATTTTACTAAAAAAGACATCATAAATTAACAAGTGTAGAACAAAATATAATTTACTATTTCTGCATTCATATGGTAGCAGAAATATCCTTTGAACCAGTAACATTGTAAATGCGTTTAACCCGCTAATATCTAAAAGTGCAAAATATGATTGTGCTATAAAATGTTCATTATACATTGTTGCAGTTTAAAACTTGCCATGTTAAGTTGGCTAATTTAATATGTTTCTTACTTTTGCTAATGCTGTTACAAAACTTCTAAAACTGCTAAAAAAATCTTCTCATTGAAATAATTACAGTTCATTTAAAATAAGAGTATTTTTAGTTATTGTTACTTCATTTCATGGAAATGATAAAGTATTGTAGCAGCCAGTTGATTGCACTGAAGATAGGGTGGGCTGGATGCCTGATTGACAATGACCTGTCACACAGCTACACAGAGCACTGAATTCCACATTTCTTGTCTGTTAAACATTCACTCAAGACTTAAGAAGTTTTGCACTACATTCTACATGACCATGAATGTTCAAGAACGCAGGCACATATTTTCAAAGAAGAGAATAAATAGTAGCCACATGTAGAAGACGAAGATATATTTTGTTGGACCATGGTGAGAGCACAACAGTGGGAAATACGGTCAGAGATCATTGCCATGTTATACAGTAAGAGACAGGGCACAGATTGCTTTATCACGTGTTAAGTCATAAGCAATGCCCCATCATAATTTCTGACTCCTTTTGTTAAAAAAATGGCAAGTTAATTGTATTTTTTAGATTTGCAGTTTAGTACTCCTTTTCTTTTATTTTTTATAGCATATTCCATCTCCCTTGTTTGCTACTGGTTTTCATTTTCCATCCATCCATTATCCAACCCGCTATAACCTAACTACAGGGTCACGGAGATCTGCTGGAGCCAATCCCAGCCAACACAGGGGGAAAGGCAGAAAACAAACTCCGGGCAGGGCGCCAGCCCACTGCAGTGGTTTTCATTTTATTTTGTGTAATGTTGCCACAGTCCCTTACCCTTGTTTCTAGGCATTTGAGGCACTCAGGTGTTACCTTGATTGAATCAGAAATGACCTCTTTGAGACTGCTGTTTTAGGAAACGGATGCCACAGCTACTTTGATGTGGTATTTGCTAACTTTATGCTACATGGTTCTTTGTTTCTTTTTTGAGCACAGCCCTCACCATCTTTATTTTTACTATTTTGTTTTTGGATTGTTCAGTTTTTGACTTTCAGCATTCAGTTTTTGGATAAAAAGTTTTCTTGGGTGTTTTTTGGACTTTGGCTTTGTCTTTGTTTAGCTGCCTTTTTGTTTGTCATTTGAAGAATGTATCTTTTGTTTACATGTATTGTGCTTTTCTTAATTTTCTAATTCAGAATTTTTTTTAGAGTTTTAAATATTTTGTTTTTTATTTTGTATACTTATTTAAATAAATTAATTTTAATAGGAAACATTTCATGCTTTACAATGCATTTTAGTGTTTTTAGCTTTCCTCATTTGGTGTTAATCATAAGAGTAATATAATAGCACATACATTAGATGGAGTCTTGCTGATCTCCCATATTTTCTTTATCCCCCAAGATAAAATCTGATTTTCATTGTATAATTGCAGAAGAAACATTTTTAATGTTAGATATGTTTCTGTATTGAAATGGAGTCTCCAGCTTTCATGAGAAATTACATGAGACTAAAATGTTCATGTTTATTTTTTGTTAGTTTATTATGTGTGTTTTTTTTTTAGTATTTCTGTCTAAGCATTCTTAACTTCAGGTAGTAATAGCTTACTGATGTTGGCTTATTTGGTAGTGTTGCAATAGCTTGAGGTAGGGATTGTTTTATTCCATATGCTTTCATGAATCATGTGTTAAACATTGCCAATAAGAGTAGAGCCCAGTAAATGTTACCTTATGTTGATCATTGACCTCATGGAAACATTTTGTAATGCTTTATGTGTTATTTTTGTCTTCTTGACTTAATCATTTTTATTTCCACTTTTCATATGCATGGTTCACTGACCTTCTAATATTGACCATGACAAGATTATTGAAAAACGTTGTTAACAATGGTACATTCTAAAATTAAAACAGTTTCTCAAGCTTTGCACTAAAATAAAATATACTGTACTATAATCATTGCTTATTTTAATTTATGTGTAGGGTAATTCCTAACATTTATCATGTATGACATAATCATTTTTTTCCTCAATTACTTTGTTTTGTCATGTGAAAGTATTCACAAAAAATACTTTAACCTCCAAAGTTCTTTTTATATCGGTTAACAAGTTAATACTGAAAATGCAAAAATTATTAGCCTTGATTTAATTGTACACCCCACAGTACTTACTGATTTAACATTCACTCATCACTCATTCTCAAACACAACAGAAGATAAGAGCCTGTCACTGACACCCAAACAACAACCGCACTATCAATCGCATGTTAGTAAATGTAGACTCTCAAAACCCCAAGGGTGAGCCCAACCTCTCCCACATCCTGCTCTTCTTTCAATATAACGTTAGTAAGTGTAGACTTTTAAAACTCCAAGGAAACCCCCCCCCCCCCACCTTTTCCTGCTAATTGACTGATCTATTGTTAATAAATTTAGACACACACAACTCCAATCCTCCTGCTCTTTAATGTAAGTAATTGAAGTTGTTTGAAAATTTGTGAAGGTCGGTGAAACATTTCTCAAGCTAAAAACGATCCACAAGTCAAAAAAATTTGAAAACCCCATACAGGCAACTCACTCTGGAGAGCAGTAGTTGTAGCAGAGGAAAGGAGGTGGCTGGTGTCCTCTGCAAGCTAAACTTTTTTTTGTTGGAACGAAAACAAACAACAAAACTGACCTGTTGGGAGATATGAAATAGAAAAAGTTGTAAGGAAAACTGCAGTTTACGTAAAATTGCCTGTAAGTTATATGAAAGGAATGTGGAGGCTGTAGAGGTGAAGGATGAAGGCTGCAAATGTAAAAACAAACTGCAGATGTACAGAACAGTCTGCACAGAACAAAGTTTTCTTATTTTGCACCTTCCCTCATTGACAATAAATATATACACTGTATATATGTTTTTGTATTTCTAATGTTGTATTTTAGTTTTGCATAATGTGGACAACCTTCTGATTTTGTTTTTTTTTCATCAAGAATAGTTTAAAATAATTTCTAGGCTGAGTGACTTGTTTTTCTCGTCATACACATTTCATTGTATGTTGACCCTGTGTTAACCTATATATGACAAATAAACCTAAACCTAAACCTAAACCTAACCTATGTTGAAATATTCAAATAAATCGTAAATAGTCCATAAAGTTTTTTTTGACATATTGCCCACCTTTACTCAGAGTGGGTTGCTAGTGAAGTGAGATGCTACTCTCAGTTGCACCCATGCATTAAAATCATCTTTTCCAACTGTCCTTATCTTGAAAAGTATTCACCGCATGAAACATTCTTTAATTTAGACCTTTAGAGATTTTTATGTTAGTAATATGTTTACATGCTTCAGAATGCATTTGTTATATTGTATGCATGAAACTATAGCTGCCAGGTTTGTCTAATAGCCCTTCAATGTTACTGGTAGAAATGATATGTTATGGCAGTAATGTATGACATATTTCTAAACACTACCTGTCTCATTTTTGATACAGAGCAGGGAAAGGAACTCTTCAATGAGAATTCGATGTAAAGTATGGATCTCAGTTAATGCCATGCTGCATTCCTTATCAACCTATGCAGTGTGGTGTACTTAAAAATAGTTACCAAGTGCACTTATTTAAAAAAAAACATATACAGGCCAAGCCCCTAATTGTGAGTGATGTCATTAGGCATTTACTTTTCTTAGTTATATGTTCTGGGGTTGTTCCAGACACAAACTGCACTGGAACCGCTATTAATCCACGTCCACAACAGCAGCATTCAGAGTATTATCAGAGGTGAATAATAGTGAATTGTCAAAAATCTGCTGTGATGGGCTACATTGCTTACTCATTGCCTTAATTTATTTATTAGAAAAAATCCTAAACTAAATCCTCTGAAACACAATGGGAAAAGAATGTCCTGTTTATTTTAAATTAGTACAATTTTTTCTTGCTTAAGAAACTGTCCAAAGCTTTTTTATAATTTGGTAAGAGTTTTTGAATGCTGTTGTTAAGTAAATGTGCATGGCCTGCATCAGTATTTTTCAATGATAACTACAGTACACATTAGTTTATCTGATTTCAGAACTCTCCAGATGGGTTGGGGGTGGTGCAGAAGTTGAATCTGCTATTACTTATTGTATTCCCGGTTGTTTTGAATAGTACTTATTGTTCAGTGATTTTATAAAACTAGTGTAGGGGAAAATAATATAATTATGATATGCTATCAGATAATTATTTGGTCCCATTGCATAATCTTGCAGTCATGTTTCCAAAAATTAACTCTATTGCCTAAATTGAATTACATCTAATAGAAATTTACTTGATTATTATTTTGTTTTTTTATGCATAAATGAATATTTATATATTTATTTTTTGTTTTTTAAGCCAAACATGTGGCTTTCATGCAGAGTCATTCACAATATTTGGCATTCAGGTCTCTGTTTTCAATAGTCCATATAGTCCAAAAGTTTAAAATTTTAAAATTCACCCCATTGTTTAGAAAATATAAATTTTGCTTTCTTTTGAAATAGTAATTTAAATTGAAAATACAAGTGTACATTTGAAGTAAGTGTTTTCATCAGGCACTTTTTATTTTTCAATAGACAATATATTTAAAATAATTTCAATTATTTCAGAGTAGATCTGACATTGTCTCTTTTTGATGCAGTGAACCACAGTGACGTGGTCATCCACAGTATTTTGTTCAGATATGTGCTGAGGAAATATGCTATTATAAATACACGTACAATAGCTCCAAAAAGATAATTAATTTTGAACCTAGAAAATCAACATTTACCCACTAATTGTACCAAAAGCCAAAAAATAATTCCATGACTACCTTTGAACACAGTACAACATATTATTGTGTTATTATTATAATTATAAATTTAAAGCTAACAATTATCCCTAAAGTCTTTGCTGGTGAATAATGGTCTGTTTCCTGCCAAACACTAATTTGCTTTATTAGTAATGCGACCACTGCAGGATACAAATAGAGCCTTCTGTCTTATCATTTGCAGTCTTAGTTGTGTCAGCTCCTCTAACGCAGACTTCTATATACTTCCAATTGAATTTGTTTCTTAAGAAAGCTTTGTAAACCTATTAGTTCCAAAAGTAAGCCTCCCTTTACTTGTGTCTTAACATTAATAATACATTTTACTGGAGAAGATCACTCATCAATGTTGTTTGATTAGTTAATAGCTACTTTTAAATGCTCTCATGATCTTTCACAACATTAGCTACATGAGCTGGAAGTTTGTTCCTTATTCCCCGATTCTGATATTGTGTGGTTCTAATGAGGTTTTCAGTTTGAAATAGTGTAAGATTTTCAGATAAAGTCAACAGAAAAATCACTTTGACCCCTTATGCACCAAGGGTTTTTGGTAATGCACCTAAGTTACCCAAAAATAAACAACTATTACTTATTTATTGTAATAGAGGAGCTGTAAATTTTTCAATTAAAAAAAAAAGTATATAACTAAAAACCTATGTTTACACCAACACCATCCAATAAAAAAGAAATAGAACAAAAAATGAACAAAAATAATTGGCACTTTAAGGATTTCTCTCCAGAAAACTGGATTTTACAGTGCATAACCAAGGCATAGAGTCAAGTTTCTTTTGTGACCCAATCTGTAAGCTATCATTGTGCCAAGTTTAATGTCATATCCCATAACATTGCTAAGTTGTACTGTTTGGCACAAGTTGCCCCTGTTTGGAAACATAGTATCCCTTTTTTAAAAAAGTCTCTTGCACCTATGAAGAAAAACAATTTTGGACGGCGTTTTCCCTTGCCCGGACGCGGGTCACCGGGGCCCCACTCTGGAGCCAGGCCTGGAGGTGGGGCTCGATGGCGAGCGCCTGGTGGCCGGGCCTGCACCCATGGGGCTTGGCCGGGCACAGCCCGAAGAGGCAACGTGGGTCCCCCTTCCCATGGGCTCACCACCTATGGGAGGGGCTAAGGAGGTCAGGTGCAGTGTGAGTTGGGTGGTGGCCGAAGGCGGGGACCTTGGCGGTCCGATCCTCGGCTACAGAAGCTGGCTCTTGGGACGTGGAATGTCACCTCTCTGAAGGGGAAGGAGCCTGAGCTAGTGCGCGAAGTTGAGAGGTTCCGGCTAGATATAGTCGGACTCACCTCGATGCACAGCTTGGACTCTGGAACCAATCTCCTTGAGAGGGGCTGGACTCTGTACCACTCTGGAGTTGCCCCCGGTGAGAGGCGCCGAGCAGGTGTGGGTATACTTATTGCCCCCCAACTTGGAGCCTGTACATTGGGGTTTACCCCGGTGGACGAGAGGGTAGCCTCCCTTCGCCTTCGGGTGGGGGGACGGGTCCTAACTGTTGTTTGTGCGTATGCACCGAACAGCAGTTCGGAGTACCCACCCTTTTTGGAGACCCTGGAGGGTGTGCTAGAGGGCATACCTTCTGGGGACTCCCTCGTTCTGCTGGGAGACTTCAATGCTCACGTGGGCAATGACAGTGAGATCTGGAAGGGCGTGATTGGGAGGAATGGCCCCCCCGATCTGAACCCGAGCGGTGTTTTGTTATTGGACTTCTGTGCTCGTCACGGATTGTCCATAACGAACACCATGTTCAAGCATAGGGGTGTTCATATGTGCACTTGGCACCAGGACACCCTAGGCCTCAGTTCGATGATCGACTTTGTGGTCGTGTCGTTGGACTTGCAGCCACATGTCTTGGACACTCGGGTGAAGAGAGGGGCGGAGCTGTCAACTGATCACCACCTGGTGGTGAGTTGGCTTCGATGGTGGGGGAGGATGCCGGTCAGGCGTGGTAGACCCAAACGTATTGTGAGGGTCTGCTGGGAACGTCTGGCAGAGCCCCCTGTCAGAAGTAGCTTCAACTCCCACCTCCGGCAGAACTTCAACCACATCCCGAGGGAGGTGGGGGACACTGAGTCCGAATGGGCCATGTTCCGTGCCTCTATTGTTGAGGCAGCTGACCGGAGCTGTGGCCGTAAGGTGGTCGGTGCCTGTCGTGGCGGCAATCCCCGAACCCGTTGGTGGACACCGGCGGTGAAGGATGCCGTCAAGCTGAAGAAGGAGTCCTACAGGACCCTTTTGTCCTGTGGGACTCTGGAGGCAGCTGATAGGTACCGGCAGGCCAAGCGGAATGCGGCTTTGGTGGTTGCTGAGGCAAAAACTCGGGCGTGGGAGGAGTTTGGGGAGGCCATGGAGAACGACTTTCGGACGGCTTCGAGGAGATTCTGGTCCACCATCCGGCGTCTCAGGAAGGGGAAGCAGTGCAGTGTCAACACTGTATATGGTGGGGATGGTGCGCTGCTGACCTCGACTCGGGACGTTGTGGGTCGGTGGGGGGAGTACTACTTCGAAGACCTCCTCAATCCCATTAACATGCCTTCCAATGAGGAAGCAGAGCCTGGGGACTCAGAGGTGGGCTCCCCCATCTCTGGGACTGAGGTCACCGAGGTGGTCAAAAACCTCCTTGGTGGCAGGGCCCCGGGGGTGGATGAGATACGCCCGGAGTTCCTCAAGGCTCTGGATGTTGTAGGACTGTCTTGGCTGACACGCCTCTGCAACATCGCATGGACATCAGGGACAGTGCCTCTGGATTGGCAGACCGGGGTGGTGGTCCCCCTCTTTAAGAAGGGGGACCGGAGGGTGTGCTCCAACTACAGAGGGATCACACTCCTCAGCCTCCCTGGAAAAGTCTATTCGGGGGTTCTGGAGAGGAGGGTCCGTCGGATAGTCGAGCCTCGGATTCAGGAGGAACAGTGTGGTTTTCGTCCTGGTTGCGGAACAGTGGACCAGCTCTATACCCTTAGCAGGGCCCTGGAGGGTGCATGGGAGTTTGCCCAACCAGTCTACATGTGTTTTGTGGACTTGGAAAAGGCATTCGACCGTGTCCCTCGGGGAATCCTGTGGGGGGTACTCCGAGAGTATGGGGTACCGGACCCCCTGATAAGGGCTGTTCGGTCCCTGTACGATCGTTGCCAGAGCCTGGTCCGCATTGCCGGCAGTAAGTCGAACCCGTTTCCAGTGAGAGTTGGACTCCGCCAGGGCTGCCCTTTGTCACTGATTCCGTTCATAACTTTTATGGACAGAATTTCTAGGCGCAGCCAGGGCGTTGAGGGGGTCCGGTTTGGTGGGCTCAGGATTGGGTCACTGCTTTTTGCAGATGATGTTGTCCTGTTTGCTTCATCAGGCCGTGATCTTCAGCTCTCTCTGGATCGGTTTGCAGCCAAGTGTGAAGCGGCTGGGATGAGAATCAGCACCTCCAAATCCGAGACCATGGTCCTCAGCCGGAAAAGGGTGGAGTGCCCTCTCAGGGTTGGTAGCGAGATCCTGCCCCAAGTGGAGGAGTTCAAGTATCTTGGGGTCTTGTTCATGAGTGAGGGAAGAATGGAGCACGAGATCGACAGGCGGATCGGTGCGGCATCCGCAGTAATGCGGGCTCTGCATCGGTCTGTCGTGGTGAAAAAGGAGCTGAGCCGCAAGGTGAAGCTCTCAATTTACCAGTCGATCTATGTTCCTACCCTCACCTATGGTCATGAGCTATGGGTAGTGACCGAAAGAACGAGATCACGAATACAAGCGGCTGAAATGAGTTTCCTCCGCAGGGTGTCTGGGCTTTCCCTTAAAGATAGGGTGAGAAGCTCAGTCATCCGGGAGGGGCTCAGAGTAGAGCCGCTGCTCCTCCGCATCGAGAGGAGTCAGATGAGGTGGCTCGGGCATCTGATCAGGATGCCTCCTGGACGCCTCCCTGGTGAGGTGTTCCGGGCACGTCCAACCGGGAGGAGGCCCCGGGGAAGACCCAGGACACGCTGGAGGGACTATGTCTCTCGACTGGCCTGGGAACGCCTTGGGATTCTCCCGGAAGAGCTAGAAGAAGTGGCCGGGGAGAGGGAAGTCTGGGCATCTCTGCTCAAGCTGCTGCCCCCGCGACCCGACCTCGGATAAGCGGGAGACAATGGATGGATGGATGGATGGATCTTGCACCTAAACAATCTGTCAAATAAGAATTGCAGTTATATTTTTTTTTAGAAAAAAAATATACGTAGACACAAAAATGTTTTATACCACTCTGAAGCAACAAGTAAACAATTTGTAACTATTTGCATATAATTGTGTACTCATCCAAACCTTTACTTACAAAGCTATTTTTCATGACACTCCTTGAAACAATTTCAGTTTACCATTAGACACAGAGGAAGCTTACATTTTGAACAGTAGAGTGGGGTTTTTGTGCTGCAATTCACTTCTTCTGCCTCCTGTTGCAGTTGCCCCACAAAGGTTTATTTATTTATTTTTCTTGTTGCTGTTGCTTTTTTCTTGCATTTCACATCTGGAATAGACTAAATTAATACATACATTTTCAGGCCAGCTTCTTCCAGTGCTGGGTTACTGGGGTCTGGACAATGCCTTTGCTAGTAGACCCTGGACACAGGGCAGGAAACTGGTAGCCCTGAGCACAAAGCTAGTCATACAGTAAGTAAATTTTGAGTTGCTGGTGACTGTTGCCAACTTGTGAGCATATAAGACTTGTTCATGGTACAAATACCACGCACTTTTTCTTTGCAACCCCAGGAATCAACATAGCCTTTTTATCCAGTTTCTAATCACACTCACTTCAAACCCCCAGGCCCTCTAATCACTGTTCGATTTCACTTCCCTTTTGTAATTGTGCTTGTTTCTCCCTTCCCAGGGGGGTAGCATTGGTGGGGGAGCCGAGGATAAAAAAAGCATGATTAGAAACGGGATAAAAAAATACTTCATGGCGCTGCCTGTCACTTTAGTGGAGTGGGCTGGTGGGGAGATTATGCCATGAACAAGTCACTAGCTGAAATGTTGTTTTTTTTTTTTTTTTTCCCTGTTTCATATGCTCACAATATAGTGATGCAAGCGGCATGATGCTGGCATTCGATGAAACAAATGTTGTTTGGGTCATCACAATAAAGTTCAGGAAGCACAATTACAGCATAACAATTGCTCATTGCTGTGCTAAGAAACATTGCTGGTGTGTACTCTAAATGCTCAGAAAACTAACATTGCAAGAATGAGCAGCAGATAGCCTCCAGGTATGGTATATGAACCCGCGGCACTTGAACTGTAAAACTGCACACTGTGATGCTGCAAAGTTAAACTAAGTGTTAATCAGTATTATATGACATAACAACAACAAATAGAGTTTAGATAAGCATTCTGGTTTATGGATATACAACATTTTAAAAGGCTGCAGCTATTTTGTCATTATATGTTCGCATTTCTAGTTAGACAGTGCTGTTGAATTTCTTTAGTTATTGTTTTAGATATGCAGTCAGAAGGTGGATGTTGAGGTGGATCTGTGCATCTACTGGTGTTAGGCAGATTGGTTGATTCAGGTGTTTTGAGTTATTGAAATCTGCATCACCTGTGGTTCTTTGTTATCAGCTCTCATAACAGCAGTCCTCTTAGAGGAGTGTGACACATCATTTACTTCTAATGCATATTTTGCAGTTCATAATTGAATGAATATTGTGGCCAATTCTATCACACTTACATTGACTCCTACTCTATTGTTGTAACACTGAACAACAGAGAACACACACTGCATCTGGGACAACATAACATTCACGTTTACCATTCGTCCATTGATGCTGTTGAATGCCAATGTATAATCTGATGGTACAGAAAGTTTTTTCATTATATCAGGTTATGTTTATTTTTAAAAGTTGCAATGTGTTCTCTCCACACATGACACTCATTTAGCTTGCATTTTGTTGGGCATGTTAACAAGATCACCTCATTTTTTTTCAGTTAAAGATCACCACTACTACTCTGAGCACTGCCTTCATGATGGGTTGGATTGGTTTAGAAATGTGACACTCAGTAAGCCATTTAATTAGTCCCACCCAGTTTTAATCAAAAGTCACTCGTGATTGTCTATATGGATGAATGAATATATTGTACATCTGGCATCAGCGAGACTACAGTGTGTCAGATATGTATCCCCTTCCTGCAGTAGCAGTACTTTTGCCTGCATGAATTCAATTGCTGCACATCTTTCCTTCCCTCTGTGAAAAAATGATCCTTTGCTTAGACTTTTTCTTACTAGCTTGGACTGGTCTATTTGTTAAGCAGCTCAGTATCTGGTATTTCATACAGAAATGCTGCTTTTTCTTGAAAAGCAACAATCTTTTAAATTCCTATGTATGGGTGGTTTGCTTTGGATTGCAGATGTTTATCTGTATTAGGAAAATGATTCTCAAGTCTTTTCAAAGAAAGTATAAGCCTCTTACCTCACTTGAATTTCATCTTAGTTATGAGGATGGAGAAGGGAGTAGTGGGGTGGTTAGTGGGTACAGGAATTAGTAAATTTAACTCTTACATGGTTGTCAATGACAGAAAATTCTATTGTGGTAATAAAAGTAAAAAGGATCACATGACCCTAATCGTGCAGTAAGAATTTATAGATTTTATGGGCTGAACTCATCTTTTAACATACAAAGAGAAAAATCTTTCCTGCAGCAGCATCAGGATGCAGAGTTTATCTCAATAATTGATTTGCATAGAGGACTGTGATTCTCAAATCATTTTTTAAATTATGTAGCCCCATTAACACTGTGAACCCTCAAAAGGCACTTTATAAATTTGTGTTTTTGCAGATGACAGTGTCCCTCCATAGAAGAAGAAACTGTGAGCATTTTGTAATAACACTTATTAAAAAAGAATATTTAATAGACAAAGTAATTTAAACTTAAACATCACAAACTCCAAACACTAGTTTTGTAAAACCCATCCATCCATCCATCCATTTTCCAACCCGCTGAATCCGAACACAGGGTCACGGGGGTCTGCTGGAGCCAATCCCAGCCAACACAGGGCACAAGGCAGGGAACCAATCCCGGGCAGGGTGCCAACCCACCGCAGGACACATACAAACACACCCACACACCAAGCACACACTAGGGCCAATTTAGAATCACCAATCCACCTAACCTGCATGTCTTTGGACCGTGGGAGGAAACCGGAGCGCCCGGAGGAAACCCACGCAGACACGGGGAGAACATGCAAACTCCATGCAGGGTGGACCCGGGAAGCGAACCCGGGTCTCCTAACTGCGAGGCAGCAGCGCTACCACTGCGCCACCGTGCCGCCCGTTTTGTAAAACCAAACTTCTTAATTTAACATTAACCTTTTAAACATCCTCTGTTGTGATGTTTTCAAGAGGCTTCACAGAAGTGATCAGATGTTTGTTATTATTATGCCTGTAGATTTCATCAAGAGTCAAGAATTACTGAGTGAGTGGGACTGGGCTTAAACATTAGCATGTTCTGTATGTGCTTTCACTGCATTTGCCACACTTTAGAAATTATGCCATAGACACTACTTTGGCTTCAAACATTTAAGGAGTGTCACAAATTATAAGTTTTTGCTACTTGGTGTGCTTCAGTAAGAAATTGCGATTTAGCTGCCTCAAAAACAGTTCATCCTTTTTGATGCCATGCTGAAATAAAAGTATTAAATATCTTATCATTAGTGTTGTCTGAATCATTCTTCAAAGTAAGATTTTGAATTGAGACACAAGAACTCCAGCTAATGTGCAAGATTTGAAACTGATTAAATTAATTTTATTTTGGAATGAACGTATAGAACTGCTCATTTCTTCTCTGTTACAAGCTAGTAACAGGTACAGAGAGTAAATTCCAGTTTTTCTTTCATATCTCAGAGCTGATGATTAGATTGTGGAATCAGTGAAATATGGCTCTGTATAAGCTAGTGTGAAGAGGCAGATGTATGCAAGAGTTCAAGATTTGTTTCTACCTCATGCCCAGTGTATCTGGGATAGGAGGTGTCTCCCCATGACCATGAATTGGTCAAGCTAGTTAGGAAATGCATAGGAGGATGGAAAGACAGGTTGTAGCCAAATCTGTTGTATTCCGAAGCTGAATGTTTATCTCACTTTTAGTGCTGGGCGGTGTACCGGTTCATACCGAAAACCGTTTTTTATTTTTGTTATGATATGGATTTTTCTTATACGTTCTGCAACACCGGTTTAAATTGCCTAAACAACGTTCGGAACATGGCGCTGCGGGAAACTGTTTAAGGGGGACCTTTTTCACTGCTACACTGCTAAACACACATGCAACGGAGTACATGCGTTAGTGGAGGTGTTGCGTGGGGGATGTTTTCACTGCTACACCGTTAAACACGCATACAATGGAGTACATGTGGTAGTGGAGGTATTGCGTGATGAAAATGGACAGAGAACATTCCGAAACTGAAGCTGTAGCAGACGATAAAGTTGAACAAGATGACACAGAAGAACTTTTGCTGGAAAAAGGAGTCACGTCTGTTGTCTGGAGATATTTTGGATTTAAAAAGTCGGACGTGGACCATTATGTTCAAATGTGTGAATACTGTTTCTGTACTACTGGATAATACTGCAAGCCAAGTTGTACTTGTTTTATTTTTTTCAATACTATGTAATGTACCTGGGTACTGTGTAATAGTGTGATGACATGTTGACTTTATTCTCGACATTTCCACTTTATTCTCGTCATTTGTTGAGATTAAAGTCGACATGTCAACTTTATTCTCGTAATTTGTTATTAAAGTAGAACATTGTAAACTAAACTTCATCTTAAAATGAATATTTAATTTACTAGATTTTCTCAAACCCCGTCATAAGTTATGTAGCACATTAAATGCATTTTGTTAAGTGTTCCCGGAGCCATGTTAATTGCTACGTGCTTCTTAAACTGACTTCCTCTTGCACTAAGAGGAGGCGCAGGCTGCACAAAGAATACATTAATTTCATGATATTCCTGCTCTCTGATCATTTAGAATGCTAAGATAAATACTTGATATAATTTTCATGATGAAATGCATTAAAGCATGTATTAATCATGTGGGGGCACGGTGGCGTGGAGGTTGCACTGCTGTCTTGCAGCAATGGGGTCCCGGGTGTTCCCTGCTTTGGAATTTGCATGTTTTTCTGGTGGGTTTACTCAGCGTGCTTCAGTTTCCTTTCAAAGTCATGTAGGATGTGGTGTTTTGTTATGCTATATTAACCCTGCTAGTGTATGTATTGCTCGTATTCACCGTGCGATGTGCTGGCGCCCCATTCAGGATTTGCTCGCACACAATGCTTGCTGGGATGGGCGCAACCCTGAATGGATGGCATAATTAAACATGTATAACTAAGATTTTTCTGGTTCTGAACACTCCGTGTTCTAAGTTTATAACTACGTTTAATTTCACAAAGACGTTTATCATGTGGTGATTGGTTATGTGGAGAAAGAAAAAGGAAGGATAGGAACTGGGGGTTTGGTACGTCAGACAGAGACTGCACTCATGCAATAAAGAAAGCCCGCTCAGATGAACATCCATTGAATTCTGTGTTCATGTCTCCGAACACCAGATCACAAACCCAACATTTACACAATAAGATTGTGGGTTCGCTTCCCGGTTCCTCCCTGTGTGGATAGCACTTTGAGCACTGAGAGAAGCGCTATATAAATGTAATGAATTATTATTATTATTATTATTTAAGTTAAACCTGTGCGATACCCATTCATACATCCAGTTTTTTGGAGCCTCGTCACACCTGCCATAAAGTTCTCTACACTGAACATACACCTGGGGACCCCTTACTGCGAGGGAGCAGCACTACCGCCACACTACCATGCATGTTTAATACCAGCTTTAATGCATTTCATCCTGAAAATGAAATCAAGTATTTATCTTAGCATTCTAAATTTTCAGAGAGCAGGAATATCATGAAGTGAATGTATTCTGTGCAGCGATCACTGCCTGCACCTCCTCTTAGTGTAGAGGAAGTCAGTTTAAGAAGTGCGTAGCGATTAACAACTGGGTCGGGGAACACTTAGCACAAAGCATTTAATGTGCTACATTAACTTATGACGGGGTTTGAGAAAATCTAGTAAATTAAACATTGATTTTAGGATGAAGTTTAGTTTACGACATTCTACTTTAATTTCAAAATAAACTATGAGAATAAAGTGGAAATGTCAACTTTAATCTCGACATAAACGGCAAGAATAAAGTGGAAATGTCAACTTTAATCTCGACATAGTTTTTTTTTTTTCTTCTGTGTCCGTATTTTTTTTTCTTCACTGTGCCCCTAACACGATTCCGTAGGGCTATACCACAAATAGCATTGTAAATGCAAATTGCAGTTTTATTATTTATGTATATAGCTTAGCTTGAAGCAAGGTCCATATTAATGCAATTTGCCTTAATGATGGTTCAGTTGGTAAAGATGTCATCACCAAGTTGCACTTGTTTTATTTTATTTTATTTTTATTTCGTGAATACTGTGTAATGCACCTGGGCTTGAAGTCTTGAAGTAATAGTATTATTACTATTATTATTTTATTGTTATTATTTATTAGTTTAAATATTATGCAGTTTAATGGTGGTAAAGTTGTTTAAAAAGTAACTTTAACGTGTCAGTGGACAGAAATTGTTAACATTAACAGAAAGTGTAGTTGGTTTACAAAAAAATATTTACTATTTATTCCTTTACTAAGACATCCATCCATCCATTTTCCAACCCGCTGAATCCGAACACAGGGTCACGGGGGTCTGCTGGAGCCAATCCCAGCCAACACAAGGCACAAACCAATCACGGGCAGGTTGCCAACCCACCGCAGGACACACACATACACATCAACACACCAAGCACACACTAGGGCCAATTTAGAATTGCCAATCCACCTAACCTGCATGTCTTTGGACTGTGGGAGGAAACCCACGCAGACACGGGGAGAACATGCAAACTCCACGCAGGGAGGACCCGGGAAGTGAACCCAGGTCCCCAGGTCTCCCAACTGTGAGGCAGCAGCGCTACCCACTGCGCCACCGTGCTGCCCCCTTTACTAAGACATGTTCAGTACAATCCCTTGAAAACTATCACTTTATGGGGCCATGCAAACCTGTATTAATAGTTGTGCGCACATTAAAATGTTTTTTTTTTTTGTACAATGTACAATTCTCATGACAGTGGAATAGGTTATTCTTAGCCAGTCTACTGCAGTAATTGCAGTGGAAAATGTGGTTAACATCCACTCACGCATGGGAAAAAAATACTGTTGAATACCGTGAAACCGGTATAATTTTGAAAAATACCGTGATACAGAATTTTGGTCATACCGCCCAGCACTACTCACTTTCAAATGTTTCTCATTCAACTGCAAAACAATATACAAGTCACTTCTCAATATTTGTGGGGTTACGTTCCTGAAAACTTACAAATTGAGGCATTGATCTTAATGGGAAAAATGGGGTTAGGTTTCGGTGGAATGCTAGATTGGGGAGAAGAAAGAGTTGGGTGAACACACTGGCCCCCTGCTCCCACCCCTTGAGGCTAAATAAGGATTCTTCCAAAGGTTAATCTACAGAAACCTTCTTATAACTTTTATACTTTTATAAAATTAAATAGGGGAGAATGGAATTCTCGTTGTAACTCACAACTGATTGGTCTCATCATCACACTGTTCAAGCATGTATGAACCATATATTTTTATTTGTAAACTTGTGTCTTAATGGGATGAAGTTGGCAAAAACATCAGAAAGAGATGCACTGGTAAAGCACAACCAGATTTTTAAACTGCAATTAGAACATTTATAACAGGAACAAGCCATTCTGTTAAACCTACTAGATTAATTTCCCAGCCTGCTCCTGGTGTGTGCTATTTCCTTTTTTGTTTCATCTATATGCATTTTCCCTTTGTCTATGCTATGTCAATTGAAGACTGTTGCATTTTCACAGTATGAGTGAGTGTGTCATGGAATGAATTTCTGTTATATCCATGGTAGATTCCTTTGTGAATAGAATTATTTGCATCCCAATGGCCAAACTATCTATCCTTGCATTATTTCACTGAACCCATTTATCCAATTTCAGGGTTATATGGAAATAGAGCCTATGTTGGCAGCATTGGGTTCAGCACATAAACTGGCAATGGAGATCAACCCAGTGCACATGCAAATTCCTGCTCATACTGAGCTAGTTTACGGTGGCGAATGTGGCAGAAATCAACATCTTAATTAAAGAAAGAAGCTTATACTCTAACAGGATAAATCTGATAAAACCTTTTAGTTAGTAATTAGGCAGGAGAAAAGCTTGTCCATCTGCATCATTTATTACACCTGCTACACCATGCCGAGGAGGGAGCATCTATCACAGCAGTCTGTTACAGAATCATGAGAATGTTCAGAGAAACAAAGGATAGACGTTCTTTTTATAAACTATTGAATTTTCATACAATGTCAGTCATTGAATACAATTTTACCCTGGTTGGTTCATTGGTTTACACCCAAATGACTAAGTCTATTTAATTATATTCCAGTTCTTTTTATATCCTTTAGGTTAAGCCACTACTGTCCATTCTAATTGTTTATAGGACATCTGCTGATTTCTTAGTCTTCTCTTAGTAATTTTTCAGTACATTTTGTGTAGTACATGTTTTTCTCTATTGTTCACTTGAACTTTATCTGGTTTCCTGATATGCCTGACCAGGTTTCTGACATTTATTAACCTTTTTTGGTATTTCTTTAAGGTGAATGCTATATTTTAATATGGAAAGTGTATCAAAATATTTTATCCTAAATGATTATGTGACCACTAAGTCTAATTCTTATCCTAAATGATAATGTGACCACTAAGTCTAATTCTTCTTCCACACTGATGAGTTTGCATGTCCTTTGAATGTGTGGCAAAATTGGAGTAGAGAGAGGAAATCCCATACAAATACTGAGGAGGAGGAAGAGGAGGAGGTTTGGAGCATGCGCCGAGAAAACCTGCAAACTCCACAAAGACATTGACCAAGTGAAAATTTGATCCCAGATCATTATAACTGTAGACGCAGCATTAATTAATGCCCCACCATGCTATTCAAACTACCTGTATATCTAGTACTTTAATACTTATCTTTAAAATAACTTGATGACTTGATTTTGAATTTTGTTTGTTTAATAAAATTTGTGATTTATTTTATAGTATTCAAAAAATGTATATTACAATTATTAGTTTTGATCAGCAAATATAAATATAGGGTATAGTATTACTGTAATTAATGTTTTTTGGAGTAAGCTTTTACACTTATTTAATACTTACTGTGAATGTATTTGGAAAGATGTATAGTTGTAGCAGAAGGAAAATGTTTTTTGTTCCATTCTTGATTCTGGTAAGGTCACAATTTTCCCAAATCAACAATGCATTTAATCTTTTAGTCACACCTAGTAATCAATGATGTTCACTTTTGCTTGTTTTTCATTAAGTTACCATTTTAATGTTAAAAGTAATTACCAGTGAAAAAAAGTGATTGTGTGCTAATACTTTAATCTTACAAGGATTATTTCCTTTCTTTGCAGATCTCATTAATGGGGCTCAAGAACATTGTGAATTACCTTCAATGGATGGTTTTCCTCACTGTGAGGGTAAAATAAAGGTATGAAGAAAAACATCCTATCATTGTTGTGTTGTTGCTTTTTACATTCTTATATTCCTGTATACCAACAGAAAATGGTAACAGTAAGTCTTATTTGCTTGGAGAAACCTTGTATTATTTGTTCTTCGTTTGCTTTAATGTTCTTTTCCTATTTACATAAATTTGCCTCAGTTTTTTTCAGCAAAGGTGAACTGAGCATCTGTTTTTCCTTCTTTACCCATGACATAAATGTTTTGGTCTTGTAAAACCTCTACTCACTCTGAATATGCCTGGATCTACCTGATTTTTGAGCAGACAAATATTATGCATACTGAGCAACAATCCCACAACTGGGAACCAAATATGCAACTGGTGTGATCAATGAATACTACACTTTACGTGATGATCTTTCTTGAAATATTCATGGTTTGTCAAAGCAAAGAACATTAGGGTTTCCTACTTAGCCCAGAAAGTGCTAGCTGCACCGTCTGATTCTAGCAAAGTGGAAATTTAACAACACAAGGTACAAGTTTGATTTAATTGTAAATGTAGTTGTTCCTACAGCTAATTCAACCATAGTGTGGATTTCTGATGTATGCACTGTATCAGAGTAAAGAGAATTTTTGTTTTAAACAATTATATTGGAAGACTTTCTTTGTTCTTACTTTTGCATTTCAGGCATAAAATAAGTGCTTATTACTAAAGCAAATTGAATGGTATCGTTTGAATGTTTGTTAAACAGATTGCTCACATAGCTGAGGGAAACACAACTAGATTATGAGTTGATATGCAGCAGTCCGCATGTCCAAATAGAATGTCTTGCATATCTAACTAAAAGCAGCAATTCTTTTTCTAAACCTAACACACCACATAGCCTGCAAAAACAGCATTAGAAAGAAATCTTTCTTTAGTCCTTCATTTCTAACAGCACTATTTTTAAACAGTTTTGTATTAATTTTAATATAAAGGGGAAGCAAGCAAATGAGAAAAGTCACCAACATAATTAAGGAAAAAAAGGAAAGTCCAAAGCCTGCCTGCTCCTCTCCAAGCACTGAGTTAATGACATATCTTCAATTGAAGATATGATGTTGCTAAAGTGGAAAAAAGTGAAAGATATAATCTGACATGTTGCAAATCACTTTGAGCTATGTTATTTGTATGAAAATGTGCTATAGCAATAAATGTTATTGTTTTTTGTTTTGTGATGGCTGTGCAAGTTGTGCCTAGAATGTTAAAATAATTTTAGGCTAAATCTTATGAGGAAAGATAAAGCCTGCTTAAATTCTTCTAAGGTAATCTTATAATTTAAGAGATCAGCATCATCTTGAGAAAGTTTTAGAAGTTGCCCTGAAGTAATGAGGGTGTTTGTTGCTTCAGGAGTGAGAGAAGAGGAGTATGCATTGCATAGTATGGAATTAAAGTCCGCAAAGCTCTTGTTTGTTAATGGAGAGAAGCTGTTGCATTTGTGGAGCCTTGAAGCACATAATTTACTTGGCTTGGCATATGATGAATAATACTTTTATGAATATAATGGACTTTCCTTTTTCCCTTATCATAATACTTTGTCTCTTCTGAGAGTTAGACAGTGACCTCACTTTTCATGCGAGAATATTACGGTTAACCCATTATACCAGACAAGAGAGAAAACTACAAAAAAAGAAAATCCATCCTAACTTTCATATATCCATCCATCTTCCTACTCCATTTGTCAAGGAAATGTAAAAATGTAATACGGAAAATGAAGAAGTGCATTGAGTGCTGTAAATTAAATCTGCCCTTTCTGAAATTCCGAAATCCCAAAGATAATGTTAGACTTTAGAACTTCTTACATTCTATGCTTTAAATTGTTAGTGTAACTGATTAGTTGACAACCTTCTATATTCCTCACACATAAAGACTACTAGATTAATTAGTAAATATAAGATTATCTTATGATAGCCAGTCATGAAAAAGAAATCTAAATTTCAGGTGCTTTAGTTAGGCAACATGTGAGTCTCTGCTAAAATAAACTATGTATACCATGCCTCTTAGTCTCCTTTGAACAGAGAGCATGCATTTCCATGTAAGATAACTGTTGCTAAAATGATTTTGTAAATATTAAGGTGGATTGAAAGTTTAAAAAAAAAGTTAATTCTCTTCAAAACATGTCACCCAATGTGGAATTACAGTTTGTTAGCCATAAAGCAATACTGAATAGCAAGAGAGCACTGGCAATATTGACATCTGCAAAACAATTCTTGACCATTTTTCAGTTACAGGCAAAAGCATTTCAGTCACTGATGGTGCATGTTACCTGTACAATTTGGTTGAAAAGGTTATGCTGCATATACACCATCCACAACAGTTTGTCTAGATCTCACCAACAGCAACAACAATAAAGCATTTCATAAACAATGCCATCAAGCAAAACGTGGTTTCAAGACACAAACCATGTCTAAATTATTAAATTATTATTAAATAAACCAATTCACCTAATGATACCATCTGTAATGATTACAGGAAATTCATACCCATAGACCCACAAAGCTGTATAAAAAAAATTAAGAGTATTCATTTTTGTGAGAATCGACCACATTAAAAGGTGACTGGCTATGTGCTTCACCTTGCATCATGACTTCCTTTGTGGCAGCCTTTCAGGGCCAGGGATGTGGGTTAACCGTGGATAGCCACTGTCAAGCACCGTTATTGACATTATTGAATGTTGATGCCCAGAAGTGAATTGCTGTCACTGTTCTGTAGACAGACAGTAATAACTGAAAACGTCACACGATTGTTCACATATTCTCAATATATGAAAGTTTATTTTGTTATTTCACAAAAATATTGTGTGCTTCCACTGATATGATTATGCACATGTCAGCTTTGGTGGTTTTTCGAGAGAAAGACTGACCACGCACATAGCATGCAATCAAGTGGCAAGAACTTAAAAGACATTATAGGCATTCATTTAATCTTAATCAAGCTGAAGTTCAGTAAGTTTAGTACAGATGTTTAAGCATAGGCAGAGTGTGCCATTCATGCCTCACAGCGCCAGAGGTATGCATTGAGTTTGTACATTCTCCCCATGTATTTACAGTTTAATTGGTATTGGTGTCTGTGTGAGGCTATCCACTCAATAACATTATCTGTGATTCTTTTATTACCATATCCACACCAAGATCAACTCACTAGATCAAGATCACTCCACTATAAAATTAAAATAATCTATAAAATTAAAAATAATTGGTTTGTGCCACATCAATCTTTGTTGTTTGGGTTGGGTTCTGTCGCACACGCTGCCTTTTCATTTTCTGAGTGTTATTTTTTCTTTAATCATGCTTGCACATGACACACCATGGAAAGTGTGACAGGCCTGGCTCTTTCAGAAACCTCAGGCTTTTATTAAAAATACAGTGTAGAGTAATTGTAACTGTAGGCTATGTAAAATAGCACAGAATGTAATAGGCAAATAGTAGGTGCCATTTGGGTAAAATATAATCCTATGATTTGAGTGTGTATCTGTCTGTAGTTAAAAGCCATGGGAGAACATAACCGCTGAAGAAACAGAATTGCAGAAGAAAAGTAGGATACTAACAAGAATTTAGCTTGGTGAAGGAATGCGGGGTTGTTTAAGTCAACCTAAGATGCCCACTCCAAGCAGATAAATGAACAAGAAACGTATCCTTGCCTCAAAGATTAGTACCAAAAATCTGTGAAAAAATGTATTATTTACCGTTTACATTTGTTGTCACAAGCATGCCTCAGAAACACAGACTGCATGTTATCTTAAGTCAAAACCGTTGCTTTTCCAAACTAGACATATTTGATAAGTTTTAGGGGCTTTTTTCACATTGGGACCCCGATTAGCATTACATTAAAATAAAGGAACAGTCTAGTTACTGTTTGCAATATAACACATTTTCATGTGGCACATTAATAGTATACCCTGATTGTGAAAGAATAACTTTGACTTGAAAAATACAGAAGTTATCCTTTAATGCCTTCTTTGATAACTATGAACATATATTTATAGCATTAGAAATAATTTAATTGTTCATATACAGTGCATACTTGAAAAGTAAATATCAATGTATTAATTACAATTTTTGCTTCCAATGAGTCAGTTTTTCAGTAATTGTGTTTTTTTTTCTCCATAGTGGATGAAGGATATGTGGAGGTCAGATCCATGTTATGCCAGCTATGGAGTTGATGGATCCACTTGCTCTTTTTTTATTTACCTCAGTGAGGTAAGTTGAAAAAATGAAGGGAAATAAAGCATTACTGTCTGATAGTCTGCGGTTGGTTGGCACCCTGCCCGGGATTGGTTCCGTGTCTTGTGCCCTGTGTTGGCTGGGATTGGCTCCAGCAGACCCCCGTGACCCTGTGTTCGGATTCAGCGGGTTGGATAATGGATGGATGGATGTCTGATAGTCATTTAAAATTGATGCTTTTGCTTATATTTAGAAGTACACTACAAGAAATACAGAATTCCTTAAACATTTGTTTTTAAATTCCATATTTAACTTTAAAGCATATTGAGATAGTGATTAATTTCATAATGTTAAAGAGTTAATCAGGTGTTCTTTAATTTGTGAAACTATAAAATACAAGAATATATAAAATACATTTTGTATAATTTTAAGAGATATTTTGGATATATTTCTGTGCTGAGTATTTTGTTAAAGGAATACTCTCTGCAAAATTTTTTTTTTATATGTTACTAACCCAGTGGTTTAAAGTGATGACTACGAAAACTTTTTAATGTCATGTGTTAATGGAGAATGGAACTATAAAAATGCTTCTGGAAAAAAAACGGGAGCTCTTTTGAATTAACACATTTTACCACAGGCAAAATTAAACCTCCAAATTTCTTTTCAAAGCATGTAAAGTCAACTAGAAATTATTGGGACACCTTTTGCTTATAAAACAAAATATAATGAACAAAGTAAATTCATATTAAAATGCGAAATGGAAGCTAAAGTTTAATTCTGTAATAAAGGGCTGTCATTTTTGGCAAATGCATCCATTTACGCATGCGTTTCTGAGTTTTTCTCTTTTCCAATACCATTTTTATGTTGTTTCTTATTTTTCAGTTTGTATTTTATGTGACTGTGTAGCTGATGGTATGTCTGCCTTTTAAAGGAAATATGCTTTATAGGATTGAAATGAATTATTCCAATTCAGGCTTTTGTAGGATGCAATTTAAAAATTACCTAGTGTTTAATCAAAATTCAAAGTATTTCTTACAAATGTCAAGCACCTTTTCAAATGTGCTCATTGCAGTGTAAATCATTAACAAATACATTTTTATAAAACATCTTTCTTTATTGTCCAATTTCTCCTAGTAAAAATTTTTTTGAGTATAGGTTCATTGATTAATTCTTGAATTTAAATGATATTTAAAATTGATCCTTGCACATATGTTTATCTTTCCATGCCTCAATTATTTACCTTACTTAATTCACTTCAGTACTACTTTTAAGTAGTTGATGTTATTTGATACAATGAGCATTAAGTTTATTTTGTAAAATAGGTGCATAGATGAATAATCTTACTTTAATATTTTGTTTCAGTTGTTCTCTGTAAGGTAATTTTAAACTTGGAGATCAGGCATTTTGGAATGGTGTATTTTAAACTCCTAACAAAATCATTCACAAAAATTTTAAATGTCAGGTCCTTGTTTCAGGGACAATAATCATTTCTCACTTTAGACTTTCCAGTTAAATATAGCATTATTCACGCTTTCTAGATTAACAACTAAATAGCAGCACTGATGAAACTGAAAATGGTTTTAAAATAACAGACTAGGAAAAGTAATGCAATCCCTCAATAGGCTAAGTATAGTGTAGTCAAAACATTTCAATCTGTGGATGTTTTGTTGGAAATACAGAGGAAGTCATATTTTAGTCAGCATGAAGAGGGTCACATTAGAAATATACAGCATTTCCCCTTGAGAATAAACGTGTGTTGTGTGCTGAACTTGTGCCTGGTGTCTGTGTTGGGATTTGGCAGGTGGTGCGCCCCCTGCAGGCCACAATGTCCAATTTAGACTTGTAGGAACATAGAGCCTAGCTTGGTAGCATTGGGCACAAGGGGCAGTATTTCATTTTCATCGCTGTTCCTCCTGTCTTCAGTCTTATCATTTTCAAATTAATTGGATAGTTTCAGTATTTATCAGTGTGCATCCATTTTTGTTTAATTAGATTTAACTTGAGATTTGCATAGACAGACATTTGGCCAATATGTACTGTATGACTAATTCTTGGACTATTTTTGAACAACTGTGATATCCTGCTAATAGTAGAAACAGGACATTTGTGGGCATCAGTGGAGCCCTGGGACCATCTGCTGAAACCAGGCAGTGGAGTAGCACAGTGTTAAGTGACAAAGCAGGAAGAAGAAGTAACTTATCTGGAAAAAAATGGAAGCCAGATGGTCACCGTTAGCCATGCATATTTGGTGTGATTGTTGTAGTGGTTTGCATGCAAATTATTCCACAAGGTGGTCAGATTAAAAAAAAAAATGAGTAGTGCTATATGCTTGGCTTGGGCTGTGTTATTTGTCTTTTGTTATTTGTATAGTATTTAAGAGGACATTAGCTCTTTTGTAAAATAGGAGTGGTGGTGTTCTTTTTTAGCAGTATACCTACTGTAGAAAATCTGAGATATTTACTGAATTTTCAACAGATGAATTCTGCATGCAACTTGATTGATCTGGTTTACAATGTAAAAAAAAATATCAGAAATTCACTTCTTTATGCACTATGATTTCTCTGTTGTTGCTAGATACTAGAGCACACTGATATTTTAAATAATTATAAGTATGAACTTATAATATTCATGATCAAATCTTGGAAGACTGAAAAAAAAAACTTATTCGTTTTTAAAAGCCATTCATTTTGAACAGAAATATGGCTATATTAACAATGCATCATATTTTTTCTGCACAGTTCTCTATGTTTGGTATTCAAATGATGTTGTAAAGAATCTTATCAACTAGTGTTACAGATTAACTTTATGGTTATCAATTTTATGTATATAAAATGATGTTATAGTTTAAACATAAAGGGTTTATTAACTTTTAGTGATTAAAAATGTATTAGCTTTTCTGTTTGAAGACTTAAATGTAAACCCTTAACATTTTTCAGGTTGAAAACTGGTGCCCTCATCTCCCATGGAGAGCGAAGAATCCCAGTGAAGATGCTGACAAAAAGGGAAGGGTATGGCAAAAATTTGTATTAATTTATATATCAATTATCAGGCTGATTTACTGAAGGCAACTTACAAATACCAGTATACAGTATGTGCAGTTCATTTGAATGGTTGACAGCAAAGTGCAAATTTTACAGGCATAAGAGAAATAAAAAGAGCAGGAAGCTTAAGAAGTTCCAATATGCTTTGTGAACAGAACATCAGTGTCATATGAGATGTTCTTGCTGTCATAGATCTTTCCACAAATCAGGAGAAAGAAATGAGAACCCACAAACATTTGAGCAGTGGAGAGATGAGGAAAAGTTAGAATGTAGTCCAAAGCACAAGAAAAACATTTTGAGGAACATCTACAAAGAGCAGTGATTGGTGTTAGAGAGGAACAAAACCAAGTTTGGACAATTGAATCCTAACAGCAACAAAAAATCAATGGAGAGGGTGAATTAAAGAAGTATTGTTGGTGAAGTGAGGAACATTCATCTCACAGTGTTAGAAGAAGATCGCAGACAAGAAGTTAGGTAGCATTGGCTGTGAACAAAGGTCACATCTTGTTGATGTGAATAAAATTAGGTTACTTTTTTCCAAAAATGTAATTGAAATTTACATAGTGACTATTCTAATATAATGTTTAGAGAAAAATGTTTGAAAGTCATGGGTGCCAGGGTGGCGCGGTGGTAGCGCTGCTGCCTCGCAGTAAGGAGACCCGGGTTTGCTTCCCGGGTCCTCCCTGTGTGGGGTTTGCATGTTCTCCCCGTGTGCGCATGGGTTTCCTCCGGGTGCTCCGGTTTCCTCCCACAGCCCAAAGACATGCAGGTCAGGTGCATTGGCGATCCCAAATTGTCCCTAGTGTATGCTTGGTGTGTTGGTGTGTGTATATGTGTGCCCTGCGGTGGGCTGGCGCCCTGCCCGGTGTTTGTTTCCTGCCTTGTGCCCTGTGTTGGCTGGGATTGGCTCCAGCAGACCCCTGTGACCCTGTAGTTAGGATATAACGGGTTGGATAATGGATGGATGGATGGATGTTTGAAAGTCAAAACAGAAAACTGTTAGAAGATTTTTAGTGCAAGGTAATGTCCATTCTTCTATAAGTGGATGATCAGGCAGTTGGAGATGCAAAGCAGAGCAGTACGAAAGATGATTTCTTAGGGAAAGCATACAGAAAGAAAGAAGTGAATGGAGTGAGTCCCAATATGAATCTTTCAGCTTTCTTCCTGTGCAATGTGAAAAGTGAGCATTCTTTGATACATCATCCTTACTTTCCCAATCAAGGAAAACAGTATGGAATAAATGTGAACGAACTTGAATGATTAACTCAGAAGGTATCAGATTGCAGCATCAAGCTTTGGCAATGTTTGCCGTAGCTTCATAGATTTGAGTAAACTAATATTTAAATTTGTACAGAAAAACAACTCCTGCAAGATTAGAAAAAGAGAATTAGTTTTTTAGCATTTAAAAATTAAATTAATGACACCATTATTTTTAGCCCGAGCTATGCCTATTGACAAATTTCCCAAAGTGTTATGCAGTAAATCTATGTTTTGTTATAATGTGACTGATTGGAGGAGACTTTTTACTGCAAGAAGTATTAACCTTTAAAAGAAATGTTTTCCTATCTTGACATTTGTCCTCTGAACCTGTCAGAATGAAACAAGGGATGTGTTAAGTATAAAATGTTATCCTGGTAATGACATTTTTGTTTGTGGTTTATTTATGTATGGTATATTTAGCTTTATCTAGGACATCCATGTTTCACCAGGAGTATGAGTACGTCATGAGACTCAAATAGCCTTTCAAGGAAGACCGCTCCTACTTGAGACTTCACACTCCATTGCACACTAGGCTGTTTAAATTGTGGTTGTGTGAACAGTGAGGTCTTCTGTGCACGCTGACATTACATACAGTTCAGAGATAAAATACAGTGTAAGTGAAGAGGTTACCTATGTCAGATGGTTTGTAATAAAATGCAGGGGAAGTCAGCATGCATTTTCACAATTTAGGGTGAAATAATCATAGAAAATCTCTGAAACAATACAATTATCGGAAAATTCCCAGGCTGATGAAGAGCATATTTTGACAGAGATAGAACAAGAATTAAAAAACACTGTCCATGGTCCTGCATGTTACCATGCTTAGTTACTGTATTTCAGGGTTTCTGATGGGATGCCCTTTAATGATTGTTTACGTACAAATTTAATAGGTCTTAGTTTGGTCTCTTTGGTGAAGGTATATTTGTTGTGCTCACACACATTTTAATTTTGACTGCACCCTTTAAAATATATTAGACATTTTTGGAATACAAAAACATTCTTGGCATATACACTATCTGCCCTTTCCCAAGAAAAAAAATCTAAACTTTACCATTGTACTTTTTCCAATATATTAAGTATTTCAAGATTAATTTACTATATTGTATGATCAAGCTTTTTCTTAGCATTGTTTCCTTTATTAAGGCTGCTGTTAAACATCTTCACTATATTATTTTCTGATCTTTTGTAAACTCTTGTCACTTGCATATTAAGAATGCACAAATTAGCATTTGTAAATAAATTCAATGGAGGAATATTGTGCCCACTGCAGTCTGAAATACGTACAGATTTTGAAGAGCTATACCTTGTAATGTCCAAACATGAAGAATTCCGGTGGATGATGTTGAGAATCAAGCGAATGGCTGAGGCATGGGTTGGAGCAATCAAGTCCCTTGCCGAGAAGCAGAACCTTGAAAATCGAAAGCGCAAAAAGGTATTTTTTCAATGTATATTATAATTATGTAAATGAAGTAATGTTAGTTTTGAATCAGAAGTGCTCTGTCTTTGTGTAATATCTTCTTTGGGTGAGTAAATTGTTAATCAATTGAACGAAATGATTAATCTTTCTCCAGTATGATTCATTTTAATTTAAAAATTAACCTTTTCTGCTTTATTATACAAATATCAATGCTAGTCTGAATCATTGCAATGCACTGTGATTTTTGATAGAAAATTGATGATCAAACAGATCATTTGTGTGTATGTTCACACCTTTAGATGCATTTAATTTATTCATTCCATAACCACATGGAATGTATACTGGATTCTGCTTTCTTTAGAAAAATTTCAATGCGACCAGTTGGTTCAGAATAATATATTTGCCATTTCTATACATTTTATTTCTCCAAAATAATATTGAGTTTTAAAGATATCCAAACTACGACTGTCTACCACACCACTTGATAATGTATTCTACAGGTGCTGGTCATAAAATGTGAATTTCCCATTGGGATTAATAAAGTATCTATCTATCTATCTATCTATCTATCTATCTATCTATCTATCTATCTATCTATCTATCTATCTATCTATCTATCTATCTATCTATCTATCTATCTATCTATCTATCTAAAATTAGAATATCATGACAAAGTTAATTTATTTCAGTAATTCCATTCAAAAAGTGAAACTTGTATATTAGATTAATTCATTACACACAGACTGATGTATTTCAAATGTTTATTTCTTTTAATGTTGATGATTATAACTGACAACTAATGAAAGTCCCAAATTCAGTATCTCGGAAAATTAGAATATTGTGAAAAGGTTCAATATTGAAGACACCTGGTGCCACACTCTAATCAGCTAATTAACTCAAAACACCTGCAAAAGTCTTTAAATGGTCTCTTAGTCTAGTTCTGTAGGCTACACAATCATGGGGAAGACTGCTGACTTGACAGTTGTCCAAAAGACGACCATTGACACCTTGCACAAGGAGGGCAAGACACAAAAGGTCATTGCTAAAGAGGCTGGCTGTTCACAGAGCTCTGTGTCCAAGCACATTAATAGAGAGGCGAAGGGAAGGACAAGATGTGGTAGAAAAAAGTGTACAAGCAATAGGGATAACCGCACCCTGGAGAGGATTGTGAAACAAAACCCATTCAAAAATGTGGGGGAGATTCACAATGAGTGGACTGCAGCTGGAGTTAGTGCTTCAAGAACCACCTTGCACAGACGTATGCAAGACATGGGTTTCAGCTGTCGCATTCCTTGGTCAAGCCACTCTTGAACAAGAGACAGCATCAGAAGCGTCTTGCCTGGGCTAAAGACAAAAAGGACTGGACTGCTGCTGAGTGGTCCAAAGTTATGTTCTCTGATGAAAGTAAATTTTGCATTTCCTTTGGAAATCAAGGTCCCAGAGTCTGGAGGAAGAGAGGAGAGGCACAGAATCCACGTTGCGTGAGGTCCAGTGTAAAGTTTCCACAGTCAGTGATGGTTTGGGGTGCCATGTCATCTGCTGGTGTTGGTCCATTGTGTTTTCTGAGGTCCAAGGTCAACGCAGCTGTCTACCAGGAAGTTTTAGAGCACTTCATGCTTCCTGCTGCTGACAAACTTTATGGAGATGCAGATTTCATTTTCCAACAGGACCTGGCACCTGCACACAGTGCCAAAGCTACCAGTACCTGGTTTAAGGACCATGGTATCCCTGTTCTTGATTGGCCAGCAAACTCGCCTGACCTTAACCCCATAGAAAATCTATGGGGTATTGTGAAGAGGAAGATGCAATACGCCAGACCCAACAATTCAGAAGAGCTGAAGGCCACTATCAAAGCAACATGGGCTCTCATAACACCTGAGCAGTGCCACAGACTGATCAACTCCATGCCACGCCGCATTGCTGCAGTAATCCTATCTATCTATCTATCTAATCCAGGCCAAAGAAGCCCCAACTAAATATTGAGTGCTGTACATGCTCATACTTTTCATGTTCATACCTTTCAGTTGGCCAACATTTCTAAAAATCCTTTTTTTGCATTGGTCTTAATTGATATTCTAATTTTCCAAGATACTGAATTTGGGACTTTCATTAGTTGTCAGTTATAATCATCAACATTAAAAGAAATAAACATTTGAAATACATCAGTCTGTGTGTAATGAATGAATCTAATATACAAGTTTCACTTTTTTGAATGGAATTACTGAAATAAATCAACTTTGTCATGATATTCTAATTTTATGACCAGCACCTGTATGTGTCTGTGGTTCTCTGTGTAAAGAAAAGTTTTGTAACATTTATTTGTAACCTACCTTTGGCAGATTTTTATCTATGTCCCCTTGTGCTTGCTGAAGACTTTATTTTAAAGCAACAGATGTGATCCACTATACTAATTCCATTCTAATTTTAAACAATTCAATCATGTCACTTTTTACTCAACATTTAATCAGTCTAACTGCTCTTCTCAGTGACTGTCTCTAGCATAGCTATGTATTTGTGTAACTTGTAAACCATGACTGTACACAGTTCTCTAGATGAGGCCTCACTAGTGCGTTGTATAGCTTAGATGTAACCTCTTTTGACTCATCCTCCACATATCAGGCTTTTTACTCTGCTATTTCTAAGGTTTTTCCAGTTAATATTTTTCTATTTGAAGTCAACCATGGCTGTAATATCTCCATTTAAATTTGCATTTTTATTTAAATACTAGCTGCGTTACCCTGCTTCACACAGGAAATAGTCAGTGGGCCTCAGTTGTAGTGCTATTGGTAAATGGGATGTATCAGAAGTACTATGTACCCAAGTACTTTTCTGTATACAGTGATCCCTCGCTATATCGCGCTTCGCCTTTCGCGGCTTCACTCCATCGCGGATTTTATATGTAAGCATATTTAAATATATATCGCGGATTTTTCGCTGCTTCGCGGGTTTCTGCGGACAATAGGTCTTTTAATTTCTGGTACATGCTTCCTCAGTTGGTTTGCCCAGTTGATTTCATACAAGGGACGCTATTGGCAGATGGCTGAAAAGCTATCCAGCTAACTTTCTCTCTCTCTCTCTCTCTTGCGCTGACGTAGGGGGGTGTGAGCAGGGGGGCTGTGTGCAGCTGCTTCCTGAAGGACAGGCTGCACGGAGCTTCGCATACTTAAAAGCTCAAAGGGCACGTATTGATTTTTTTTATCTGTCTCTCGCTATCTCTCTATCTCTCTCTCTCTCTCTCTCTCTCTCTCTCCCTGCTCCTGACAGAGGGGGTGTGAGCTGCCGCCTTCAACAGCTTTGTACCGGCGGTGCTTCGCATACTTAAAAGCCCTATTGATTTTTTTTTTGACTGCTTGCTTTGCACTCCTTTGAAAAGGAAGATATGTTTGCATTCTTTTAATTGTGAGACAGAACTGTCATCTCTGTCTTGTCATGGAGCACAGTTTAAACTTTTGAAAAAGAGACAAATGTTTGTTTGCAGTGTTTGAATAACGTTCCTGTCTCTCTACAACCTCCTGTGTTTCTGTGCAAATCTGTGACCCAAGCATGACATTCTAAAAATAACCATATAAACGTATGGTTTCTACTTCGCGGATTTTCCTACTTCGCGGGTGGCTCTGGAACGCAACCCCCGCGATGGAGGAGGGATTACTGTACAGTATTTCTTTTCTTTTTTTTTTTTTTTTTTTTTACCGGTGGCTAATATTATTTTAAAGTTGATTCATTCAAAGCTAAAAACTATTACAAATCTTGATTAGCCATTAGTATCAAAGCCTCAGATTAATAGTGTCTCAGTATACAGTGGATTTGACTAAATGACTACCAAAAAAAAAAGTTACTAATTACTTTTATTCACTTAAAAGCCATCCTGTTCTCTTCGTATCACATTCTGAAAAACAGCATCTTTTTAGAAAAAAAATCACACTTCATTAATTGTGGCTTGGTTCTCTATCAGTTAATTTGTTGTGTTATTTTCTTTCTTTTTTATTCCCTCAATTTTTTTTTATTTGTTTATCCATCCATCCATCCATCCATCCATCCATCCATCCATCCTCTTCCGCTTATCTGAGGTTGGGTCGCGGGGGCAGCAGCTTGAGCAGAGATGCCCAGACTTCCCTCGCTCCGGCCACTTCTTCTAGTTCTTCCGGGGGAATCCCAAGGCGTTCCCAGGCCAGCCGGGAGACATAGTCCCTCCAGCGTGTCCTGGGTCTTCCCCAGGGCCTCCTCCCGGTTGGACGTGCCCGGAACACCTCGCCAGGGAGGCGTCCAGGAGGCATCCTGATCAGATGCCTGAGCCACCTCATCTGACTCCTCTCGATGTGGAGATGTTTATCCTAGATTTATTGTCACATGTGACACACAACTAGCCTGTGAAACGATCAAAATGTCTTTTCTTAGTGAATACCTACTGTTGTGGATGTACCATCCTGCCAAATTTAATCTTAATATTTTTAGCTAAATAGGAAAAAATGTTTTTATTGAGTGAGTGAGTCAGTCAGTCAACTTTGCATTTTTGTAGATAGATAGAGAGATAAAAATGCATGTTGAAGCTGTTTTCTGCATTTTCCCGGGGTTTGGTTCTTTAACTTTCTCACAATTTCTAAGCCTCTGTACCTGATGCTTTCTGGCTGGATCCAAATATCCTCATTAAGTGGTGGCTTATCTCCCATTTGAAGTTGCGTTAAACCTTCTGGTTTCCTCCAGTCTTACTTGGGCTGGCAAATGACACAAGTAGAACTTCTAAGGAGCTCACACTGTCAGTTTTACTTGCCAGTTTATTACCTAGTATAACTGTCTGTCTGTCCATGTCTGTGTCGTTTTTTTCTATGTGGACAGTAACAATTTTCAACACTTGATGTGACGAGAAGCTTGTCCACCCTTACAGACCGGCCCCTCACCTGTGCACCAGGAAAGCAAAAACTGTATAAGACTCTCCACCTTTGAAGCAAACTTGAATTGAGTGCTCCTTCTTTCTGGGGCTGGCTTTGTGGTGGCCATTCTGGTCCTGAAATTGGTCCAAGTTGGGGAGGGTTCATTTCCCTGCACAGCATGCCTATCTTCTGTTGCACTTGCATATAACTGTGACCCACCTATTTTTGCTTATCTGGTCAGGAGTCTCCTCCTACATCACTGAATGGGTACACACTATCTGCTTAAAAAATTCTCTACTGCAGTGTACATGTATTTTATCAGTCTCCTCCTCAAAGTTAGCGACCTTGAGCTCAAAGTGTTGGATTAACTGGCATCTCCTACATGCTGTATTTAAGTCACCCAGGGGCCGTTCTCATTAATGCAAGCCTACAAAAATATCCAACCTCAAACAGTACTTCCATTGTATTAGCCTTATTTTTAAAATATAGATTGTGAATTGCTTAACCCTTTTTTAACTTAAAATATATATATTTTGTTTGAAAGGAACTGAGGTGTAAATAATCGATTGAAGCATTTTTTTTTGATGTGTCAATATTGAACTTTGATGAAAGTCAACAACAAATTCAATGACTATAAGAGAACACCATGTAATGATTTCCTGCCATAGATCTTTGACAAATTAATAAATATGGAAAATATTATATCTTGTCCATAAGACTAAACCTTAGTTTAAATTTCACTTCACCATGTGCTTTCTTTGTCTCATAATTATTCATCCGTATATGAGCCTAATTTTTAATATGCTGTACACTAGCCTGGGTGTCACATAACAGGTCTCATACATAGCTTCTTTCCTAGCACAATCATGCTATTCTAATACACTTCATCACCTGGCAGGAGCAATATTCAAGAGACACATTGTCACTATACCTCTGTAACAGTCATTCTTTATTATTGAAAGGATTTAACCAAAATTAAAATTAAGTGGTTCTTAATTTAACAGAAAAAGAAAACTTGGAAAGGAATATCCTGGTTATTTATGTATTTTTTTTTACCATAAAAGCAGCAGTTAATAAGTAATTGGTATGAATGAAATGAAATGCATCTTTGTTTTTTCCATCATCTAGTGAATATAGTTTAAATTCACATATTGTATTTCTTTTGATCTTACATACTTCTAACTAACAACATTGTATTGTTTCAGATTCTTGTTCACTTAGGACTCTTGACAAAAGAATCAGGTTTCAAGATTGCAGAGAGTGCTTTCAGTGGTGGTCCTCTGGGTGAACTAGTACAGTGGAGTGATTTAATCACAACTCTGTACTTGCTGGGTCATGACCTCAAGATTTCAGCTTCCCTGGCTGAACTGAAGGAGTAAGGCTATTAATTTGACTTTTAACCTTGAATTTCTTTTTAAATTGCTTAATCTAAATCTTATATTAGGGTATTTTCTGTGGATGAAAAATAAAACAACTCAATCCAGTAGGCAAACCCGTTCAAATTAAGTGATTTTTGTCAGTGATGACTTAACGATAACATTTTCTTTCAACACAGAAAATAGACGCATAGACCATTGTTGCCAAATAACAATAAAATTGACCCCACTTTAGTGGTTTATTTGTTATGCGTCTTTATGACAAGGAAAGTTTCATTGCTGTATAAAAAAGTACAAGCCTCATATACAGTATATATATTGCAGTTTTTTGTAGTTAAACTGTAGGAAATTGCACTTTTTTGACTACACAGACTCTGGTACACCAAAGAGGTGTTTATGGGGTCCTTGAAATGTCAAGTAATTGTATATGTTTGCTCTTAGTTAAAATCTAGGACACTTGAAACCATCTACATCTTGGCAGAGATCAGATGCAGGGAGTATGGATGAGTCCTTTTTAAGGCCTCAGTGATGCAGGCCATAGACTGAAGAACTGATAAACTCTAAAGATGGCAATGCTGGTGAAATTTGGTGGGGTTAAATCCATTTTTTGACTAAATTTACTGCATTGGTGAATCTCTATAATGACAATGCAAAGAAGGATGATAGCAGGAAATGATGAACGCACTGAATCATTTATAGATTATTGCACTTCTAAATTTAAAGGAAATTGGAGGGTTGTGCCTTTATAATGAAGAAAGGGTAATGTTCCCTATCTCTCTATTACAAAAAAAAAAAACAACCAGGGAGACGAGACGTGATCTTCTCGGAAGACACTTAAAAGACCCACGAGACGAAACAGATTAGCCACGGAGCGTCTCGTGGGTCTTTTAAGTGTCTTCCGAGAAGATCACGTCTCATCTATATATAAAAATGACATGAAAATAATTATATTCTCAATTTTATAAGAGTACTAGAGTTAAATCCAGAATTCATTAGCCCTGCTAAAGTTACTAATCTCACATAGGTACTTTAAGAGACACAACTGCAGGTAGATTTGTAGGGTGGCAAATATATACAGTAAGGTAAATCTACCTTGAAAGGATAATCAATAAACAAGTCACAGACAGGCATTTGCACTACAGATTAGGGTAAGAGTGTCATATCTTATAGTGGACTAGAAGCAGCACTTGACATTGCATGAACAAGTAATTTTAAGATCTGGTCCCTTTGTCTTCTAGACTTGGCAACACTCTGTTCTGGTGTTTTATTTGCTCTGAGCCACCAGGTGGCACTGTTGTTCAAACTGTACTTACAAGGAGGAAAAAACAAAGGTATGCCCATTGTCAAAACTTTGGGTCCGAACAAACAGTAGTTCATTTTCTTCCCCTCATCAAATGAGGAGGTGTACAAATTTTGGCAGAGATTGGTCAGATTGTGGATATGTACACTGGACATACAAATACAAACACACATACACTAATTTTGAGCTTTATATATTGCATGGGTAAAATGGCACAGACTGAAGTGACCAAAAATATATTTTGTTACATTGTAACTTTTGATGTGATTTTTACCATTATGATTTTATATATATGCAGTATATATATATATAACATATACTGTATATATAAACACTTTTCATATTTAAATTGTAATTATGCATTGTTTTGTTTCCTTTTCAGGATAATGAAGAAAGTGGTTGGCAATAAATCTGGCTGCCCAACCCAAGGAGATAAAGTAGTGGAACTAATTTATATTGACATTGTGGGTCTAAGTCAGTTCAAGAAAACACTTGGCCCTTCTTGGGTTCATTATCAGTAAGTGTTTGGCTGTTTTATTTAATGGAATTGCAGTTGCATAATGAAATATTACATTGCTGCACAGGTTTAGGTAGAAAATCTCAGTAAATCTCTGGTAAAAGACTGGTAAATCTCAGACTTCTCCCACATTTTATCTAATAAATTTCTAAAATAATACACTGAAATACATGAAAAAGTAATGTATTCATTTGAAATATGATTTGTGTTTATAAAGTGCCTACATTCTAGTGATGTTTGAGACTTGAATGTTGAGAGGAGCTGTTGTAATACTGAACTGTAACTGCTTGATCATTTTCATTTTTGTGTTGAGATCAAAAGTACCAGATCAAAAAGCTGCTCAGGTACTTCAGGTACTTTAAATTAGGTTAGGCTAAAAACAGACCAAATTGCTTAACATACAGGTCTCAAAAGAAGCTTATTCTTACCATTCAAAAAACACATCTGAACTGTGTTATTTCATGAACGTGCTGCATTATTTCACCAAAATATCATCAAGTTGCCAATGGTAGCATTGTACACATGCATGCTTTCGTCTTATAGTGACAAATGGAGAGAGTCTGATCAGGGACCTGATTTAATCCATTTTATTTCAAGGTACCAAAGGCCACTTTACAAAAATACATATGAAATCAAACAGTCCAATATACAAACAAAATTAATGAGAACAACAAAAGCCAATATTAAAAGGATGGGTTTGAAGTCTAGATTTAAAAACAGAAAATGAGATACATGCATATAGCTCTAAAGGCAGGGGATGCCATAGCTGTGGCCCTGATACACTAAAAGCACCCATAATGCACAATCTGCATAATTTAATAGCAGAGAGTCAGAAGAATGAAGTGTACATGATGGAATATAGGGACAAATTAAAGAAGACAAGTAAGGCGGGGCTTGACCATGAAGAACCTTAAAACTTAAAGAAGTTTATATTGAATATGGAAAAGAACAGGTAGCCAATGCAATTTTAGAAGTGTAGGAGTAATATGCTTCCCAAGTTTTAAATGGGTAAGCACTCTTGCTGCTGAATTTTGTACATATTGTAATTTTTTTAGACTCTGAGCAGGGATACTAACCAGCACTGCATTGCAATAGTCAACTCACAAGGTGACAAAAGCATGAATAAGTGTCTCAGTTGCAGTATCAGATAGCAATGGACACAGCCTTAAAATTTACTAAAGGAGGAAAAAAGGTAACCTTGGTAATATTATTAATATTAGGATCAAAGGAGAGTGCTGAATCAAGAATACCACCAAGATTTTTAACCTGTCTAGACAAGGATGTAATAAAGCCAAGATTTTTTACTGAGGAATTGTCTATTTTGTTTAAAGTGGCACAAGGTGCAATAATTAAAGCCTCAGTTTTATCACTGTTTTGTCTGAGAAAGTTTTCTGACAGCCAGTGTTTGATGTCAGCCAAACAGGCAAGGAGTGTAAATAAATCTGTGTATCCTCAGCATAATGAACCGTAGACTGTGCAGTCTAATAAAGACCCCGAGAATAAACATATAAATGATAAACAGCAGAGGGCCAAGAACTGATCCCTGAAGGACACCCTGGAACAAATTGCTGATGGTCCTTAAAGTACAATTTAAGACTTGCAAGTACTTTTCCAGCAATATTTAACTTATTCTCAAGTCTAAACAAAATAAAGTTATAATGAACTGTATCAAAAGCAGCAGTGAAGTCTAAAAAGATCATTAGTATTTAAAGACAATGATCTGCTGTGATTAGGAGATCATTATTCACCCTGACAAGTGTTGTCTCTGTACTGTGATTGGCCCTAAACTTGGACTGAAATTCTTCAAACAGATTATTGAGGCAAGATGGTCTATTAAATGTCCACAACAGTATGTTCTAGGATTTTACTAAGAAAAGGAAGGTTTGAAATACGTCTATAGTTTTTAAAATCCTCTGGGTCATGTCCAGGTTTTTTGAGGACAAGTGCAACAACAGCCACCTTTAGGCTGTAAGGGAATAAGCAAGTAAAAAGAGATGTGTTGATAATACTGGTGGTAAAGGCAAGAGGAAAAGGCAAAGCAGCCTTAACCAAAAAAAACCTTAACCAAAAAAAAAGGCATGGGGTCAAGAATACAGGTAGTTGGCCTGGCAGTCATGACGAGCTTATGGACTGCAGGATCATCCAGCAATTGGAAGCTAGATAAACAGCTGCTAGAAAAGATAGGGGATGGACACAGTTTTGACTGAACAAGTGGACCCTTTTGAAATTCAGAATAAATCAGATCAATCTTATTATTAAAAAAGGACAGAAATTACTGACAAAGATCAGAAGAGACAACTAATGGAAAGTTATTTGCAGGTTTAAGTAGCTTATCCACAGTAGCAAAAATTGATAAAACTTCACGTGGATTTGAGTGTGAATACAGAGACATGCAAAAAAAAATCTATATGACAAAAAAATCAGAATTATGTAACATGGTATACATACATTTCTAATCAATTTAACCTTTAGAAAATCACAATCAAATGTGCATATGTGAACGCACCTTGAATGCCTCCCTGAGACATCCATATATGGAGCATGCTAATCAGCCTCATATATATGCAGTCACAATGCTGCAGAACTTCACTAGATGGTAAAGCAGCCTCCTTGCTGATGCACGGAGACACCTCCACATGCCAGCAAAAGTATCTGGCTGCGCTCCACCACTGACAGCAGAAGATCATGCATGGTGTTATACCTCCTCTTCTCTGTGTTCCTGGGTTCAGGGAAAGGAGTAAGACAGGAGTGTCTGAGCGAGTAGCCACTATTACCTGGCAAAGGTAATAACATCATTGCTGTTACAATGTAACAGTACAGGCTATATGAAAATCAGAGGGCTCAGCCAGATATCTTATCAATAAGCCAGCCACCACGTACAGTATCATCACCTATGTCAAAGCTACCTTGCCTCAAAATAAATGAATTACTGGTAGACCTAGGCCACTGAGCCATGACATTTGTCAGTCTCATCTTGACATCAAAGATGACTTGTACATTAATGGAATGTCTCTGCTCAATGTTATCAAAAGCAGCTTTATTCTCGCTAGGTGACCTTACTGCAATACAAGTGCAGTCATTTTCTCCAATTCCGATCCAGACACTATTGCAAGTTGCCATTTTATGTTGGCAAAAACATGTTACGTTTTATGTATGTGCATTCACACCATATGAAAACTGGAAGTAGTGCCTCACAAATCCGTTAATGACTTCCAGCACAGCAGGTATGATGGAGTGAAGCTCAGCTGAGATATTCTTGACCTGTTTGCCAGTTCCCTATGAAGTGACAACAGGTAGATGATGGCCAAAGTTTTTCTGTGCAAACACACTGCATTGGCCCTCTTAAAAGGGAACTAAAAACAGTTGTTATAAATATACAGATGCTCCCCCATCAGGTTTTCTTTTATAAATCCTGATGTTTGTGTGGGAAGTTGTGTATTCACATTTAGAGACTTTTTTTTCGCATACGCAAGCTATATAAATAAGGCCCCATGTGTGCTGAAGTGACATTGTACTTGCGTGCTTAGTTTTAATCAGGTTGTTTAGTATAGAGGTAGTGTAGAGCTAGCATTCCTGCCTTACCACACCATAATTTGATTGCTAGCCTGGTCAGGATCTGTATGGAGTTTCCATATTCCCCCCCTGCCTATGTGGTGTGACTGACCATGTGTAACTCTGAAAGATTTTACATATATTATGGAAATGTGTCATTTTGATAACCTTTACATATTTTGCAAGTTAAGGAAAATCCAATGATATAATCAAAACTACACAAGAATCATCCTCTAAATGATATTCACCAAATTTGAACTAAATCTCTTATTACTGGTTTTGTTTTATACTTATAATGCATTGATAGTTTATTAATTGATTTTGCCTACCTGCTTACCTTATGTTTGCTAGGGGAATGCCTACCCTTCCAGTTTTGAGCAGAAAGCAAGACAAATAGCCATAATTACATTGCCTATTGCATTGAATTTATCATGAGTTGTGTGTCTTTGAAATGCATGTACGAATGAGTGGATGTTGTCTGTGAAAATACACCTAAACACAGGGAAACACAAATAATGATCACACTAAGATATGAACACAGGATTCTGGAAATGTGAGGCAGCAGTACTAACCACTAAACCAGTTTACAATCACTTAATGATGTGTTTATTCTTGTAGCTATGTTTTCATATACAGAATGTGGCAATAAATTTTAACTTTTAAACACTGATGGTTTAAAATGGTTACTTTTATTCGTGATATTTCCTTATACTAAGGATATCATCAAACCTTAAAAGAGTCCGCTTTGATCACTGTGCCTCATCATCCTCTGCATTTCACCACATATGCCCCTGATATCTTGGTCAGTTTCTAGTCAAGATGACACCTATTACTTTCACACAAAGTCTTTCTGGTAAATTTTGTGGATTCTCCTCTTACTCCATTACACTCTGCACATCCATCTGATTGTTATCTTCTCTGGTCTTTCCAAGTTTGCTTATGTTCCTCATTATTGGTCATGTTCCAATCACCTACTGTAAAGTACACCACTACTCGCATAACTTTCATAAACTGTCCCTTCAATTCCAGGCTGCTTTAGAAGTCAGAGTGGGGACAGTTCCCAAAATTTATTCCATGCTGTCTCTCACACGCCCACACCTCCTTATGCAAGCTACATGTCATGTAAGATACAGAATTTCCCTACAATACCCCTATATTCTCCACTGTAGACAACTAAATTTACACTCACTACATTTGCACTCTGTACCCCTCTTGCACACTTTGTCAAAACAAAACACACCTGCTGCCATCCATTTTCTTTATTTTGACTGATTGGAAAGGTTTGATTTGATTTTATTGTTTAGTTTTAGCATGTGGCATATCTTTATACAATACACAGCATATGAACAAAGATTCCAATTTTTGTAACAGGATATGAAACAAAATCACAAATGAATGTCTAAAATATTAATATAGTCAATTGACATTGTTCTGGCAAACAGGAAGTCATTTTAATTCCCTTCTTAGGTTTTTAGGGCACATAGTTCTATGATATGGTATATTGTTTGGCATTTGGCACCATGATCACATTTAGTTTTCTTATTTCTTTAAGGAATCCACATATCTATCATGAGGGTAGCATGGTAAGGAGACCAAGGTTCATGTCCTGGGTTCTTCCTGTTCTCCCCATGTCTACAGTATCCTCTGAATGTTCTTATTTCTTCCCACTGTCAACAGACATGCAGGTTAGGTGAACTGGCAATGCTAACTTTGCCGTAGTGTGTGTTTTCTGTGTGTGTGTTTGTGTATAGTTCCCCAACGATGGACTAGTACCCTGTCTAGGGTCTGTTTCTGACTTGCACCCTATGCTGGCTGGGATTTTCCAGCAATCCCCGTGACCCTTTTCTGAATTATATGGAATAGAAAATGTCACTATCTATCGTTGATTGGTACCTATTTTATTATGGATTGAATTGAATTGGCAGCAAGCATTGCATTTATTATAATATACATTGTATTATTGATTTGTACTGTAATTCATTTATCATGACTCCAGTTTAATCAAACCGGGCACAGCTTTCTGCTGCTGAAAAGACTACGCAAAGGGCTGGCAGTTTCGTGAAAGCTGGAGAATTTCACATAGCATTCAAAGAATGTTATTTCTGATTTTAGCTTTGCCACAGTTTTAAGTAATATTTTTTGCTTGTTTAAGTGAACCAGGGAAGTTACTGGTATGAATTATGTTGGTGAAGATTCACATTAGCCATACTTCTCACATATTTTCCACTGTGCAAGAAGAATTCTGAATGGATACCATCAAATTCTGCAAAGACATTACCTGCCTTGACTATTAGTGATAGCAAAAGAAAGAGTACTTAGGTTTAGTTTTCTGCTTTCAGTCTTCTGAGTTCTTGTTCCACTTGGATATTATGCTCAAGGCATTCAGTGCACTTATTTTTGATGCGAAAGATCACTGCACATTCAAGTCAGCTTCTTGAAGACAGGAGTATAATGCTGATTTGCATTTTGCATTCACAGCACTAGCAGTTACTTGAAGAGTTTCTGTCTGACTTCAAGGACAGTCAGCATTGCCGCCGACTTCTATCCTTAGTCCTTGGTGAAATTTTAAAAAGGCAAACTGGCATATGTTCTCTGTAAATCTTTCATGAATTGCTACAATGCATTCCTGAGAGTACACTACACTACAAAATGTGTAGGTACAGTGACAAACATGGTAAAGAAATATATTCCTATAGGATATAAGAAGATTATTCCAGGGTGGTGAGATGCAAGTGAAAATTTGCATCAGAGTTTCATTGAAAGCGTCAAGAAAGGGTTTGCAGAAATACTAGATAGTTCTGATGCTACATGCCCAGAGAAGCTGTTTAAACTGCACTAAACCTGGGAGGTAAAAACAATAAATTATATTTATGTGAAAGTTAATCATATGAGCAATGTTAGGCTAACATACAAAAGATTATGATCCACTCATCAACAAAAACAATATTTACCGTTTAGTTAAAAAGCTGTACATCTAGGCCAGTAGGTATCCACTGATGTTTTGTCTTGGTAGAATTTTATATTACTCTACTTTCCCCTTTTGTATTATTAATGTGTAGCCTTTGTTAGAATGCCTCAAATCTCACAGACGTACCACTGTTTATAAGGTATTGTAGTATATAATTTCTCCCCACCTTCCCTTCTACATTTATACCCTCAAGCAATCAGGTGTAGTAAAAGACAAGCAGGAGTTAAGTTACACTTTAAATAATGTATTATTAGCAAAGTACAAGTTAATATTGGCAACCATACAACCTGATAAATGCTGATTTGTAGTGTCAGGTGACACAAGGACTTGTTCGTTACTTAAAATGTCTCTAGTTAAGGCATCATTTTGGTCAGCTTTCTTCAGAACTGTGTCAATATCCCTGCCGAGTTGTGCTTCTCAGTCTGGTCATTTTCAGTTCATGGTGTGTGAGATGCTCCTTCATCAGATGGTAGAAGAGAGAGGGGGAGGGGTAAAGCAAGCAAATTTATAGATTCTCTGTCCATACCTTACAGCTAATAGGGTGTCATGGTACTTAATGGCTTCAGGTAACTTTAGACCAGTAGAATTCTAGTGCGACACAATGGTTTCACACCTGCCCCCAATACCATTTGTTAAAGTGAATCTTGCCAGCTAGGTAGTTGGCCTCCATGCAGGGGTTGATTGAGAAAGCCCTGCAGAGAATCACTTACCAAACTGGTTTTATGCACTTCACCCAACCATGTTCTAAAATTACAAAGACTCGGTCCTAAAAAAGTGGGGAGGGTTATTAACCATCAAACCATTGCTGTTCTTATCAATGATATAACACAAATGTCTAAGTTACAAATAAAGACATGCAAAATATTTATCAACTTACAGTGCATCCGGAAAGTATTCACAGCGCATCACTTTTTCCACATTTTGTTATGTTACAGCCTTATTCCACAATGGATTAAATTCATTTTTTTCCTCAGAATTCTACACACAACACCCCATAATGACAATGTGAAAAAAGTTGACTTGAGATTTTTGCAAATTTATTAAAAATAAAAAAATTGAGAAAGCACATGTACATAAGTATTCACAGCCTTTGCCATGAAGCTCAAAATTGAGCTCAGGTGCATCCTGTTTCCCCTGATCATCCTTGAGATGTTTCTGCAGCTTAATTGGAGTCCACCTGTGGTAAATTCAGTTGATTGGTCATGATTTGGAAAGGCACACACCTGTCTATATAAGGTCCCACAGTTGACAGTTCATGTCAGAGCACAAACCAAGCATGAAGTCAAAGGAATTGTCTGTAGACCTCCGAGACAGGATTGTCTCGAGGCACAAATCTGGGGAAGGTTACAGAAAAATTTCTGCTGCTTTGAAGGTCCCAATGAGCACAGTGGCCTCCATCATCCGTAAGTGGAAGAAGTTCGAAACCACCAGGACTCTTCCTAGAGCTGGCCGGCCATCTAAACTGAGCGATCGGGGGAGAAGGGCCTTAGTCGGGGAGGTGAGCAAGAACCCGATGGTTACTCTGTCAGAGCTCCAGAGGTCCTCTGTGGAGAGAGGAGAACCTTCCAGAAGGACAACCATCTCTGCAGAAATCCACCAATCAGGCCTGTATGGTAGAGTGGCCAGACGGAAGCCACTCCTTAGTAAAAGGCACATGGCAGCCCGCCTGGAGTTTGCCAAAAGGCACCTGAAGGACTCTCAGACCATGAGAAAGAAAATTCTCTGGTCTGACGAGACAAAGATTGAACTCTTTGGTGTGAATGCCAGGCGTCACGTTTGGAGGAAACCAGGCACCGCTCATCACCAGGCTAATATCATCCCTACAATGAAGCATGGTGGTGGCAGCATCATGCTGTGGGGATGTTTTTCAGCGGCAGGAACTGGGAGACTAGTCAGGATAAAGGGAAAAATGACTGCAGCAATGTACAGAGACATCCTGGATGAAAACCTGCTCCAGAGCGCTCTTGACCTCAGACTGGGGCGACGGTTCATCTTTCAGCAGGACAACGACCCTAAGCACACAGCCAAGATATCAAAGGAGTGGCTTCAGGACAACTCTGTGAATGTCCTTGAGTGGCCCAGCCAGAGCCCAGACTTGAATCCAATTGAACATCTCTGGAGAGATCTTAAAATGGCTGAGCACCAACGCTTCCCATCCAACCTGATGGAGCTTGAGAGGTGCTGCAAATGGGCGAAACTGGCTAAGGATAGGTGTGCCAAGCTTGTGGCATCATATTCAAAAAGACTTGAGGCTGTAATTGCTGCCAAAGGTGCATCGACAAAGTATTGAGCAAAGGCTGTGAATACTTATGTACATGTGATTTCTCAGTTTTTTTATTTTTAATAAATTTGCAAAAACCTCAAGTAAACTTTTTTCACGTTGTCATTATGGGGTGTTGTGTGTAGAATTCTGAGGGAAAAAAATGAATTTAATCCATTTTGGAATAAGGCTGTAACATAACAAAACGTGGAAAAAGTGATGCGCTGTGAATACTTTCCGGATGCACTGTATATGGCTTTAAAGCCAGCTCACTTATCCAGAACTTTGTCCACTGTCCTATGTAGACCACCTATGTCTCCACTACTGCCCCACTTCAACTGAATGCTTCTTAAGAAAACACCTTTCCGTTCGTTTGCAGTTTTTGCATACTTATGCAGAAAAACAAAACAAAAGTGAAATGGCTTTAATGTTATGCTTTTTTGAGATTCCTGGTAAGTCATGTTTTTGTTGAAAAACTTTTGTATGTGAATACAGCCTTGGTCTTAATATATGTTTATAGTATATTAAATTGCATAAATATATAAATGCATTTGTTTATATATGTTTTTTCTAGGTGTATGCTCAGAGTTTTAGATTCGTTTGGGACTGAACCAGAGTTCAACCATGCTCACTATGCACAGTCAAAAGGGCACAAGACACCTTGGGGAAAGTGGAACCTTAACCCTCAACAGTTCTACACTATGTTTCGTAAGTTTACCACACACATATATATATGTATATATATTGTGTATATATATATATATATAGTATATATTATATATATATGTATATATATGTATATTTATTTGACATGTACATTTGTATATAAATATTGATTAAATTTATGTTTTTGCTCAAAGTAAGAGCTAGCCAATGCTTATTATTCTTGTATTTTGTTCTGTACTTTTACTGCAAAATCATTTTTCAATTTATTTAATTTCAACTCCCAGTCATTTATTTGATCAGTGTTTCTGAATGGGTAGACAAAGTAGGTACACATAAATAAACTTAAAGATGACCTTTTAATAATTAATATAAAATATATTTATGGTATTTTTGTGTTCATTATAATTTTACAGGTGCTGCTAATGGTAAATACATATTTTAGATTTATAATGCAAAGCTACAAAACATATTACCGTCTTGCAAATAACATTAATATTGCATTATTTTGCAAAGTATTGCATTATTTTGCAATAATTATTGTTTTATTTTGCAAAAGAATTGTATTACTTCACAATAATCATTGTGTTATTTCGCAAAGACATAGCCTGCTGCCATCATTTTCATAATAAGGGAGAGATTTAGCATGTGCATAGCTTGTAATCAAGTGACAAGAACTAAACAAACATTATAGATATATGTTTAGGTTTAATCAGGTTTAAATTTTACTTAATTTAGTACAGATGTTTTAACATAACAGACAGCAACGAGTTTTCCTCCATGCCTTACAGTGCCAGTCTGCATGGATTTTGCATGTTCTTTCCAAGGCTTTGTGGATTGATTGATATCAGTGAGTGGTTAACTTTGGGTCATTAACTGTTTTAACACTGAATACTGTAAATGTGTCAGTAATAGTTCTCAATTACCAAAAAATGTTTAATCCTTAATGTGCTGTTAAGTAACATCCACCCCCTTTTTCTATATCCAAACTGAGCTCCCAAATATTTGAAGTATTGACAGTAGATCACCCTGTTTCAAAATGATATCTATAGTAAATGACTGGATTAAAACTAAATTGATCATTTATTTATCAGTTGTTGAATTTTACATAGTACTCTGTTCATCTAGGGTGTGCGATTGAACCCTGGTGTACTGTCCACCATGGTTAAGTCTTGGCTTACAACCTGTGCAGCTGTAGTGATCACTGGCTCCACGTAACCCTACATTTGACAGAATAAATTTACCCCTCTGCATATGTAGGATTAAATGTACAGTATTATGCCTATAACATCTGTTCAAATAAGAGCTGCAACAACTAATCAACATTATCAGCAATAATCGATAACGTTGGCAACGATTACTTTCATCGATTAGTTGATTACATCATTAGGTTTAATACATTGTGGCGCTCAATTGCGTCGCTACTTCTCTCAGGGGTTAAAGCATTTGAAAAAAGACAAACAGTAAGCAAGTGGCAGAAAAGACTGTGACATAAGACTTTCAAGGTGTGAGAACACTATACTCTGAGCACAAAAAAAAATGGTTGTCAGTTGCAAAATATGTAGGTCTGACTTTGTATAGCACGAGAGCACATCGGAGATGCACAAACATTTGAACAGGAAATGTTTTTGGCTGTCACTGGATGATTAGAGCACACACATGTATGATGATACCGATGGTAGCAGACATAATCTTTGCAATATTACACGGTAATTACTATAAAATAATGCAATTCTTTTTTGAAATATGGCAAATCTTTTGTGAAAAAGCAGCACTTTTGTGAAGTAGCACAATACTTTTGTGAAGTAATACAATAAATATTTTTTTAGAGTGCCGGGAATAAGTTTATGTACAAAAGGGCAGTATACCACGAAACGTTTTGAATAAGTTATATAATAATGCCATTTATGAAAGTGCAAAACGCTATATTTTTGTAGACACCTGGGGTTTCATAGCTAGTCTGTTCTTTCACACTTGGCTTGGTCTTTTCTTAAGATGTTGGGAGAAGTATTTTTCTTCTCCTTTTTGTCACAGTATAGGTTAACCAAAGTGTTTCTATTACCAAATGAATAACATGTCAGCTAGTTAACCACAAAATGCTATGCTAGTGTTATGCCATATTAACTCAGAAACTTATGCAGGGCTCAAAATATGTGCATTTTGTCAAAGAAGTTCCTTATAAGCAATTAACTGCTGAAATGGCAAATTCTTAAAATATGGAAAAAAAAAAACTATCTCTCAATGGCTACTTACATATCTGTACAAAGATTTGCTAAATGCTAAACCATTAAATATTTTGTTTGAAAACAAATGTACTTTCAATTAAAATGCCACAATGTTTTTTCTGTATTAAGTACATACTGTGTCCTTTGTTATACAATATTGTTACAAGAGTTTACTACATTTGCAGTCATTTTAATTCTTTTGATGTTTTCATAAATTTTCCAAGCCACATTTTTACTTAATATCCTGCAGTGATCATAAAGCAGGAACCAACTCTGGTCAGAGCCTCACTTTGCTTGGCCATTTACACAAAAGTAGAGCATAAAAAGAAAGTAAAGTTCACACATAACAGGAGACCATTCAGTCAGTTAAACGTTTTGGTTAACTCATAGCTAAATTAACCTAATATTTCTTTTAAATACTTCTTAAAAGTTGTCTGTTCCTGCTTCAGCTACATTAGTTAGAAGTTTGTGAACATATCCCTGACACTTGGTGATTCCAGTTTTCATATTTTTTCTTTTTTCTTTCTCATATATCTTAGCAGATCAGCTTAAGTACGTAGGGATAAACATCACAAGTAAACACAAAGCTCTTTGTAAACAAACTTTTGTGCTGTTTGCATGGAAAAAATTAAACAAGATGTGAGTAGATGGTCTGCCCTCTGTCTCACATTAGCAGGGAGAATCGCCACTGTCAAGATAAACATCCTTCCCAAGCTTCTTTTTTCTATTTCAAACTACCCCCATATGAATTAACAAATCCTTTTTAAGAAATTAGATTCAATCATAACCTCATTTATTTTGAGTACAAAACATCCACACATACAAAGGGTGACCCTACAATGACCTAAAGCAGAAGGGGGTATGGCACTACCTAACTTTCAGTTTTACTACTGGGCTGCAGATATGCAGGCCATAAAGACCTAGAAATCATTGAAATTGATCAATATACACAAACCTCGTCTACAAAAGAATTCTTTTAATTTTCTTAGAGAGAGAAATTCCTCCACCTATGCCATTTCTTTAGCCTTTTATTTGTGTTTGTTTTTTTAAATGTATTGTAAAACAGTTGTTCATGAAGGAGATATATCTATGGGGAATACCATACATTTTTGGACCTTTAAGTAAAATGTTCGATGCGTGGTTGCAGAAACAACAGGAACCAGTGGGTGAATATGTAGTCTGGTATCCCTGGTTCCCACTGAATCAGTAATGAGTCTGAATCCTTTTACGAGGCATTGCATACAATAAAATCTTTAACTATTTCTGTTACTTTTTTCACAGCTCACACTCCAGATAACAGTTTCGTAGGATTTGTGGTGGAACAACACCTAAATGCCAGTGACATTAAACATATGGATGAAATCAAAAGGCAAAATCAGTCTCTTGTGTATGGGAAAGTGGATAATTTCTGGAAGGTAAATCCCATCAATATTGTAACTTTATGTAGAAAATTAACTATTTTATCTTTTTTGCATAGGTGCTTGACAGGCTTTGCTTCTTTTAAATACGCCTATACTTAAATCTTTGTTAGAGTACAAGTCTCAGGCACAATTTAAAGCAGACAAGATGAACTTTGAAAAAAGATTCTTTACATTCTTATGACTTTCCTCTGAGCTTTCAATGGGATGATATATACCAAATAAATATTGCACAGTTTATGATGCAATATGAATCAATATACCTATTTATGCTTTTTTGGTCTGTGATTCAGTGTTAAAAAAATTCAAATTAGAATTAGAAAACATTACTGAAAAATGTAAAGAGGTAACTAAAAACATAAATGATCTGCCTAATCTGAATTAAACTTGATTTATTTTGTGTAGCTTCACAGTGTTCAAGCTCAGAAAGCTTACATATGCCTAGGTGCTGTATATCTCTCAAGTTCCCAAATGCAAGCATGTACAGAGCTGGCAGTGTAGGATGTGTTTAAAGAAAAATCCGCAATCCAACTAAGTTTGTTTTAAAATAATAAGAACGTAAGAAACGTTACAGGGTACAGGTTTAGGTATAAAACTGTTTGCTCCTTATTACCTGCCATCTGCAAAGCAGAAAACAGACCAACCAAGTCTATATTCAGAATAATTTAAAAAAAACGAAACAGCATTTACATGTTAGTGTATAGGGAATAAAGTTAGAAAACACAGTTAAATAAATGGAAGGTTCTATATATAGCTATAGAATTCAAACATTTTAATATAACTACAAAATACTTGTATAAAATTAATATAACATTAACTTGCTAAGAATAACCCTTAAAGCTAGAATTATAATGTATTGGCAGTATATTGTACAGTATACATTATTTAGTTGTAGAAGTAGTATTGTAAAGTGTGTGGTAAAATGTTTACTTGAAAGTCTGATCAGCATGGAACGCATTGTCATTCTGTGCTGCCTTTGATCAATCATAATAGTGTACATAACGTTTATCTAATAGAAAACAGAAATTAATTTACCTGATGCACTTCTTAGTACTGTTGATGCTCCAATTTCATGAAACCTTGTCAGAAAACCTTTATGGAGAAGACTACAGTATAGCTGGCTTTCCTTACTCCTGTTTTTACATTCCCATTTCTTGAAATCTTGAGGGGGAAAAAAAGTGAGAAAAATCTCAGTTATGTGTGATCTTTGAAAGCAAACACTAATATCAGCAGTATTCCAGAAAATGTTAACCTTATAGAGTCTATGCTCAGTTTTTAATAAAGTCACAATTCTGACAACTGACTGCCCTTCCCCTCCTCAACATTCTATAATATCATAAGTATGTGTTGGACCAAGTAAAGAGAAGCGGATTAAATCATTTTATTGTTGTATTCCAATGCTAATAGAAGGATACCTGCAGGAAAATGTAAATAGAGAAGGTTCAGTACCAGTTCATAATTGATTACAGACTTTTGTTTTTGAGTCAATAACAAACAGAGCTACAATGTGGTCATATAAGCATTGGTTCTAATCATGATATGCTAGCCTAAAGTAATGAGACTTCATCCTGGATGTACTGTACATATTATATACTGGAAGATTGTTTCACAGCTCTTCAGCTCTGTAGCTAAATCCATGACTTCCTAGAGTAATTTAATTTATCTTTGGAAGACCAAACACAGTATTATAATGTACACATTTTTGCATGTATGAATTGATAAATTCACTGCCTCCACTGGGCATTCTGCCCAACATAAATTATCTAAATCTGTACTCATGGTTTTCAGGCTTCACGTGGAAGAATTAGACGATGATGTCCATGTGGACATTTGGCCTTTAATCCGTCAATGTAGGAACTTCATGGTGCCTTGATGAGATGGTGGTAGCACAGATTGCCACCACAGAAAATCAGTGAAAGAACAACAGAGAAAGTAAGGGTTAGTACAGATTGTGGAACCATGATAAAAACAATAATTAAATGCATTTACAGAATATTAGGTGGTGGCTCTGAGGCTAAGGATCTGTGCTGGTATCTAGAAGGTTGCCGGTTCAAATCCCTGTCACTGCCAAAAGAGATCCTACTCTGCTGGGCCCTTGAGTAAGACCCTTAACCTGTGATTGCTCCAGGGGTGCTGTACAATGGCTGATCCTGCGCTTTGACCCCAAGGTGTATGTGAAAACTAACAAATTCCTAATACAATTTCTTGGCAAAATAAAGAACAAAAATAAAAAACTATAAGAAAGCCATGTTAAAATAATGGGGATTTTTATCAGTTTTTATACTGCTCCACCCTATTAGCCTTGAGGTTTTCTGTTGGTAAGCTATTCCAGATTTTAGGTGCATAACAGCAGAAGGTCGCCTCACCACTTTTGGTAAGTTTAGCACTTGGAATTATAAGCAGACACTCATTTGAAGATCTAAGGTTACAATTTTGAGTGTAAGGTGAAAGGCATTCCGAAATATAGGACGGAGCAAAATTATATAAAACTTTGTAAACCATAAGCAGTATTTTAAAGTCAATTTTAAATGGCATGGTTAACCAATGTAGTGACATCAAAACTGGAGAGATGTGCGTGGATTTTCTTTTCCTATTTAAGATTCTGGCAGCTACATTCTGCACTAGTTGCAACTGATTGATATCTTTTTTTCGGGTAGTCCTGAGAGGAGTGCGTTACAGTAATCTAGCCGACTGAAAACAAAAGCGTGAACTAATTTTTCAGCATTTTGCAAAGTTATAAGGAATCTAACTTTTGATACAGTTAGGTCCATAAATATTTGGACAGAGACAATGTTTTTCTAATTTTGGTTCTGTACATTACCACAATGAATTTTAAATGAAACAACTCAGATGCAGTTGAAGTGCAGACTTTCAGCTTTAATTCAGTGGGGTGAACAAAATGATTGCATAAAAATGTGAGGCAACTGAAGCATTTATTTAACACAATCCTTTCATTTCAGGGGCTCAAAAGTAATTGAACAATTGACTCAAAGGTTATTTCATGGGCAGGTGTGGGCAAGTCCGTCGTTATGTCATTATCAGTTAAGCAGATAAAAGGCCTGGAGTTGATTTGAGGTGTGGTGCTTGCATGTGGAAGATTTTGCTGTGAACAGACAACATGCGATCAAAGGAGCTCTCCATGCAGGTGAAAGAAGCCATCCTTAAGCTGTGAAAACAGCAAAAACCCCTCCGAGAAATTGCTACAATATTACGAGTGACAAAATCTACAGTTTGGTACATCCTGAGAAAGAAAGCAAGCACTGGTGAACTCGGCAACGCAAAAATACCTGGACATCCACGGAAGACAACAGTGGTGGATGATCGCAGAATCATTTTCATGGTGAAGAGAAACCTCTTCACAACAGCCAACCAAGTGAACAACACTCTCCAGGGGGTAGGCGTATCAATATCCAAGTCTACCATAAAGAGAAGACTGCATGAAAGTAAATGCAGAGGGTGCACTGCAAGGTACAAGCCACTCAGAAGCCTCAAGAATAGAAAGGCTTGATTGGACTTTGCTAAAGAAAATCTAAAAAAGCCAGCACAGTTCTGGAAAAAATTCTGTGGACAGATGAAACCAAGATCAACCTCTACCAGAATGATGGCAAGAAAAAAGTATGGAGAAGGCGTGGAACAGCTCATTATCCAAAGCATACCACATCATCTGTAAAACACGGTGGAGGCAGTGTGATGGCTTGGGCGTGCATGGCTGCCAGTGGCACTGGGACACTAGTGTTTATTGATGATGTGACACAGGACAGAAGCAGCCGAATGAATTCTGAGGTGTTCAGAGACATACTGTCTGCTCAAATCCAGCTAAATGCAGTCAGATTGATTGGGCGGCGTTTCATGATACAGATGGACAATGACCCAAAACATACAGCCAAAGCAACCCAGGAGTTTATTAAAGCAAAGAAGTGGAAAATTCTTGAATGGCCAAGTCAGTCACCTGATCTTAACCCAATTGAGCATGCATTTCTCTTGTTGAAGACTAAACTTCAGACAGAAAGGCCCACAAACAAAACAGCAACTGAAAGCCGCTGCAGTAAAGGCCTGGCAGAGCATTAAAAAGGAGGAAACCCAGCATCTGGTGATGTCCATGAGTTCAAGACTTCAGGCTGTCATTGCCAGCAAAGGGTTTTCAAAGAAGCATTAGAAATGAACATTTTATTTCCAATTATTTAATTTGTCCAATTACTTTTGAGTCCCTGAAATGAAGGGATTGTGTTAAAAAATGCTTTAGTTGCCTCACATTTTTATGCAATCGTTTTGTTCACCCCACTGAACTAAAGCTGAAAGTCTGCACTTCAACTGCATGTGAGTTGTTTCATTTAAAATTCATTGCTGTAATGTACAGAACCAAAATTAGAAAAAAAGTTGTCTCTGTCCAAATATTTATGGACCTAACTGTATATTTCTCAAGCGAAAAAATGCTGTCCTGGTAATCTGATTTAAAAATGATTTAAAATTAAGGTCAGAGTCAGTAATTACCCCTATATTCTTTACCTCTGTCTTGACTTTTAAGCCTAATGGATCAAGTTTATTTCTAATACCCTCACTATATTCATTTTTGCCAATCACTAAGGTTACTGTTTTCTCCTTATTTAGTTTGAAAAACTGACTACTCATCCATTCAGAAACAAAAGTAAGACATTGGGGTCAGTGAACCAAGAGAGTGGGGGTCATCAGGCACTATTGATAAATACAGTTGTGTGTCATCAGTATACCTGTGGTAGCTCACGTTATGCCTTGAGATAATCTGACCTAATGGAAGCATGTAGAAAAGAGAAGTGGACCCAGGATAGATCCTTGTGGAACATCACATAGAGTATCATGTGTCTTAGAAATATAATTACTAGAATTAACAAAGAATTTTTTACATGTTCAGTAAGACTCAAACCAATTTAAGACATTGCCAGAGAAGCCCACTCACTGACTAAGGCAATTTCTAAGAATATTGTGATCAAATGCTGCACTCAGATCTAATAGGATGAGAATAGATAAACGGCCTCTATCTGTATTAACCCACAAATCATTTACTACTTTAACGAGTGCAGTTTCTGTACTGTGACTTGTTCTAAAACCTGACTGAAACTTGTCAAGAATAGAATGTTTATTCAATTGATCATTTAGCTGCGTACAGTAATGACTGCCTTTTCTAGGATTTTACTTAAGAAAGGTAGGTTAGAAATAGGTCTAAAATTGTCAAAAACAGAGGAGTCGAGATTATTTTTCTTGAGCAGGGGTTTAACAACAGCATTCTTAAGACAGTCTTCGAAGACCCTTGTATCTAATGATGAATTTACTATGTCAAGCACACTACCAGTTAGCACACCGGATACTTCTTTGACAAAACTAATGTAACAGATATCAGGCATGGGTTGGCATTATTGCCAGGATAGTTCATGACCCATTACCTTGCCGAGATGCCAGTTTGTTGGAAGGACAGAATTTTTACACAGACTATTTGCTTCCGGACAGAATAGCTGGTAGCCCTCATGGACGACAGTTGCTACAGGGATGCTTGGAGGGAAAGCTGGGAGTTGTAGTCCAGCAGCGCAGCCCTGTGGTGTTCCATCTGGGCCGCCAGAGGGAGTTGCAGGGACAATCGTCTCTATTTCAAAGAACCTTCACCCGACCCAGAAGTACCTCCAGCCAGTAGTGTCACGACACCGGAATTACTCCTGGGTCTTACTTAAAAGAAGCTGCTTGACCTTGTTCAGATGGTCAGAATCAGGAGGCAGTGGAAAATGATCGCCATGAAGTGGTTGGGGGGGGTGGCATGGTTGGGATAGAGAAGGTAGAGAAAGGAAGAATTGTGCTGTATGATTGTTACATCACGTGTTCAAATCTTTGTTATAATAAATTGTCATTTGAGTTTGTATTTTTTTTGGTGTATTAGAGGGTTTGGGTGGTCGTTTGCGACCCCAGCAGGTCACACTAGTCAGAGGCTGGACAATATTTGTAAAGAATGTTTCATTGCCATGCAAAATTCACAGTAGAGCACAAGCTCTATATAATACATATTGTGGGAGACCTCATATCAAAACTGGGGTGCACCTGCAAAGATATCTCCATGACACTACAAAGGAATACAGCATGGAAGAAACTGACTGCATATTTCCATGTGCACTTTCTGAGCTGGTATGGCATTCTAGCTTTATTCCATTTTTCACCGCAATGGACTGTGGCATCTCCCACTCGGACCTTAAAGGGGACTCCAACCCCCAATTTCTCCAATCTAATGTATGTATATCAAAGTGATCAAAACTCCAAAAGGGACTGATTAAGAAATCATGTAAAATTTGCAACACATTGGGAGGTAGAAATGTTTCTTGGCTATCACTAAAACTGACATAGATAAATAGCATTTTTAAAATGTATTATGTTGGATGGAGTGTCCCTTTAAACTATAGGAATTTAGGAAAATATTAAAAATGACATTGATTAAAGGAAAGTTCATGCAGATCAGAAGTGTACTAGACAACTGTGGAGCTAACATGGAGTGTGTTTGGCTGCAAGTGACATAATGTAAAACTGCCAAAAAAAAAGAATGATACTGCAACTGCAGTATCTGTAACTGCAGTATGATACTGCAACTCAAAATATTACAGAGTATGGAAAAGTATTAAAGCCTGTCATGTGCCAATAGTGTTGAGGAACATTCATTTTTAAAAGTAACTTAGTTACATTGCTCATTACTTACAAAAAACAGTAAGTAAATAAATAGTTATATAGTTATTTATAAAATATAATGCATTAGGAATTTTGTGTTACTTTTTCTTCTTTTGTATAAAAAAACTACATCTTTAACTGGTCTGCATTTGTTATTAAATCTTAAGCCCATATAGAAACCTTCATTAACCTAACCACAAACATACAACCAAATGTGATAATTTTCTTACATTTTATAAATGTTTAGTCCTTCTGGTGTGGTGAAACCAACATCTATCCCTTTTCTCCATCCCCAAATGCAAGCCCCCAAAGATTCCTAGTATGAATACTAGCCCTACCATATCACAGTTTCAAAAATATCTATAGCAAACAGCTTGGTTTAAACTAAACTGATACCTTATTTGTATGTTTCTGTTAGTGAAATACAACAAATACTGCATCCACTAAACAGTATCATCTCCAGATAGAGGAGCAGCTTCAGCGACAGACTGCTGTCACTGTCCTGCTCCACTGACAGACTGAGGAGTTCGTTCCTCCCCCAAACTATGCGACTGTTCAATTCCACCCGGGGGGGGTAAACGTTAACATTATTCAAAGTTATTGTCTGTTTTTACCTGCATTTTTATTACTCTTTAGTTTAATATTGTTTTTTGTATCAGTATGCTGCTGCTGGAGTATGTGAATTTCCCCTTGGGATTAATAAAGTATCTATCTATCTATCTATCTATCTATCTATCTATCTATCTATCTATCTATCTATCTATCTATCTATCTATCTATCTATCTATCTATCTATCTATCTATCTATCTATCTATCTATCTATCTATCTATCTATCTATCTATCTATCTATCTATCTACAGTGCATCCGGAAAGTATTCACAGCGCATCACTTTTTCCACATTTTGTTATGTTACAGCCTTATTCCAAAATGGATTAAATTAATTTTTTTTCCTCAGAATTCTACACACAACACCCCATAATGACAACGTGAAAAAAGTTTACTTGAGATTTTTGCAAATTTATTAAAAATAAAAAAATTGAGAAAGCACATGCACATTAGTATTCACAGCCTTTGCTCAATACTTTGTCGATGCACCTTTGGCAGCAATTACAGCCTCAAGTCTTTTTGAATATGATGCCACAAGCTTGGCACACCAATCCTTGGCCAGTTTCGCCCATTCCTCTTTGCAGCACCTCTCAAGCTCCATCAGGTTGGATGGGAAGCGTCTGTGCACAGCCAATTTAAGATCTCTTCAGAGATGTTCAATTGGATTCAAGTCTGGGCTCTGGCTGGGCCACTCAAGGACATTCACAGAGTTGTCCTGAAGCCACTCCTTCGATATCTTGGCTGTGTGCTTAGGATCGTTGTCCTGCTGAAAGTTGAACCGTCGCCCCAGTCTGAGGTCAAGAGCGCTCTGGAGCAGGTTTTCATCCAGGATGTCTCTGTACATTGCTGCAGTCATCTTTCCCTTTATCCTGACTAGTCTCCCAGTCCCTGCCGCTGAAAAACATCCCCACAGCATGATGCTGCTACCACCATGCTTCACTGTAGGGATGGTATTGGCCTGGTGGTAAGCAGTGCCTGGTTTCCTCCAAACGTGACGCCTGGCATTCACACCAAAGAGTTCAATCTTTGTCTCATCAGACCAGAGAATTTTCTTTCTCATGGTCTGAGAGTCCTTCAGGTGCATTTTGGCAAACTCCAGGCAGGCTGCCATGTGCCTTTTACTAAGGAGTGGCTTCCGTCTGGCCACTCTACCATACAGGCCTGATTGGTGGATTGCTGCAGAGATGGTTGTCCTTCTGGAAGGTTCTCCTCTCTCCACTGAGGACCTCTGGAGCTCTGACAGAGTGACCATCGGGTTCTTGGTCACCTCCCTGACTAAGGCCCTTCTCCCCCGATCGCTCAGTTTAGATGGCCGGCCAGCTCTAGGAAGAGTCCTGGTGGTTTCGAACTTCTTCCACTTAAGGATGATGGAGGCCACTGTGCTCATTGGGACCTTCAAAGCAGCAGAATTTTTTTGTAACCTTCCCCAGATTTGTGCCTCGAGACAATCCTGTCTCGGAGGTCTACAGACAATTCCTTTGACTTTATGCTTGGTTTGTGCTCTGACATGAACTGTCAACTGTGGGATGCACTCTATCTATCTATCTATCTATCTATCTATCTATCTATCTATCTATCTATCTATCTATCTATCTATCTATCTATCTATCTATCTATCTATCTATCTATCTATCTATCTATCTATCTATCTATCTATCTATCTATCTATCTATCTATCTATCTATCTATCTATCTATCTATCTATCTATCTATCTATCTATCTATCTATCTATCTATCGCTGCTGTGATAATAACTGGCTCCCTGTGACCATAAATGGGGTGAATTAAATTTAACCCTCAGCACATGAAGTGTTAATTGTACCTATCTATAATTTTTATTCTTTTCTTTTCACTTGATTGCATGCTATGCATATTTAAGTATTTTTTTCATAAGCTTCCTTGGTAATGCAGTAATGGGAATTTTTTTTTTTTTTTTTTTTAAGTAACAGGTATTTTTACTGCTGTTAAAAAAGTATTGTATTACGTTACTCCTTACATTAAAAAGTTACATATTTTCTAGAACCAATTTTTTTTTTTTAATTTTCAACTTTGGCTTTTTTGCAGGTGTTGCATTTTTCATGATATTTTGATAGGCTTATCTACTGTGTATCCCCCAGAGGCAACATGTTAAGTGAAAAAATCACTGTCATTGTAGTTATTTCTGAGAGACAACATTTCCAACTTCAGTCTTATCATGGAGTACTATCATTACATTAATGTTTGCACTGAAATTGATAGGATAAATGTGAACTAAACCACACAATTGTACTGCCTGGTGGCTTAATTTAATTTTCAAGTCTGTGTAAGAGAATGGAATAGTCGGTAGTATCAAAACTTGTGGTATAATCCAGTATGGAGTACTATCATTACATTAATGTTTGCACTGAAGTTGATAGGATAAATGTGAACTAAACCACACAATTGTACTGCCTGGTGGCTTAATTTAATTTTCAAGTCTGTGTAAGAGAATGGAATAGTCGGTAGTATCAAAACTTGTGGTATAATCCAGCGATTCTCAAACTGTGGGGCGAAGTAACAAAAAGGGGGACGCGAATGTTGCCATATGTGGTGCAATTTCGCTATTCGTAGGAAAATTTTAAACTTGTAGCGGTCTATCGGCAGCAAAAAATATAGGAATACATTTTATTAGGGTTTCAGAAAAACGTTAGGGGGGCGCGATTAAAACTGTTATGAAAACTCAGGTCGCAAATACTTAAAGGTTGAGAAACGCTGGTATAATCTAACATTATAATAGCTATAGTGTTTACAACAAAAGAAGACATTAGAACAGGGACTCCCTAGGAGGTCCATAGATGAGTTTCAGGGGGTCCGTGTGGGTCAGATAAAAATTAACATTTATATTCACTATATAGCTTGGTACTGTTGATATAGAGTAGATTTAGTAGCAGTAGTAATGGTAGTAGAAAACATACTAGTAGTAGATCTGTTTTAATTTGCACAAGAAGATTGTATTTCATAGTTATAATGAGTGGTCATTATGTTTTGCTTAAAAAAGGACTGTTGTTTTAGATTATTTACTTTAAAGTTTAACAATACTTTGTGTATGTCATATATGTATGAGACAATTAAATCTCAACAAATAAAGTACATTATATTCATTGCATGCAAAGTTGTGCTTATGTGAATATTTCTGGGGAAGGGGGTCCTGTAAAACCATCCACTCTGCAGCCTAAAATAAAGGAATGTTTAGAATATCATTATGCCAGGGTTCATTAAGTATTAAGCTCTGACTGTGTAATTAGTATAATGTTAATAAAACAGCTTTAGCTTCCAAGTAAGAAAATATTTATCAAACAACATTATGACTCGACTAATACTTATATGTCAGATTAATATTTAATATTAATATAAGCCAAGGTATTTGCAAATAAAGAATAAAGGTTACAGGGCCTCATAAAAGTATTCAGGATGTTAAACAAAATTTCAACCATTTTCAATAAATGATAAAAACCTGTTATTTTAAAAAGCATAATGTCACCTCAAGAAATTGCTTTAAAAATAGAAAAAGATTAATGCATTGTTAAGAGTTTTGCAGTGAAGCTTATATAAAAGATTGTTTTGTAAAATATGCAACTTTTGCCAAATATTAGTATATTTTATATATGGGAAACCTCTTTTTCATGTATTATTTAAGTTTTATACATATAGTAAAAGAAAAGTTTTTTTGCATTAGAAGCTAGAGGCTGAAACTTCAAGTGCTTTTTCAGGCATAATCTTTTTATCACCTAAGTAGTAATGTTGACAGCAGGTTGGAGGAGTAAATCTCATCAAATACTATGCTGACATGATTCACAATTTAAAACATGGTTGAAGTAATATATACTGTATATACTGTATAATATTCATCTGTAAGTATTAATCAACTAATATCTCCTTCATTTACAGGAGGGTACAGTCACATGACAGCAAATGTCAAAACATGACAAAGTGAATTTCTAACAGACATGATTTGAAAAGTGTACTTTTACAAAAAGCGGCATGAAAGAGTTAAAATATCCTGAATTATCTTTGCCATTCACTAATTCATGTGGCAATAACATAGTAACATTTGGATTTTTTAGTATTGGTTTACTCAGTATTTATTTTTCAGTTAATGACTGGAAACTATATGAATAAATTTAGCGTGTACAACATGATAAGATCAATTAGGGAGTCCATACTTGTCACCTCAGAAAAGCTGACAATAATACAATAGCAACAAAAGATGATTAAGTTTTGTTATATTTTGATATCCACTGTACATATATAATTTTCATAAATGTTAAAATGTTTATCCTATAGTTACAGATACATAACAGGCATATTTAAATCTGTTGTTTTTTCAGTTTTTATTTTTATTTTTATTTTATAGGATAAAAAGAAGTACTTGGATATAATTCATATCTATACAGAGGTCCATGGCACAGTACACGGTATAAGCACTGTAAACCTTCCCAGTTATGTGAGAAACCATGGCATTCTGAGTGGCCGAGATTTGCAGTTCCTACTCAGAGAGACCAAGGTAAATGTTATGATTTATTATAGAAAGAATGCAGTAGTGTTAAGCATGATCCAGAATTGATCCTTTATGTGCCAGTTTCAGAGACCAAAAAATCTGAAAATAATTTTTTGAAGGGGAGTCATGTACAGCAAAAAGAGTAAAAGATTGTTTTAGAAACCAAAATCTTTTCCTTAGTAATTTATTTTGCAAATTATCATACAGTATGGCATGCTTTCTAAGCTGTTATCATTAATTGCAAATTGCAAACTGAAGAAATCACCTTTTGTGAGGCTTAGACATGAGTATTATCTCAACTTGTGCCAGATGGCGCTGGAAAACAGTTCATTTAGTAAATGACACAAATAGACATATTTGATCACTCAGTTGCTCTTCTTTAAAATTTAGCTTTTGGTTGATGACCTGAAAACATTCAGTGTTAAACGTTTGAAATAAGTAATCAGGAAGAGGCAAATACTTTTTCATTCAAAGTTTACTATTCATGTATTTATGTTAACAATTACATTTATAAAATCTACTAACTTAACAGGATGTTAGGGTTTGTCAAATGTCAAAATACTAAGTACTACTACATGTACTTACTACACTTGTACTTAGTGTGCATTTTAATGGTTTATTATTATTATTTTTCCTTGTTTGCTCACAGTGCATCTGCAAAGCATTCAGTGCTTATGACTCATGCACTGACACATATTTCACATGGAAAACATGGCCCTTCACAAATTATGGGATATTCTGTGCATGTAAGGTGACATGATCAAAGAGGAAAGTGGATCCAGGACACTTCACATGCCTGTAATTCATCTAAGAAAGTCATGCAGAATTGCTAACAATTACTTAAACACATTAACCATATTTGTTACTTTAGTCCTCTGTCCTAGCCCTCTGCTCCACTATGTTGCTTTCTGGTCCTTGAGTGCTAAAGACATGAAGTCAGTGCCCATCTCTGTTTAATAAAAGTTGAGGCACTGTGAACAAACAAGAGTTAGTGAATTTATTAAATGTTGCATTGTGGAGATCTTTATTTCCTCCTCATTATATTTTTTGTTTTGCAAACACTTTCATTAACAGCAACTTAAAAATTCTGCTACTAAATAAAAAAGTAATACACAGGTATATTGTAAGCTATAGTTAAAAAGTGCTTGTGGGAGGTAGATCAAGTGTTTGGAGCAGTGCAGTCTGATAAGTTTGTAGAGTGGGGCCTAGGTGGTTAAAGAATAATATGCAGGATTAAACTAAATGGGATTCTTTTCCCAGTTTGCAGATTTATCAAAGATTTACCTTAATACTTCTTTTTCATTACTCCTTTGATTTAGGAATTTACAGTAAGTGTCAAGCCAGCAGCCTCCAAAAGACACACATTGGTTGAGGTAGCTAAGTATGCTATTCTGACACTGAAAACGCTCTTTAAAATGGCAATTTTAAAAGCATTATAATATTGCAAGATATCCGGGACATATGGATGTTATTACTCATTATGTTTAATTAAAAAGGAAACCAGATTTTGTTTGCTACGTTGATGGCTTAACAATTTTAATATAAAACAAGAGCAAATCAAGGATAGGTTCAAGAGTGAAACAAAAGAGGGTCTTTAGCAAAATGATAGTTTTAGGATGCCGGAGAAATGTTTCAAATCTTTAGTTATACACCTGTTAACCAAAATGCAGAGCAGTGTTTGTGGTAGAAAAATCTGTATTTTTTATAAATGACAACATAAACTAACAGTTAAAAATTATAAAAATGCTGAACACATGCTAAAGTCTGTCGTGACAGTTTCAGGTACAAGATTGGAACCAAATCTGAATAGAGACACATTTATGATTTGTGTATTATGTGTGTCCCTTTTTACACAAGCAACATTTGCCTAGATATGTTAAATTATGCTGACACATTTAGCCCATTGTAATGGTCTGTGTAAACAAAGGATATAACCTGTAAGCAAGAGAGTGATATTTTTATTTTTTTGGGTTCATTTGTTTGCTCTACAAATAAGATTGCTTCTACAATGTTTTGTCCATGCCAGCAGAGTCGGTCTCTTTAAAGAGAAATTTTACAGGGCACCACCATTGTTCTACCACCCTGTATTTTCAGGAGTCAATTTGATTGTCACTATTTGAGGACCAAAGCTGATGAACCAATTTGTCTATTTCACTTAAAGAGTGATGTGAGGAAAAAAGAAAATTTAAGTCTGAGCACCCACACATGTGAAACTTCCTGAAAATAGAGTTATCTTAGAATAGAGATCAAAATATGAATGTGAATTTTATTTTTGATTTAAGGATCAAATTCCATCTGTCATTTCAAGTACAATATCTAAGTGATATTTCAAAGGTCAGAATTGAAATGGATGAAGGTGACTTTAAGTGTGGCCAAATTTTGTTGGGCTGTATCTGTACATAGTTACCCAATCAAATATATTACGTGCATCTGAAACTTGTGACATATTGGGACTAGAGATAATTGTAAGTGAGCAGACAATCTGCTGTTTAATTCATTTTTCTTGTTAACCAGAACATGTATTTGGGTCTTAGTGGATGTAGGTGTTTGTCAATGTGATTTCCTACAGTGTCACTTTAAAACTTTTAAATAATGACTTCATTTAATTGATCTGTTTTTACTATTTCTTTTTGCATTCCTGTCCCATGACCAACTGATTATAAGTGACTTTATCTATAATGATTATATTTTTGTGAAATTGAACTTTTTTAACTTGTAAATTGCCTTTCATTTGAGTAATTGTACAATTTACTTTCTTCTGATGCATTAATTTGCAAATAAGGGCCAATGAAGTTTCATGAAATTGCTCACATAATGCATGGGGAGAAAAATTCAAATACACACTTAAAATAAGGCACTATTTTAAGTTGATTTAAGAATAGTTATAGTCTTGCCATGTGATAATGTAATAATATCTCTATGAAATATTATCACCAGTGGACCTTCCCTAGGAGTCTCACTTTTAAATGCTTTAGAAAGCTTTTTGTTTTGGGGTTGTTATATGTTTGCAGAATAGTAGTGTAGCATTTATTTTTATTTTTTTATTAAATCTCTGCTGCCACCTCTTGTTTGAAGCATACATTTTTTTCATTCTTCATTTACTCAGCACAAGACTCATAACAGATGAAAGAAGTCACTACAGCATACTTGCAGCCTTATGTAACAAAGTCAGAGATCTAGATATATCCCTGTTAGCCAGAGGGTCTGTGGCATTTCATGGGAAATGTAATCAAACTAATGAATTACACTTTAGAGAGTACGAAGTGAAAGAGTCTGTTGTTGAAAATGTTTTTGTGAAGTGTCTTTCTGTTTATTCTGGAAGGCTGATGCACAGAGATCCAGCTTTGTACAGAGGGGTCATTGTGGCTACTGCTTAGCAGTCAACATAGTTGTGCTTTTTCTCCCACTATAAGGCTAGTGTATTTTTTGATTTGGCTAAAACAAATAGGTGATTGTCAAGTGCAAAGCATACCAGTTCTTACCAGTTTCGATTATGTTGTAAAATCTTTTTAGGGATAAACTAAAAAATATTTTTTTATGGTTTTTTTATTGTATTTATTGTATACATAATATATTTCCTTCTGTTTTGTGATGCTTATTTCCTTTAAAAATATTTCATCTCCACTATATATCAGTAACACACTGACATTCAGCAGTTAAAACAATAGACATATTGCCTCAGATGGAGCAGTGAAAGTGTCCTCTTTGTTAATGTTTGATTACAGTGCATTGATTCAGTTTTATAATGTACACTATATATAAGGGAGGGGTGGCTAAAGCTATACAGCTACTATTGTTACTCTATGCCATAGGTAAGGTTTAAGCATTGAGTATGACACATACAAAAAATCCACAGTCCAAGTGCTTTTGTTTTAAGAGTTGTAGCGAAATTCAAAGCAAAAATAGTTCATGCAAAAAAAAAGAAAGAAAAAATAGTAATACACAAACAAAAACAGCTCTTTTCTGTGATATTTCATTTTAAGGTTAATTTATCTTTGTTACATTTCTTCTCCGATTCTATATTTTATTACATACATATGCATCTATACATTTCTGTTCACAAGCAAACAATCTGTCTATCATTCTCTGTGAGATCATATTGTCCTCACACCAGATATACAGGAAAATGTTATGTTGCCATGTTAATGAAATATTGTTTTATGGGATAAAACAGAATCTTCCATTATCTGTTTAGCTATGTGAAAATTACATTCTATTCAAATTTTACTACATATGAATTTATCATTAACATTAACTTTTGAAGATAGGCTGTTAAATTTCCAGCCCAGTTATTATATGTTACTTTAATAAGAGCCAAAATTATTCATAAACTCTAAATACAGATACTGTTTAACCACAAAACAGATACTGTATTTGAGAATTTCTCATTTCAGTTATTTGCTGTTTCTTGTAGCTGACAGCGTATTCACGTTTTTGCCTTGTATGCTAGTCGTGGTTTGCACATATACTCTTCTGACCGCACCCTTGTATCTGGGTGATACCAATTGTGGAAGCACTAAAGTTAAACACTAAAACAATGAGGCATACCACATGCTACTAGTAGGATGTCTGGCTCACCTATAGTATAAAGGCTTCAGTTTCAATGGAAATATTTTGTTTAACACTTTTTAATTTTCTTCTTGTTAGAATTTACATCTTTTCTAAATGAACTGTAAAGATCAAAAAATTAGGTGCATCATGTATTAATCTTAGGATTTAATTGACTATACTATGATTGTTTGGGTTATAGGTTACATTTTTCATTATACAGTATTAACTTTCAAACAGTCGTGACACTTACTGTATATGACACAGGCTTAAGTTTGTACTTTATTTAGTATCTTAAATTATTTTCTGTTGAATTATTTCAAACAAATATTAATAATTTGGCTTGTTCATTTTCAGCTAAACTGAATTTTTAAACGTTATTAATTTGCCTTACTCCTTTGCAGCTGTTTGTGGGGCTTTCATTTCCATACGAAGGTCCTGCTCCATTGGAAGCTATAGCTAATGGCTGTGCTTTCCTGAATCCCAAGTTTGATCCACCAAAAAGCAGCAAAAATACTGACTTCTTCAAAGGAAAACCCACCACGAGGGAGGTAAGATAAAGTTAAAATCTCCTTGTAAAATAATAATTTTCTGTGCAGCTGTAGGCTAAGGAGGCAGTTGCTGGTGTGACTTACAGTGTTGACTGTGGGCTGGTGAAATATTCTGCAGTGCCCCAGTTGTATGAATTTAATAACAATCATATTATTGTTTTGTTCTGTGCAAGTTGTTTTGGATCATAAATCATTTAAATGTAATGTGGCAAAAATGGAGTAACATGCATTTTGAATAGTCGAAATTGAGACAAAAATGTGTGATTTAGCAATTTTGAATTGAGTAAGTCCATGTTTCGCTATCTGAAGTTATCTAGAATTGTACTTTTTATTTCTTCTGGGAAGAATACCTATAAGAATATCTCTCTAGTGGATCCTGTAGAAAGGTTATGAATAGTTTACAGTTTTCTATTAACAAAACTTTTAACTTTCATGTACATGTACAGTGATCCCTCCTAGATCGTGGGGGTTGCAGTCCAGAACCCCCCGCGAAAGGTGAAAATCCGCGAAGTAAAAACCATATGTTTATATGGTTATTTTTATATATTTTAAGCCCTTATAAACTCTCCCACACTCTTATAAACATTTCCCGCACAGTTATACAGCATAAACCCTTTGTATTCTCTTATATATTAGGTAAGATTCGTTGAAATTATGTATGTAAACACACTGTTTATATGCAGTAAAACCTAAATATTATTTTAAAGATATCGAGCGTCTCCGATATCACATATGTTACAGCCATTACGATAGACAGGCCACCAGCAATAAATATGTACAATGCGACACTAAATGTACGTACATGTGCTAAGTACTGTACGTAGAAAATGAATTATGGTTACTCGCCAACAATGACACGACAACTTGTCCGATAACGATGCATTTAATTTTACTGCACAACAAAGGAGAGCATTACAGCTCTTCTAAAGAAGACTCTTCAGGCGACTGTGTAGCTCCGCCATTGTTCTTCTTCCGGCAGTCTTCAATCCAAATCCCTAAAGCAGATTCCATCCGGACTACCGCCTTATTACGTCCCATAACAACTCATTTTACACCCTGGTTAAAGGACACTGCGGCCGTAGATCTTATATTCTTTTCCTCCTTTTTAAATAAAAAAAATTGTGGACTCATTGATGCCGTAATTGCGTCCTACAGCAGTGTAGTTGTTCCCTTCCTTTAACATATCCAAAACTTTTACCTTTTCGTTAATCGTTAACATCTTCCATTGGTGATTGGGCACAGCCCCTGAATCAGTAGCAGGAGCAGATCGTTTTGGAACCATAACGAAGGGCTTGACTATGCACAAAGATAAACACAAAAGAGCACACAAGTTATCTCTTTACACAGCAAACACGTTAATGCTGAATGAGCGAGACAAGACTTCCTGGTTAATGCAGCGGAATCGAATTCAGTGCTCCATTGCTGAGCCAATCAGCACACAGGAACTTTAACTGCGTGCTCTGATTGGGTAGCTTCTCAGCCATCCGCCAATAGCGTCCTTTGTATGAAATCAACTGGGCAATCCAACTGAGGAAGCATGTACCAGAAGTAAAAAGACCCATTGTCCACAGAAACCCGCGAAGCAGCAAAAAATTTGCGTTATATATGTAGATATGCATACATATAAAATCCGCGATAAAGTGAAACCGCGAAAGTCGAAGCGCGATATAGCGAGGGATTACTGTAGTTATAAAAAAAGCTTTGATAAAACCAATTATATCTTAAGTAGATAAGAAAGAAAAAAGTTCAGAATAGCCCCCTTTTCTTCCATCCTGTCCTGTCTTGTCTTCCCAAATAATACTAAGATCCAACACCACTGAGTCACAGTCCTCTGACTTGCCACATAAAAAGGCACACCAGCAACAAATGGCTGTCCCTCAAAAATATACTAATGAAATAGTAGAAGAAAAGCAATAGTAAATTTGCTTTTTTCCCTAAAATAAGAAGCATGTTATAACATTCTAGAAGCTACTAATACTCTTAGCAGCTGTACACAGTGTTAATAAAAGTCTGGTATAAGATAGGGTTTAAGTAATAATATATAAGCCACTATAAATATCTTCTGAATTATTACTTATAGTAATAAATTATACACCACTAAGTATGCACAATTTTTCAATTTCGAAAACAAGAACATTTTTTTTTTATTTTATTGATTTTATTGAAATCACACAACATTCCATACAAATAAGCTATTTTTTACAAACATAAGATCGAAAACAAATCAAATCCAGAAAGAGAGCTGAGCCAGCAAAGTAAAACTTAAAGCTAGTAAAAATAAGTAAATAGATGAATTAATAAGTAAATAAAGATAAATGGAGAAGAAGATAAAAAAAGGAGAGAGAATCTGCTTCCTCAGTGCTTTAAAAGTTTATTCTAGAATGTTATTGATTAGATCCTGCCAGGTTTTGAAAAAGTTCTGCACAGATCCTCTAAGTGAGAATTAGATTTTTTCCAGTTTCAAATAGTATATAACATCAGTTATATGACTTAGAATAGGTGAGTTAGGATTCTTCCAGTTGAGCAAGATAAGTCTACGTGCCAATAGTGTAGTAAAGGCAATTACAGTTTGTTTGTCCTTCTCCACTTTAAGCCCATCTGGGAGTCCACCAAACACAGCTGTTAATGGATTAGTAAGGATTGTGACACCAAGGCTGTCTGATAGGCATTTAAAGATTTTGGTCCAGAATGATGTTAATTTGGTGCAGGTCCTCGGCATGTGGCCCAGTGAGGTTGGAACTTGATTGCAACGTTCGCAGGCAGGAAAAGCAAGAAAATTTTATTGTCAAAGTATTAAAACAGAATAATTGTGGTAAATTTAATGGTTTCAGCTAAAGTCAACATGAGAAGCTATCAGAAAATGAAAAGTAAAGTAACTAAAATGTAAGACACAAGGAGTCAGATTTATAAAACTTGCATACATACAAAAAGAGGCATGAAATGTTTGCACCTCTTGGATTTATGAAAGAAAACTGGACGGTAGAACATGGTGTAAATTTATGGCAACTCTGTCTCATTCATACACAAGATTTTGGAGAACATGGGAAATGATGACACCCTTGATCAAGTAGGGAAATGCAGCCAAACCAGCAAAGTGCTGACTTGTACATATAATAATTCATATCACTGAGCTGTTTTTAGAATGTTCATTGTTATGAGAAATATATTATACCTCAAATGTGGTAATTATGTATAGACTGTACTTTAGTTCCTCTTTAAGAGGGCCAAAGCTGATTTTTTACTGAAAACTTATATTGCTTTTTCTTCACTTTATATTGGCTGGCTGTTATAACTTCTCAGGGAAGTGGTCAGGAATATTCCAGCCAAGCTTCATTCCATTATGCCCATTGTACTGGAAACTATTAACCGACCGTCAAATCTCTATGTCTAGTTTATTGTATGGTATGAGTGTATGTAGAAAACCTATAACATATTTTTGCTAAAATAAAAAGGCAATTTGCAGGAGTGTCTGTGTCTCCTAACGTTATTGGAGCATTTTACTGCACTCATATTGCAACAAAGGAATCTGGCAAGAATGAAGCTGTTTTTGTTATCCGTAACACACATGTCATTAACCATTAACACACAAGTCATGTGTGGTACAGTTTAATATGATGTTGTGGGAACAGTGTAACAAAAAAGTAAATATTTTTTAACATAAATCTTCATTGGGACATTAATTTACCCGTTGCTACACATACACCTGACACTATTCAACTACATCCCTTTTAAAATCACATTCTGTATTTCATTCTTAAGTTCATAATTAGCTGTATTTGTGCTTGCTTGCCATTCTTTGAGGGAGTCAGTTCATTCACAATAACTGTAATTGAATGAACACACAGATAATATCACAAGAGAAGAACATTACTTTAATCAAATGAATGATAAGCACATTTTCAGTGTCAGTACAATCTCTTTAAAATCTAGAACAAAGCCATGCACCATTTTGGTGCAGTGGTTAGACCTGATGCCCCAAAGCTCCATTATTGTATGTTCATATCTTAGCCTGGGTGCTGGGATTTCCTCCTAGGTACTTCTTTTCCCTGTGACATCCCAAAAACATGCATGCCAAGAAAATTGGTAACTCAAAAAAGGTTCAATTATTAGTGAGTGTGGTTGCATGAGTGAATGTAATGAGGGGGTTTCCTATATTGTGTCCAATGGTTCAAGGATAAGCACTTGCTCCTTGAGTTCCTGAATTGGGAAAAAAGATTAGAAAATGGAAGGACAGATGGATGGATATCAATATCACTATAGAAATGCACATCAATAATGGAATTTGTATTTTATTGCCACTTTACCTACAGCAGACAGGTCTCACCGGCCACTTGCCCAATCATTATATTTTTTTACCTGCTTAATTTTTTCATAGCTGACAGATGTTGTAAACCTCACAGTAGTAATGCACCAAACACTAATTACAGCAAATAAGTATTATTGGGGAAAATGTGTTTTTTTTTCTCTTCAAAAACAGGCAGCAGCAAATATAATGTATGCTCCAAAAGTCAGTATGTTTAATAGCTTTAAAAAAGCATATTGTGGCTTTTTTTAAATTATTAATGTTGACTATGGCCACTGAACATCAGGGACAGTAAGAGATAGCAGTGGAAGATTTAGGTAGAGTAAAAAGCCTTAATGCAAAAAGAGAGAGAAATGTTTTCTCCTTTTTTATTAATTTGCCAGATTTTTTTAGCACATGCAATTTACCATTGATTTTTGCTAAACTAGCATGCATCATTTAAGCATTTTTCTCACTTGACTGGTTAAGTTAATAAACATTTTAAAAATTACGAAAAGTAAAATTTGTTTCATATCACAGAATACATGATCACAAGTCATTTTTCAAAATATATAGGCACATTTTAGCACATAATAATTTAAAGTAAGTGTTCTTGTGAATCATTACATTTAGACTTTAGATGACATTCTTTTACTGTAAACTTTTTTCTTTCATCAGTCTGGAAGTAATAAATGATAAGAGGCATGCAAGTGCCTCGAAACTTTGCTACACCACCTGTATAAACTCTTTATCTTTAAGGAAATATTAATTCATAGTTTACGTATAACAGAGGAATATATAATAAGAATAAATATAAATACCTTTTTTTGAAAGGTTATTTTTTACACACATATTATTTGTTTTCATTTATTAGTTTTGCAAATGTAATCCGTTTCGGATTTGTTAGGTATTTGCATTTTTTTCAAGCGGGATGAGCCCTGTTCAAAGATGCCCATTTATTTATTTTCCCTTTGCAGCTGACATCTCAGCACCCCTATGCGGAGGTTTATATTGGAAAACCTCATGTCTGGACAGTAAACATTGATGACACAGAGGAAGTAGAGAAAGCTGTCAGATCAATTCTCAACCAAAAGGTATAGTACTTGTCGATTTTTCTGCATTCAGTATTACATTTCTTCAGTAGTGGGTGGTGCTTACTGTTGTTGCTAGCACCATTGATCTTTCTGAATCTTTCCTACCCTTTACACATAACATTGATAGTAGGAATGTAAATTTCTTAGCCTTTTCTGTATAATGCAATGAATGTGCATGCTACCATTTATCTGTAGTGCAGTATTACAAAATATTGTTACAGGAAAGTGGCACTTCCTCTAGATGTGATAAGACATGGTCTTGATTCTCAAAGTACCCTTTGCCTCTATGGTTCTTTAAATTTCTGTGACTGCCAATAATTATTTAAAAACTTATGTAAAAAGGCACATTTCCCTCTGGGGACAAATATCTATCTGTCTCTGTCTATCTGTCTGTCTGAGGACAATAGCCCCACAAAGAATAGAACTTGCTGCATGCCTTACTATATTTCATAGCACTGAATAATACTTATTGCATGCTTTTCTGTATTTCATAGCATAAGATTCAGATTACACTAAAAAGAAGCACCAATTTATTGAATTACAGAAAATTTTAATGAAGTATTTTGCTTTGCTAGTTTTCCATGTATGGGAGGTGTTTTCTTCAAAAAAAGGAATTGAAAATTAAAATTATCAAATGAAAATTGCAAAAATTAAAGTAAATTGAAAGACCAGCATTTGCAATTTTATTTTCAGCCTTATCAGCAATGAAGCTGCAGAAATGAAAAGTAAAACGCAATATGCACTGGCGCCACCTGCTGCTCATTGAATTTTCATTTTCCTCTTTGCATTTTCATTTTCAAGTTGCAAATGCAAATACAGTGGAACCTCGGTTCACGAACGTCTCGGCACACGTACAACTCGGTTTTATCGCTGTTTACTTTTGCCTCGGTTCACGACCACACACTCGGTATACAAACAAGCCAGTTTCCCTTTTGGTTTGTACATGTTCAGTCTCTCCCTGTGCATTTCCTGTGTAGCGAGCGAGTGAGCAAGAGAGAGATCAAGAGAGAGCACGCGACACACACACACACACACACTATGTTACTTTTCTTGGTGGTTTATTAAATTACGGATTTTTTCAAATGTTCATTTTTTTTCCCTGTGCTTAAAACTCATTAAAAAAAGTGTTTATACGGGGATCAAATTGCAAGCTATAGCGAGAACTTCTGCAATGTTACTTTCTTGGTTGCTTGTGGTTGTTTTTTAAATAAAGTTCGGATTTGTTCATATGTTCCTTTTTTTTTCCCCCTGTGCTTAAAAATCATTAAAAAAAAGTGTTTATACAGCAATCAGGTTGTAAGGCTATAGTGCAAACTGCTGCAATGTTGCAGAGAGGGAGAGAGAGAGAGCGGGCTGTGGTGTGCTGAGAGAGAGAGAGCAGGCTCGTGTGCTGATGAGAGAGAGAGAGAGAGAGCGCGTGAAGCTGAGAGCAAGTGAGCCTGCGCGTGCAGCTGAGCAGGGAGCCTGGGTGTTTGTGTCAGTGTTATTCAATGTTTTTACATTAGTTTACTATTACACTGTGCATTCTATGGTGTAATTAACTATATTTGTGCTTAAAAATCTTTACAAAAATATATTTACGTACAGTTCGTATGGTCTGGAACAGATTAATTGTATTTACATACAATCCTATGGGGGGAAATTGCTTCGGTTCACGACCAAATCGGTTTACGACCAGAGGTTTGGAACGAATTATGGTCGTGAACCGAGGTTCCACTGTACCAGTCAGTGGGTGTAGGGCTATGAACTTAGATTGATAGTATACTTCTCACTTTGACTGTGTTTACTGTAAGTTATGTGATTTTGATCTATTCACCTCAGTACAGCAAGCTTCATAGCGAAACCATCTCACAACACCTGAACACCACGAATAATTGTAGTTCTGAAATAATTATTATGCTATTTAATGATAATGTTTAACATGACAAAAATTAGCCATTATTTCATCATCATTTATATTTATTTACACCCAAGTGGAAACAATGCTTTGTATATTTTGTTTTTTTTGTTGTAGTATTATATAATAAATGTACCCCTCTACAGTTTTCACCGCCTTCTCCTCAGTCCCATTCCCCTGTAGATGATCGATGACTCGATCAGACTCTTTATTGTTACAACTTTTTAAAATGAGGTGATACAGTAGTGATCATTTTATTCACTGTGATGACCTTCCATAATCCATAATTTTGGTTTAATTCATGCCTCTTTTTACATCATTTATAAGAATTTTTTAATCCACCTCATTTAGAAATATAGGAATAACAAATATGAACTGTATTATCTATCAATTAATTTTATATTTATAAACAAAAAGAATGAAATTTAAACAAACTGGAATCAATTTTCTGACCATTCTAGAAAGCATTGAACATATCCTTCCAAAAATACAATTCCAAAATATGCTTGAATAGGTACAAAAATATTTTTGAATTGCATTATTTTCACTTTCTCTTATAGGGAAAGTATTGTAATAGTCCAAAGATTCAATATCGAGATTTTGATTAATCTTGAAGTTTTTAGACATCCCTTTCTTTCTCGTATATAAAGTATAGGGAAAGTATTGGAATCCTCCAAAAATTTAATTTCGAGACTTTGGTGAATCTCAACATTTTAGACCTCCCTGAGTCTGAAAAAAACATTTTTGGAGTTTTGTCTTTGTGTATGTAAACACGTTAACTTGAGTACGCTTTCACTTAGGTCAACCAAATTTTGCATACAAGTATTAGGTACAAAACATAGGTTTCTATCAACTTTTGGGCTATTTCCATTAACTGGAAGTGGTAATTTACCTCTTATTCATGCAGCTGCAGAGGTTGATTTATTCAACTTTACTTTTATAATAATTGTTCAATATATTATTAATTTGATTTGATTTGTTGTTGATGGTTCTTTAATGTACATAATATAAAAATATAATCATTGCCTTGCGGTTTACTCCTCAAATATCCATCCCCATCTGAGTATACGAGAAAGTCTAGGGGAGACCACTCCTGATTTTTATATTGTTGTTTCATATTATTTTTATATTTGTATGTATGTGTATGTGATCAGGCAATTATTTCTATAAAACTACCTTCATTGTGACTATAGCTCATCAGTATTAATAAAATATCATTCTGGATCTCTGAAACAGCAATACTAACCACTAGGCCTGGGTAAAAATATCAATTTTCCGATTAATTATTTTTCATTTAAACAAGATTGATCTTGTGAATCTCTGTCCTGCTCATTTACTATATGTAGATTTTTGCTTATCTTCGTTTTGGCATCTGATCCAATAGATGTCGCTAATGCACCTGTTAAGGCTTTCTAAGGAAAAAGCACAGTATCTAGTCAGCACTTTCGATGCTTAAATCGGATATGTGGACTTCCTATTGATTCAAACAGTGTGTCAGTAAAGAACAACTAAATAAAAACAAAGCCATATGTAAGCTGTGCAGCTCAGAAGTTAAGTATTGTTGTAACAGAACAAATTTCAGAAATCATTTATCTTGATGTTACCCATAAACGTAATCTCAAACCACATCCAAATAAGTAGAGCCTGAACAATCCACACTGGAGACTGTGGGTAGTTTCAAGCTTCCATTTAATTTACCTTGTGCCCAAAAAATAACAGAATCTATAGCAGATTTTATCTGTGAAGTTATGAGACCCTACACCGTTATTATAAACGAGGGCTTTCCACAAATACAGGTTTTTGAACTGGTGTGTGCTATACCAACCAGAGAGCAAATGTGTGAAGTTATTGTACCTAGGCTTCGTGAAACATTTTAAGCAAAGCATCTCTGTGTCGCAGTGCAGATAATAGCCCTAACTTACGGCAGCTGAACATCCAGAGCAGCAGATTCCTACGTGACAATCACTTGTCACCACATTAAGCATGCTCCATTCCAGTCATAGCGGCAACAACCTTGCTGCCTTTACAGCATGCAAAGCTGCTCAGATGACTGGCTGTTGTTCCAAAAACCTTTCTAGCACTTCTAATTTACTGTTCCATCACTTGACCGCATCAATCACAAGTTTGTGTGTTGGCAAATGCAATAAACGTTGCTTCTCAACGTGCTTCACCCAGCTAAGCAAGTGGGCTATTGTTGGAATTTTCAGAGCATCCTGCAATAACAAGTGTGGTTGTGCTCAAAGCAGCCGATGTGAAAATCTCCATGAACTGTATGGATCATATTAGTGGCATTGTCAGTCATGATGGCCAGTTGTTTTTCTTTTATGTTTTATTCAACCAATGCCACGGTCAAAAAGCATCAGCTCTAGATCCTCATTTTAAAATGCTTCATTTTCATCTGAAGTGGAAGTGTAAAGACACATTTTCGAAAACTGATTAACAGGACTGTTTCAGGTGAGCAACTGAAGATATGCGTAACTTATCGAATTATAGAAAGACATGAGTTTTCCCACTGTATCTTTAATTTCGACTAATTGAAGATTATTTTAAACGCAGAAAGAAAGCAAATTTTGCCTAACCAAATGTATTTTTGATAATTCTGGTTATCCAACCATGACATTTTTTAAATTAATGTGTCATATTAGTTTTTGTATCTGTTTCACCAGTTTGAGTGTACATGCATGTAACTGTGTTTTATCTCTCCAGTGTAACTGCCATGTTTTTATTACTGGTATAGGCTGCATTTCTCCATGGTTCTTAACCAATAAAATAAAGAACATTAATGATTTAAGAAAAATTGCATTAGTATTGTCCCTTTTAATAAAAACTGTAATTTGCTGAGAAACAATTTACCTGTGAGGAGTTTTATATGTCATATTTCAATATCAATTGTTTCTGAATATCTTGGGTTTTTGTTTTTGAAGCTGTTTAAAGAAAAAGCATTATACTAGAATGCACACTAGGAATATTTTCAAATTCAAACTTCAGATTATTGGTTCATACCAGACAAAACAAAAACAAAACAACACGAGTGTTCTTGACAGTGTCAGCAATGGTGCATACTTAGAGAAGCACTCTAAATGTAAATATTTAAAATACTGTAAGTTAGTTTGATGTAGTACTTATGCTTACCTGACCTGGCACATAGAATATAAAATGTGATTCTAAAGAATTAAAGTATATACAAATACTTCCACAAGTAAAATTCACTGTCAACTTTCACCAGTAGAGGGCATCTGGGGGTTGAATGACCTGAATACTCTTGAATGAATACTGTATACTAGTTTTGTGAAATACAAGATACAATATACAATAAGCTTTTTGTCATATACACATGTTAAAACCATGTAATGAAATTCTTACTTTGCTTGCTCACCTTCATATACAAAGACAGAAAGACAAAAGAAGTATAAAAACAAATAGCAATTAAAATTATAAGAATACAAAATAAGGTGCACAGTGCCACAGCAGTCAGTACCATTTATGAGGCTATGAGTTGTGGTTTGGATTGACTTTAACTTTTAGCATTGTTGAGGAGTCTGAATGCTTGTGGGAAAAAAACTATGCCTCAGTCTTGTGGTGCGTGATTTCACACTCCTGTAGCGCCTCCCTGAGGGAAACAGCGTGAAAAGCGTGTGTTGAGGATGAGTATTATCTTTAATTATGTTGCACACCCTCCTGATGACCCTACTAATGTAGATGTCCTTTAGGGAAGAGAAAGTTGCTCCAGAGATGTGCTGTGCAGTTTTAATTATACTCTGGAGTGCTTTCTTTTCCTGCAAGGACCAGTTACCATGCCATACAATATTAGAGCAGGTGATTACACTCTCTGTTGTACCTCTGTAGAAATTGGTGAGAATTTTGGTTGGCATGCCAAATTTCTTCAACTTCCTCAGAAAGAACAATCTTTTGTGTGCTCGGTTAATGAGTTGTAGTGTATTGTAGACCAAGTCAGGTCCTCACTGATGTGGGTTCCAAGGAATTTGAAGATTTTTACTCTCTCCACCTCAGCCTCACCAATGTAAATGGGAATGTGCTGCAGCTTTCTCTTCCTTGGGTTGATAATCATCTCCTTGGTTTTATCTGTATTCAGGGAGAGGTTGTTTTCCTGACACCAAGCCACTACTCCTGCCACCTCTGTCCTATATTCTGCCTACACCCCAACCCAGTAATCAACCCTATGACTGTAGTGTCATCAGCAAATTTAATGATGTTGGTGTTGTTCTGAGAAGCCAAACAGTCATAGGTAAACAGGGTGTAGAGCAGCGGACTTCGCACACAGCCTTGGGGGCAGCCGGTGCTGATTGTTCTTATGCTTGATGTTTGGTTTTCCACTCTGACTGACTGGGGTCTGTCTGTAAGGAAATTCAGCACCCAGCTGCATGTCAGTCCAAGGGAGACAAGTTTATTGCACAGTTTCCATTGGACAACTGTATTGAACACTGAGCTATAGTCAATAAACAGCATTCTTACATACAGTATGTGTCCCTTTTCTCCAGGTGTGTGAGGACTGTGTGTATGGCAGCACTGACTGCATCATCAGTGGACTGATTTTGGCAGTAAGCTTACTGTAGGGGGTCGAGGGTTGCTGGAATTGACTTCTGAATGTGTGCCATGACTAGTCTCTCAAAGTATTTCATTACAATAAGGGTGAGTGCAATGGAACGATAGTCATTTAGACAGCTCACCTGGGATTTCTTTGGAAGGGGCACGATGGTAGTGGTCTTGTAGCAGAAGGGTACGGATGCCTGTGCCAGGGACAGATTGAATATGTCTGTGAAGACCCCAGTCAACTCTGATGAGCAGACCCTGAGTGTACACCCCGGGATGGAGCCAGGGCCTGCTGCCTTACGGGGATTGATTCGAATCAGGACCTGACGCACCTCTGCTGGTGTTACTGACAACGGTGCATCATGCGTGCCTCCAGTGACTGGCGGCCCCCCATGGCAATGGGTGTTAATCTTCTCGAAACGAGCATAGAACTCGTTAAGCTCATTTGGCAGTGTGGCCTGGCTTGCTGTAGCCCGCAGTGTCCTCTGTTTATAGTCAGTAATATGCTGCAATCCTTGCCACATGTGCCGGGAATCCGAGGTGATGTAATAATCCTCCAGTTTGTCTGTATTGTCTCTTGGCTTGTTTGATAGATTTACGCATGTTGCATCTGGTCCTTTTATAGTTATCTTCATCATCAGAGACAAATGCAGCACAGCGTGCACACAGCATAGACCACACCTCCCCATTAATCCATGGTTTATTATTAGGATAGAGCCTACAGCGTTTTGTGGGAACGATGATGTCAGTACATGTACTGATATACCTAGTTACAACAGCAGCATACTCCTCCAATTGAAAGTGTGGAGTCTCCCCTCAGAGAGGCAATTCTAAAAACATCCCAGTTAGTTCTCTCAAAGCAGTCCTGAAGAGTTTGCTCAATATCTTCTTTCCATATCCTGATTGTTTTATTTACTGGTGGAGCTCTCTTGAGGAGTTGTCTGTAGGCTGGATACAGGAACACTGACAGATGGTCTGACTGACCGAAATGGGGGTGTGCACTGCTCTGTAGGCATCCTTCACGATGCTGTAAACTTGGTCAAAAATGTTACACTCCCTTATTGGAAAAGATACATACTGGTGATATTTGGGTAGGAAGTTCCTCAGGTTGCAGTGATTGAAATCACCGGCCACAATGAAAACAGCATCATGTCTGCTGATGACATCAAGCAGCGCCCCAAGTGCAGTTATGCAGTCTGCCTGCGGTGGAATGTACACAGACAGCAGATACACAGTGCTGAACTCCCTCGGTAGGTAAAAAGGTCTGCATTTAACCATTAACATTTCAATATCGGTGAAACAAAATTTGACGGGAACTGTCAACTGTGGGACCTTATATAGACAGGTGTGTGCCTTTCCAAATCATTTCCAATCAACTGCAGAAGCTACAGAAACATCTCAAGGATGATCAGGGGAAACAGGATGCACCTGAGCTCAATTTTGAGCTTCATGGCAAAGGCTGTGAATACTTATTGTACATGTGATTTCTCAGTTTTTTTATTTTTAATAAATTTGCAAAAACCTCAAGTAAACTTTTTTCATGTTGTCATTATGGGGCATTGTGTGTAGAATTCTGAGGAAAAAATTAATTTAATCCATTTTGTAATAAGGCTGTAACATAACAAAATGTGGAAAAAGTGATGCGCTGTGAATACTTTCCGGATGCACTGTATGTAGGTGGAGGGTTAACATTGGGCTTAGGGTTTGTGTGTATTTGTAATATCCTTTATGTGGTATTTACACAACACAATTAATGCTGCAATGTATTGTAATGACTATTGAGAAGACTAAAGTGAGGCATACACAGCGAATGAGAAATCCCCCCTGAACTGGGCCTATTTATTTCAGCAATCAAACAGCACTGAGCCTAGTGCACCTTTAGGTCTCTTGCTGTTGTTGAGGACCACCGAAAATGCCTCCAAAATAATAAGTACAGCCAGAAAATAATACAAGGCTACACCATGTACTGTATATTCCTCTTTGAGAACAAACACTCTTAAGAAATTTTATATCTAATACTTTCTGTCTCTTGCCTATCAACTAGTCTTTTGCCTATGCACAATCGTACATGAATGAGTTCTTTGAGCCTGCTCACTCAGATAAACATTAGAAGGTAGCTTGCATGTTTTTTTTAATGAATCCAGAACACAAATGTGTGATGTTTCTCACCCTCTCCCTTTATATGCAGGTGCTGGCACACTTAAGTGTTTGATTCTTGAATTGATGCTTATAATACAGAGTAAATAGATAAATATGACAAGTTTCTCTATAATGAAAATCAGAGTGAATGGCCATATTTCCAAATATTCACGTCCCCAATGTGTATAAGTTTCTTTACCATGCTTTTGTAGATATCCAATTTATTGGCCACATTATAGACCACATACATCTTATGAATTTACATAACAAGAAAACATCACAACACTGCTGCTTGGAAGATATCCTTTTCTTGGTCTTTGAACCTTTTCATTAATTTACACAGATTAATGAGAAATGAGAAAATTTTATTATAATTTCATATTAATAAACTGCATGAAAGCAACACTTTATGCTGTTGTGTTGCCCTTTTCTACATTATTATTGGAAGTGAATCTTAATTGACATAGGCTTTAGCTATCTCAATTGCTAAAACTGTTATTTGGAGTCATTGTTTTGAAGTGTGAAGAAAAATGAAAACATTGAAGTAGAAATCATTAGTCATCAATGTCATAGATAGATAGATAGATAGATACGGACAGACTGCTCAGACATGGTTTCAAGTTTTGGGGAACCACCTTGGTTACCCTATTTACACTGGCATAAATCAAATTAAAATACAAAATTGCTGGCCTCTGCTGTTAACAATAACAAAGATGTGTGTACATTGAGAGAACCTCCTCTTTTGTCTGTCTTTTGGTTTCTCACCAAGGTCAAACTAAAGGCACCCACTTCAGTCGGGTTGGGCTATATGTATATCTGTAGATCTGGATAGGGTTTGTGGTTTGGTTGATTGGTGGAGCCATGGTTAGGCATCATGTGGCTGCAGTCCTTCGAGGATGGAAAGACAAGTTTGTGAGCAACAGTACCCCTCTTGTCCCCAGGTGGTAGCACTTAGCTTCTCAAAACCTTAAAGCAGCCCCCTATGTGCATGTGTGTAACTATAGATATAACTTTCTTTTCTTTATTGACTTCATCTTTCTGTAATCCTTTTGTCTATGATAAAATCTGTTCCAAATTCACTGAGAAATATGGTGTAATACAAATAAATAGACCCAGGGCAAATACTTTCTTGTGAAGCTATATTTGCTGCTTCTCTTTTTTACTAACCAAAACATGATTTAGTCAATGAACACTAATTTCACAGACATTAGTTGCTGATGTATTTGGTCTCTGAGTTTTTTTTTTTGTTTTTTTGTTTTTAATTCAAAACAGATTGAACCTTATTTACCGTATGAGTTCACTTGTGAGGGTATGTTACAGCGAGTCAACGCCTTCATCGAAAACCAGGTACTGTAAATTTGTCATTTTATTATAATTAACCTAGTAATTATTAATTATTAACATATTGAAGTTAAAACTTTTACATCACATTAACAGTTGTACTGTTTAATTTTAATTTAATACAGTAAAAGTTTTTCTTCAATGAAAATTAAAATTTTACATTATTTATTTTTAAATAATTGCCAGTGGTGGCAGTAATTTATTGCGAAAGAGTGTAACAGTGATATATAATTTGATTCATAGTGTAACCCCCTTGCATGGCTTTTTCTTCTTAAGCAGTGTGTAAGACCCCGAATTCATTAGTTTGGTGTCACCACCCAATAGTTGAATTTTCAATATCAGTCACATCCAACCATTTAGCTGATAACAAATCACACCTTTCACTCAGTTTAAAGAAAAGAAAACTTTCTCTTTACTTGAAACCAAAAACAGACAACCAAGCATTTGCATATTACAACTATGTACATCACGAAATAAAAAAAACAAGAATGATAAGCTATTTACAAAACTACTGGTGCACTGTTAGTACCTATACCCTTTTAGAGTAATTAGTCACTCCGTTGGGGGCCCCAAACGTAGCTCGGGTTCATAGTGGCCAACAAACAAAACAGCACTGGCCCTTTCACCTGAGCTTTACTTCAAGCCACATAAGTCAAACAAATAAAACAAAACACACACAGACCTTGGGTGGATGAACACTTCCTCCTTATGTCCCTCCTTTGGCCTTTCGTCTCACCCCTGTCTTGTATTGGAAAAACTCACTAGTGGGTTGCTCTCGTGTTCTACCGATTTTCTCCTTGTTTATTTCCCGCACACTCCATTGACCCTTGCTCCAATTCTCCTCTCCTGACTATCTTTGCCTCCTGGACACTTTCTATCCGATAGTGCCTGTTTGGGATTTGCATTCGTTTTTGTTACAGTAACAACTTTGGCTTTCTCTCTCTCGTTCTCTCTCTCTGCACCAGCGTTTTGCTGTACATTTCTTTTTTCCACTTTTTTTTTTTTTTTACTACGTTTCAATATATTATAGTCTTATTGTCCTTGTCAGCATTGTGGTGCCACTTCTCTTCTATTAGTTTAGCGTTTTGTTAAAGCTGTCTTCTTATAGCTCTCTCACTTCAGCGTTCTGCTAAAGCTATCCTTTTTTTCAGTCTTACGGTGTTCAGCTCTACTCCATGTGTCCTCCCTCTCTTCTCTTTACTTCCATGTGTCTTCAGTCCTCCCTTTTTCCTCCAATCCCGTACCTGTATCTACCTGACACAGCCTGAGGATGGACCAATAAGGGAGCACTATCAGGTGTTAGGTTAGGCTTTGTGCCCCTGCTCTGTTTAGGGTTACTATTCGCAACCACACTTATTTTAGTTATGGGATTAACTTTATTAACGTAATACATTATGCAGAATCTATCCTGGTTACAATAGTTAATAACTGGTTACATTGATTACATTGTATGTATAGAAAATGTCTAATTTGATCATTAAACTAGTCTTAACTAGACTAGTCTTAACTTGGCTTTGTCAGAGACACTATTTCTGTGTAAGCATTAGTAGCCTTCTCATTTTTTACACAACCATTTCATTAGTAATTGGTGGATTATAAGAGGGAGGGTTATCCTCCTGACCTGTGAAGATTTATGTCATTGATGAAGTCCGTTTTTGCTGCTCACGCTATGAGATATCCTGACCTTGAATATACAGTGTGTGTCTTTACACACCCTTTTGATGTTAAGGTTTTCTAGGAGAGCATTGACTTAGGTGGGAGACAACATACATTTCAGCTTATTGGAAATGTAGTAATTGTGACAAATGTACTTTTCTTCAGTAGCTTACTCATGCAGTAGAAACATTCATAACACTTGATAATACTTTCTAATTTACTGGAATATTGTTTTAGTTCACAATTTAAATTGTTTAAAGAATTTAACCATCACTAATAAATGTTTACTTTAATATATTTAGAGGCATAAAGGACATATAAAGATATGGTATGACTGAACTATGCTTGAGTTTATGTCCCCTATTTCATTGTATTAATTGCATTTTCTACTTACCTTACATTTAATAAGAATTACAGCATTAGGGAAGGAAAGTGAATGGCTGTAACTAGGCAGCAGAAGCAAGGCCATGTCCAGGGAAACAAGCTAAAATCAACATAAATGTTTTTCTTAAATATCAGAAGTCACTATTGTGCAGTTGTAATCATTCCTATATGTTGTCTGTTCTTCTTCTGGTATTTAGACCTTTTTTAAACTCATGATTAATCTATGCCTCTATTAGAACCACATATTGCCCCTCAAAAGAGTAAACAGATATATGAAAGCTCACCCAGCCCTCAAACATCTGTTCTTGTGACGTAATATTGATAAGCGAGACTCAAATGCACCAAATGCAAAAAAATGTGTGTATAAAAGACATGCACCAGATGGAGGATTTAGCTGAGTAATCTGCTATCTGTATATACACCTTTCTATCTGTGGCCCATTTCTTGATGTGATTGTCCATGAGAGTGCTCAAGTTTAGAGTAAAGTGATCAGCTAACTCTCAAGATGCTGCTGGTTTCTCACATCAGTAAAAGTTACTTCTGTTCTAAGCAGCAACATCATGGCTCATTCTGTTAATCTGTATAGCAAAAGTCACTTGCAACCAAATTCATTTTAATAGTGGTTAATAATTTTCAAATTGCATACCTCAAATTGCATACCAGTAAGTGTTGTTTTTGAAAATTTTTTGATTATTTCATCAATGCTCATGTCATGTTCTTGTGCTTTCTTCATTTTTCCTAAGTAGCACCGCAAATGTTCATGTTAATATAACTCTAAAATTCCATTCAGGAAAAGACATTGATGATATTTTTCTTAATTTTTATATATAAAACTGCCTATTATTACTGAAATTATAAACTTTATTATAAACCCTATTAAATACTGGTACCTAGGTATAAATTGTTGTCACTCTCCTTTCCTTGTACTAGACCACATTCATATACAGTATTCTTTTTATTTAAAAAGGTATATCTCCTGCTTCTTTTGCTAAGATGTTGCACCCCAAGTGTGAATTGTTCTGTATTCTATGTATACAACTAGACAGTAATCACTGAAAAATGTCATGTGTATTCACTTTTCATTTTTTCTCTATATGCAAAGAAGACAATCATAAACAAGTTTCCACAGGGTGTAGGCATTTATTTGTTATGTGGGAATAATTAGTATGATTTCTCTTGGATTCTAGGATTTTACGTCATCGTCACCATGATTTTCATTCTGCTTTTCCTGGTGTTTTGGTTATTTAAATCTTTATTTACTAATGAGCATGTTAGCTATAAGCAGTTGCAGGAGTCCAGTGTTGTTCGCACTCATTATTAGTGAATGTCTCAAGAAAAAACATCAGAAAACTTTTCTCCTTTTTTGTACTTTTTTTGTCTATCGGTATTATATGTGGATTTAATGAACTTGGTAAAGTATATCATCTTTCTTTGCATTCCAGGATTTTTGCCATGGTCAGGTGATGTGGCCTCCTCTCAGTGCACTCCAGGTGAAGATAGCAGAGTCAGGAAAGTCCTGCAAACAAGTCTGTCAGGAAAATCAGATGATCTGTGAGCCATCCTTTTTTCAACACCTCAATAAGGACAAGGACCTGATCAAGTAATACTTTGTTTAAAAATGTTGACTTTCCTCACATAGTATAATATAAAAAATGTATTGCATTTATACATTGTTCAAAATTCTTTAACATCCAAAAATCATAACCACTGTGTATGATTTGTTTGTGTCTTTAACATTTTAAACATGCATATTAAGACTGATACAAAGATTTCTTTCTTTAGTAGCAAATCTAACTTAGTTGATAGATTTTTACTTTTACAGTTACAATAGAGATTTAGACAGAAATGCGTAATCTTGCAGAAAGCATATAGAGCTCAAATTAACAAGTAGACCACAATTATTTCTTCATACAGTAATAATTATTGAGTCATTTCAACAATTCTGTCTATTTGTGTTGTAGTTAGTTACCTTATTAGGAAACTAACCAAGGAAAAGATGTTTTTTATTTATTTTTCTTTTTTTAATACTATTGAATTCCGATTTCCTGACCCAGCATTTACACTTCATACTTGTCTATGAACTTCATTTAGAATTTATTTATCAGGTATGTCCTCTTTATTCGCCAGGCTACATTATGCTTTGTTTCACCGTACTTTTGAAAAGTAATTTTGTATAAATTCCAATGGCCCTAAAATTATATTTGCATGTTGATTACACAGTTTTCCTATTTATCATAATACTTACTACTAATAAACATATATAGTTGATAGTTTCATGCCTTTAAAGTTGTTTTGGTAATGTACAGTATGTTCATAAAAATGAACATTTTCCAATTTAGCAGTAAATATATCTTTATAATACTTGAAGCAGAAATCACACTGTATAATTCACATGAAATGTCATTAGGAGGAGGCATCCTCTTCTATCTTTGTACTATAGTGGTGACATTTCAGTGTTATTACACATGATACTTTATTCAGTTTATTGTGGAAGTAAAACATTCAGCTTTAGGCCCCATCCACATGGGCGTTCAAATCTTGGTTAAATGAATGTGCTCAGTGCGACCTAGGCATTTAAGTTACGTTTTGTAGTGGCACTTAATTGACTTCTATATGATGTAACATTCACGTTCGTTTGCCTCTGTTAAATGCCAACCTGCAGCCCAGATTGTACTTTTGTGTGGGAGGCAGTAATCAGGCAGTCCAGTTTGTTTTTAACCTGTGAGGTTTGAGGTTTATCCTTCATTGGATTCACAAAATATGGATCAGTTGGCTTTATTAGGCCTGAATCTTGACCTTCTTGTGTTGAAAATCCTCCTGATACGGCAACATAGACAAAGAAAGCATTGCTGTCATTACTGGGTTCACCCTCTAACTGCACAGAGTGTGAAGAAAGGAAGCTTGTAATCTTTTGAAGAAATGCAACGATTTAAGTTCTTCAAATACTGTCAGATGTCAGTTTCAAGTTTTGCTGTAGCTGGTTAAACACCATATTACACCCTGGTTAACCAATATACGAGTCAGTGTTAGCCCTGAACAGAGGCTACTTGTCACTTTGAGAAAAGCAATATACAAACAGTACTCGCGTATGCACTCACTCATCCTTTTCTTCCTTACATTTCCAGTGCCTACCAGAAAAGTCCACCAGAAAGTTGTGCATGAAACATGATACATAAATTAAATGATTTAAATGATTTGGATAGGAATATAAGCAACAAGCTGGTTAAGTTTGCAGATGATACCAAGATAGGTGGATTGGCAGATAATTTGGAATCCCTTAAATCATTACAGAAGAACCTGGACAACATACAAGCTTAGGCAGATTTGTGGCAGATGAAATTTGATGTCAGTAAATGTAAAGTATTACATATAGGAAGTAAAAATGTTAGCTTTGAATATGCAATGGAAGGTCTGAAAATTGAGAGTACACCATATGACAAGGATTTAGGAGTCATAATGGACTCTACGCTATCAACTTCCAGACAGCATCCAGAAGCCATTAAAAAGGGAAACAGAATGTTAGGTTGTATAGCACTATGTGTGGAGTACAAGTCCACGGAGGTTCTGCTCAAGCTTTGTAATGCACTGATGAGGCCTCAGCTGGAGTACTATGTGCAGTTTTGGTCTCCAGTCTACAAAAAGGACATAGCAACACTAGAAAAGGTGCAGAGAAAAACATCTAGCCTAATTCCAGAGCTACAGGAGATGAATTATAAAGAAAGATAAAGAAAGATTAAAAGAGCTGAGTCTTTTCAGTTAAAACAAAAGAAAATTAAGAGGTGACATGATTGAAGTGTTTAAAATTTTTGAAAGGAATTAGTACAGTGGATCGAGACTGTTATGTTAAAATGAGTTCATCAAGAACATGGGGACACAGTTGGAAACTTGTTAAGGGTAAATTTTGCACAAACTTAAGGAAGTTTTTCTTTACACAGAGAACCATAAACATTTGGAATAAGCTACCAAGTAGCGTGGTAGACAGTAAGACTTTAGGGACTTTCAAAACTTAACAATGTTTTTTAGAAGAATTAAGTGGATAGGACTGGCGAGCTTTGTTGGGCTGAATGACCTGTTCTCTTTTAGATTGTTCTAATGTCGTGTGCTATGGGAATGTCTCCACCCTCTTATCATTCCAGAACCATCAGTACAGCTATGTATTCACATTGCTGAAGGATTCTGCCAGAAGTCCCAGTTACTATTGTCTTGGAGCCCTGGATATCCAGTCCTCCAGAACGTTAACACTAGAATTACCAGAGCCAACAAAAAAACTTGTAAATCTGACCCACCTTAAATC